>NW_006442487.1:1461632-1498073 GCF_000325575.1 Pteropus alecto
GATGCTATCTCATTGTGGTTTTGATGTGCATTTCCCTAATAGCTAGCAATGTTGAGCATTTTTTCATATATTTGTTGGCCATTTGTATGTCCTCTAGGGAGAGTTGTCTGTTCAGGTCCTCTGCCCATTTTTGATTAGATCATTTTGTTGTTAAGTGGTATGAGTTCTTTGTATATTCTGGATATTAAGCCTGTATCGGAGGTGTTTCTTGCAAAAATATTTTCCCATTTCGATGGGTCTCTCTCTATCTTGTTGACAGTTTATTTTGCTGAGTAGAAGCTTTTTAGTTTGATGTAGTCCCATTCATTTATTTTAGCTTTTACTTACCTTGCTTTTGAGGTCAAATTCTTTTAAGTATATTTTGGTAAAACTATGCATGCATTTCTGAAAGGCAAAGGCATTGGGAGATTATGTGGCTTCAACATTTAATAAGTATAGTGGCTGTCTGAGGGTGAGGAAATTCTGAAAGGGTGGTGAAAGATGGAGTATCATTTACAGTCGTAAGACTTTTTACAGACAGTTTCATTAGTCTTGTTATTGCCCGAAGCTTTATTTTTTTTTGTCTTGTTTTGTTTTGTTTTTAATGAGATTATGTTTATCTTCTTGAAGTGGACTCTATAACTTATCAGAATCATACTTGCCCTCTCAGAAAACAAGGTCTTGTTCACACACACACACACACACACACACACTGAAGGTCTAAAAATGTAATATAGGAACCAGACACAGAAGCAGGGTTCAGGTAGATCTGATTGGCACAAGGGTTAACTCTACTGAATATGTTTATTCTCAGTTTGCCTTGGCCTCATGCATCTCCTGGATTCTTAGCTGCTTGTTCTTCCTTGGCTGCCACCAGATAAAAACAATTTTTTTCAGGGTCTGCACAGATTATTACCTGAGGACAACCATCCATTGGTTTAGAGTTTCTAGTTCTACTTGCCCTTTCTGGATTCAGATGAAATGTAGCACCACAGGGCATGGGATCTGTTTTCCCAAACAGCTTCTAAAGGAGCTGGATGATATAACCTGGGGTTTTAGAAAAAGTAACGAAGGCCAACATTTATTAATGGGAGATAGAAACGGAAAAATCCTTGCAAATAAATTCCTTCTCCCTTCCTTATTCTGATGGACTTACAGAGGTATGGTTTCTCTGTAGTTTGCCTGAAGATGATCTATGTGTCCAATCAGATATAATTGCTAGGAAATATGCTTTATAGTCTGTTGTGAAACAGGGGCCTGCATAGAAACTAATCACCTAGCATCGTTCTCCATCTTCCCTGGCCTCATTTTGAGAGAGAGAGAGAGAGAGAGAGAGAGAGGAGAAGAGAAGAGAAAGAAGAGAAGAGAAAGAAGAGAAGAGAAGAGAAAGTGATAGAGTGAGAAAACAAGGATGGGTGCTAAAATTCTCTGAATATACCTAGTATACATTTGATTTGGGGACTATTGGATATATTTTTCATAATTATAAAGCAAAATTTAGTCAAAAATTTAAAAGCACACAATCTCAAAATCAAGTTTGGTAATTATTTAATTAAAGATAAAATGAACTGAACTGTGTATAGAGTTAGTGGCTAAAGTACACTAAAAGAATATATTCCAAGTAATTTTGTAATATAATATTTTGACTGTATAACTGTGATATATACCTTGACAAAAACAACTAAAGATAAATCTTAATTTTTACAGCAACCATATTACTAGTAACAATGCTGATACTGTTATTCTGAAACTATTAGATAGCATTTAAAGTTTAAATAGGTAAGTAGTTATTTAATGTTGTTAGGGTTTGTAGCTTAAGAGAAAATAGAGAAAAAAAAGTAGAATCAGAGTACTTAAGTAAAAAAAAACTGATTCTAAATTTGATTTAGAGTTATCAGTATTTCTATACATACGTCATAATATTTTTCTCTTTAATGGTACACATTTCTTAACTCTTATTTACTGGAAAAGAAAAGAAAACAAAACAAAAACAGAAACATTAGCCAAATCAGCATCAAAAATCTTACATATTATGGTCTCTAAATACCATTTCTGACTTAAAGGAACCATGGTCCTTGGAAAAATGGCTTATCCAAATTCTACTATAGGGTATAAAATGAGTTTAAAATGCATCTCAAAATAGGAAAGCAAGGAAACTATTAAGTACTACTTATGTGATGTCAAAATGTCTCAAGAGCCCTATCCACTTTGAAAAGGCTGTAACTAGATGAATATGGTAAAATCTGAGCATCAAAAGGAAAAATAACTACAATGATTACAGCATGTCAAATATGGTAAAATGTGTAAGTTCATGATGTGCAATCTCATTGATCACCTTTGAAGGATGCCAGGGAATCAATCTGTTATTCTGAGACCTGAATGAAGGAGGCAAGATCAAGCATTTATTCTATATCCATAATACAAACAGTACCATCAACTCTTTATGTGATGAGAGGAACTTTTCTTCATAGAAGTTACCTAGTTAATAAATGAAGAAATAATAGAATTAGAATATTACCATTTTTAATCTCTAATGAAATAATAAATCTAGGCAATTATAATTTGGGCTGTTAAAAATAGTGGTTAAAAAGCCAGTGAGGGACTTCATATAGAATAGTTCAGATCAACAACATCTCAACTCATAAATCAATCTTAACATCTTAAAAAGCAACTAGGCATATTTTCTTTGCATTTTTATAAAGACTACATCATCTATAACCTCTTCTTGACAAAAATTTGAACCTAAATGTGATTAAGGTTCTACTTAACCAGATTGACATTCTGATTAAGGTTCTACTTAATCAAATTGACCACCTGTTTACAGGAAATACAAAGGACAGAAGAATAAGTTCAATAACATCATGGGAACACAATCAGTAAAATCTAAAATGAAAGGAAATGCTATAGGACAAATTACTTAGTTGTTTCAACAAACAAATTGTAAGAGACGGAAAAATAAGGAGAGGAAATTCGAGACATGTAAACAAAATGACAATATTTGTATCCTGATTTGAACAAATGTTTTTTTTTTTTTTAAGTTAGACAATAAAATAGTTATAATAATGAGACATTCTATTTTTTAGCTGCGATAAAGTTTCAAAGGTTATATTTTTAATATGGCCTTATCTTTTACATATACACACTGAAATATTTATGGATGAAATTATATGGTGTCTGAATTTGCTTTAAAATAATCTCTTCTGTGTGCACTGGGGTCACAGTAGGGATGAGAAGTTGATGGATACAGCTGAAACAAGACTGTTTATGGGTTGCAAATTGTTGAAGCTAGGATATAGGTATGCAGCGGCTCATTATACTATTCTTTCTATTTTTGTATACTTTTAATTTTTTTATAGTAAAACATTTCTAAAAGAAAATGCACTTACTAACATGAGGTATTTTTAATTCTTCCATTTTTGTAAATTTAAAAGTTCATTTTTTTACATTTCAATTTTGATTCATCTGGAATTTATTTTGGTGTAAAAATTGAGGTAAGGATAAAATTTAGCTATTTTTTTCATATGGCAACTTATTTGTCTAAACATCACTTATTTTTATGATCCATATTTTCCTCACTGATTTAAATGGTCATGCTAATATTGAGCTTAAAATATTTATTTTGAAGAATGATTCAAATTTATGCTTCTGGCTGTGATAGAGTATCTAGTCATGAAATACTCTTCTTCCCATAAACAAGTACAAAACAGAAAAAAATATACGAAATAACTGTTTTCCAAAAGTTGGACAAGTGGCAAAGGACAGTGAACCCGGAAAGAAGGGAAAGGAATAAGGTGTACTCCAGGATCTCTTAAACTTTCTGTTTTTAAGCACTTTCAAAATTGCAGCACGGGAATGGAAAGTTCCCACAGAACACTGGTATCCTAGAAATCTGAGGAGACAGAAATTGGAGCTCTGGGCTACTGAAATGACTGGCATTTCTAGGGCAGTGTATCAGAGAGAGGACTGTTTTACGTGGAAATTGGCACAGGAGACATCTTGTGTGTTTGGACATTTTTTTAAATTTATTTTTTATGTTTACGTCAACCAAATACTAAGGTGTGCATTTGCAGGGACACAGTGAGGGTCCTCCAGGCTGAGCAAGAACACCAACTGAGGAAAGAATAACTATTTGAGAAAATATAACTACCGAGTATCTATGAGCAATTACTTCAGCTCCCAAAGGTTTGTGAAATGTGTGATTGTTGATCATTAAGAATGGAAAGCCATTTTTGAACATCCTGGGAGTTCAGTAGAGACCTCAAAAGGCCACACTTCATGAATAGAGTTATTCTAGTTTTAGAGTAAAGGCTACCCTAGGCTCAACATAACAAAGCTTTAAAAACAAGCCTCAAAACGTTAGAGATAATCTGCAATTAAGTTAACTTCTTGCCAAAACAAACTTGTCACTCTATCAAAGAATGAAGATAATGAAACCTAGTCATTCAACTATAACGTTCAACATACAAAAGAAGTATTTGGTAAAGAGGAAGAAAAATGTGACCTATAATGAAAAAAAATTAATCAAAAGACAGCAACTCAGATGTAACAGAGATGATGAAATTAGCAGATGAAGATTTTAAAAGAGCTATTATGAATTTGTTTAAATGTTAAAGGAAAACTTAAACATGAAAGTACAAATAGGGAATCTCAATAGAGAAATTAAAATGATAAAATGTATCAAGTGAAATTTCCAGGGCTCAAACATCTGACTGGAAAAAAATAACTGGATGAATTTAATAACAGATCATATGTGACAGAAAACATAAATAGAAGGCAATAGAAACTATCTAAACTAATGCATAACAGAAACTTATCTGGAAAATCCCCAATATCTGTATTTTAATATTTGTATATTAAGCCACAGATTACTAAATAGCTCGTGGTTCAAAGAAGACATTAAAAGAGAAACTGAAGATTAATTCAGAAAAGGGAAGAAATAACCCACCAATATCTTTTCCCTAAAACCCAACAGTCCCGTCTCCATTCTTCTAGCTGAATTCATTTATTTATATCCAGTATCGCCCAATTATATTTATTAATTGTATATTTATTCAACAAATAAAGCCTCAAAAGTAGTTTATTCTATGTGCAGGTGCCTTCCACCTTACAATAATGGTAGAGCAGTTTTCTTGACTGAGATTTAAATATACTTAAAGAATAGATCATTATCTTCAGAAGCCAAGAAAAAAGTATCAGCTATTTATCCCCTCTTGTTATAATTCAGGCAGAAGGTGTCAGCTTTAAAGTTCCTAGAATGAGATTTAGTCCACAAAGAGTTATACTTTTCCATTGCATAGATATCCAGCATGTTTGTCCCATATTCTCTGTGCCAACATCCATTTTCGTCAACTGGTTACAGCATAGTGCTAATAAGACCAAAGTTGCAATTCAGAACTCTAAAAGTCCAATTAGTTTCCACAGGGAAACCTTTCTTCATGAAAATATTCTATATTCCTAAGCCAAGCCAAATATCTTATATTGATCCCTAAGGCAAGTTGGGAAAGCACAGGAGAAGGCTTAATACAAACCCATTATCTCTTTAAAAACAAACGTTCAAGTTTATTTTTAATTGTTTTATTATTTGGATAAAGCATCTTTCCTGTGTTTATGCTTCTAATTGATTAGAATTACATCTCAGATTCATTTGTTTGTGCCACTTTCACAGGAAAGTCTAAGTGTAAGCTTATTTTAGCAGCAACAGCTCGTGGAAGGGAAATAGGTAGACAATATTAATTTAACTTTGCAATTAACATAATTACAGTGCTTGCTGTTTACATACATTTGCTCATATAATCTCAGTAACCTTGTGAAGAAACTATTTTTATCCCTTTTCTTCACAGTTGAGCAAACAGTGGCTTGGAAATGCTAAATAACTTTCCTTAACGTTATTGGTAGCAAATGCCAGAGCCTGGTCTTGAGCCAAAGTCTGCTAACATGAAGTTTGTTGCTCTTTTTTCCTGCACTTTACATAGTTAATTTCTTGTCTCGCTAAAATTCAGAAAGCTAGTGTCTATTTTGAAATGCTTTATATTCCAGAAAAATAGGAGTCATAAAAATTAAACTTTATCTGCCTTGTGTTCAACATTAAGCAATGTATCCACCAATTATTTGAAACTTGCCTTCAAGTTCTAAAACTTTCTTTCATCTAACTTTTCAATCAATTTACTCCCAATTTATCTTTTAAGACTCGCTGATATTCTATCTCCACTAAATATCCTTCCCAAGGTCACAATGAAGTCTTCTTTTTTCAAGTCCTAGATTGTATGCAATTTTTGTCAATTGTCATTTAATTATAAAT
Source organism: Pteropus alecto (assembly GCF_000325575.1). Classification (NCBI taxonomy): domain Eukaryota; kingdom Metazoa; phylum Chordata; class Mammalia; order Chiroptera; family Pteropodidae; genus Pteropus; species Pteropus alecto. The sequence goes on from NW_006442487.1 coordinate 1,467,910, forward strand.
TATCTTGTGATAATTTGTAACTTTTCATGTACATGTTTTTTATATCCCAACAAGACTGCAAGCTCTTTGAGGATAGCAGGAGCAAATCAAGGTAGGATGATGGAAACAATTCATCTCTAGTACAGGCAATAAGGGAGTACATTTTCTATAAAAGTTTTCAAATAACATTGTAATTAAGTCAATTAATTCTTTTTAATGACCCCAAAAGATAAATTTCTCTGTGCACATCAGGTCATACCAATTATTCCTGTAATCTAAGGCATGCATGATTTATAACAGATCATTGTTCAGGAAGAAGATAGGGTTTAATCCAGCCTAAAATAATATTTTTTTTTCTGAAAACACAATAGTTAATTTACATTAACATTGTTTACTTCCTAGTGATATTGTATGTTTTATTTTTCCTTAAATTCAAATTTTAATAATATCTGGAGTCCCCCTTCCTCATACACATACTATTTAGGATTGCTCAAGCTAACATAATAATAAATAAATGTTATTGTGGTCATTATCATCATTATAATTATTATAGTTATCATTTATCGAATGCTTTCTCTGTATCATGCAAATTATCTGATCTAATCCTTTTCAGTAATCCAATGAAAAGCAGCTACCATATTAAAAATGAGAAAACTAAGCCTCAAGAGAAGTTAAATAATGTGTCCAAGGTAACACAACTAGTAAGTGTTGGAGCCAGAGTTAGAATCGAAGAAACCTGATGCAAGAGCATAGAGTTAGCCCCTACTCTACACTGCTCCCTTCCATTGCACCCACTCTTTCACTAGAGCCCCTTTACTATTTTTACATCAAACATTTTCAGACCAGGCCAGTATTCTTTAGGCCCTTGTAATAACAACTAGAGATTTATTGTATCTTTTTTTAATCTAATATTTATCAATGTATCAGACGCTCATATTTTCCAATTTAAGAAATCCTGTGCGACATCTACTCTTGATTAACTTGTATTTATAATTACAATGATTTTAAGATTAAAGCAATGTTGCATTAGTCAGGGATTCATCAGAGAAACTGAACCACCAGCAGGAAGTGACTATGTAAATACATCTTATATATCTGTATATATGTTTGACCTCTTTCAGGACATTTAGTCCTGTCCAAAATCTCCACGGAGATATTTGGTCCACTCCAAAAGGTCCTTGAAATTTGGTCCTATGTAAAATGTTCATGAAGACATTTGATCCACACTGACCCATCTACCTAACCCCAAGTGCCATGACCAGCTAGGGTACTGAGGTAAAGGGTTATTATGGCAAATCCAGCCACAACACAATTATTGGACCAATAAAAAATGATATCATTTTTTAATGTATTAACCATATAAACCTAAAATAGAAATAAACATTATGGGCTGCTTGAACCCAGGAACATTTCCTAAGCATAGATCTTTTGGACAGTACCAAATATCAAAGACCATGCAGCATAGACAAAATATGCTCATGGACTTTGTTGACAGAACCAAATTTCAAGGACCTTTTGGCATAAACCAAATGTCTCTGTGGACATTTTGGATAAGACCAACTAGCTGCTAATTGTTGACCTTATTCATTTGCAATTGTGGAACCTTATTAAAAAGTCTCTTTAAGTCTTTTGAATTTAACATCTGGTGCTGGAGTTTGAAATTTGCAGCAAATAGCTGCAAAGGGCATACCTATGAAGTGAGAGAGAGCGAGGGTAAAATGAAATCCATGAAAATGGACTGAATCTCATGTTGGTCTCTCACTGCTGCTAATTTCAATGATGTGGGTATCATGCAGAAGAAACTGGCACCCTTCATCAAGGAGATAAACACTCATCTGGCCTACCAGTCAGAGAACCTTGCAGATCAGGAGGATGAGAAACAACTGAAGCCCCATTTCTGGCCCCTGTGAAAATGATTAGTCAATAGATAAACAACAACATGTGTGAATTGCAGCAGCACCTAGTGCCCCTGCATCAATATTCCAAATACAAAAGTAATTTGTCTGCTACATCTTTTCTGCCTTCTAAATCTCACACAAAAATTACTTGTGACCCTTGCTAACATAGACTTATGCAGGGAAAAAAGTTCTAGGAAAGATACTTCCAGCTTACATAATTTGACACAATACAACTCCACTACAAATGCTATCCATAACAACAAATCCGAGAGAGAGTTAGAACCTGGGTCCCTGATGACAACACTGAGCACACCCTGAAACTCTTCCTAACTCTGAACTCCTGGTTATGAGAGATTGAAAGCTACCTTATTATTTAAGTTATTGAAAGCATCCTGACATACTATCATGTGAGCAGAGATTAACACCCATTGTCACATAGTAGAACATAAGGAAATTGAACATAGGGAAAGCAGGTTCTTTTATAAGATGATGAAACGCAGAAGAGAATTTAGGGGAAAGTCCAAAACATGGAGACCTTTTTGTAAGCTCTGAAATATCAGTAGCCATCCTTACATAGAAAGGCATTAAGGATAAGTCACTTATTTACTGCTTTGGCAGGAGGTCATCTCAGATGGTAAAGAAGGAATGATTTTGTTTCCCTCACATGCATTTGTTTCAGAGTAAATATTCTGTGCAGTATGACGGTTTTGATTTTTAAAATGTACTTCACTAGCTCATATTGTGGAACAAGGAAAGAAGCACCAAAAATGCATTTTATGGATGGCTCCCTAGGGAAGAGTACATACAACACTGAAATCCACTTTAATGTAGTCATATGACACAAGCTGAAGTGTTTTACTTAATTAAAAGAAAAATGAGGGAGTTTGTTTATCCCTAAACATACTAGAGTGCAAGACAATCTTCTTTATTACATAAACTTGTTTCCAATATCCCGTCTCCCTTCAGGCTTCCAGTGACCTAATTATTAAAAATCTGTACAATAGCACATTCTGTGAGATGATTTTGGAAAATAGCAAAGAAAATATAAGCATCAAATTATATTTTGGGGATTGTAAGCCTAAAGGAACTGTTTGTATAACTTAATTGTGTCTTTTGAAACCATATTCATGGTATTATTCTATTTTCTATTATCTAAATGTATAATTACAACATGTTCATTCTAGATATATGGATATATTTTGAAAAGAATACCTAGATGAATACTAATCTCACAAATATATAGTTAACATTTTAAACTGGCAGAAGAGCTCATTTAAGATCTTTTTCACAAACTAATGTCAATGGTTCTGTATATGGCTTTTTATGTTGTTAAAGTGCTTATAACAGTGGTACTTCTCTCCTAAGGCATACCTATTACTCTTCAAGGCAAATAAATAATTTGAGATTTATTTATTCCATAAATTGTTTCAAAACCACTTATTCAAAAGAAAAATTTTGATGTCAATCTTTTTTTTTTTTTTTTATAAGAAATTATCAGAGTGAGTGTTAAGAATTCTCCTCTGGCTCCTTATTGCCAGCTATTCTCAAGTTCCATCGGTTGGCTATAAAGTGACAAGCGACATCGTATTGAAGGGTAGTTTGTGTTGGGCAATCATGAATGATGACTGACTGCCTCTAAGTGCTATGTAACTTAACTTCTCTAGGTATCTTTAAGCATCACGTTTTTGTAGTTTTACAAGGTTAGAAGTATGTGGAAATTGGATAAGGAGTGAAGGTGGGGAAGTAAGAGAACAGTAGATGGGAGTCCTTAATAAAAGGTGAAAGATAGTTATTTTAGAACCAACAGTCCACATATGGTCACTATATATATATCCATGTGACATGCTTCAAGATATGTTTGCAATTTTAGAATAAAATGAGAATATAAAAACAATTGAATGCCTAAAGAGCTCACCCAGACATGTATGAAGCCATAGGAATTTTCTATTCCTTAAATTATTTACTTAAAACATTAAACTATCCTCAGCAAACTGCTACTTTTGAATATGAGGCCCCTTCTTTCTGTCATTACTGAAGCTAAGTTCTAGTTTGAAACTCAACTTGCTATGTCCAAGAGTAAATCGATACTTTAAGTGAAACAACAGAATCCTGCTACACTTTGAAGGAAAAGCATAAGAGTATTACACTCTATAAATCTTCACTGTAAAATCAAGCACACTGAAGTATTAAACTTTACATTTTTAGTATTCCTTTGCCTATTTAGTTTTACAACTAGTTAAACAATTTTAATGTTTCTATTTTATTTACAGGATAAATTCCAAATTCCCTAACAAGACTTTTTGAAACTTGGCTCGAACTCCTTTTCAATCATCCCTCAAATTCACTTACCCACCCAGCATCCTATGCCCCTTGAACACTGGAACATGGCCCTACTTTTGTTCATTCCATCCCTTGGCAGAAAATGTATTCCTTCTCCACCTAGGAATTACCGGCCTAAATACTGCCTTCTCTACAAAGAGGTTCTGTGTCCTCACCATCCAAGAAAAATAGATCCTAATCTCTCCATCATCTAGTACTTTGTGTCTACCTTGGTTTTAGCTCTCAAAAATTTTATTTTACTTAGTTGTATATGTATTTCTTTTGTTAAGCTATGATTTGATCTATTTGAAATCAGTTTGTCTTCTTTGACAAACAGTTACTAAACTCTCAAGATTCAAAAATAAATTTAATACTGTATAAGTATGTATAAGATATAATGTAGACCTCAAAGATGAAAACATTATTACTTGTTTTTATCTGGAAGAATGAGAGCACTCTAAAATGTACACAGATTTTAAAGAATAAGTAGGCATTTCCCACTCAGACATAGGGGAAGTGTGAACATGTAGACAACATGAGGCAGAAGGAACAGTACTGATAAGCCATAATATATATATATATATATTTTTTTTTTTTTTATTTTCCTAACATCTTACATAATAACTGGCACAAGTTAGCATCTTAATAAATTTCTTTTAAATGAATGAATAAAGTAACAATAAAAAAATCTCAGCAAATTTCAAAAAGTAAAATATCTTACAGATCATATATTCTGACTGAAACCTAGTGAACCTAGAAGTTACACAAAATTATAGCATCTGAATGACTTACAAAATACATTACACACACAGAGGAAATTAAAAATAATTATTTTAAATTATTCTTGGTTAAAGAAGTAACCAAAGAGGATGAATTCAAGAAAAGAAAAAAAGAGAAAAAAAAAATTGATTCGCTGGATACAATGTTAACATAGAGGAAATAGCAATAAACTAATTAAAAAACTCACTGCAACAAAAGATACTATTTAAATTAGAAATAAAACCTTATTCTGATATTTGCAGCTGGACTTACTCCTACTTTCCACCAGAGAACACTTGCCAGAAGGTGCCTTTTTAAAAGGGTTAGTGCCTCAATCTTTTATTTCCTGCTAAGGCTGCTGTATCACAGTCACCATTTTAAAACTCTTTCAGTTTGTGATACAGACACAATTGACTTTTTCAATCCTGCAAAAATTTTTGCACATTGATCTTGTGTCTCGCAAACTTGAGGAACTCACATTAGTTCTGGAAGACTTTTTGTATGGCTTTTGTTGTTGGTTCCTCAGGATTTTTTATGTAAACAATCATCTCTTCTACAAATAGGAAAAGGGTTATCTTTCTTCCCAATTCGTATGGCTTTTGATTATTTTTCTTGCCTTTTTGTAGTACTTAGAACTTCCAGTGCTATGCTGAATAAGAGTAATGAGATGAATATCCTTGCATTTTTTTTCTAATTTTTAAGAGGAAAGCATTCAATATGTCACCATAAACATGATGTGTGTGTGCATGTGTGTGTGTATCATATCATATATATAGTTGTACATTATTATAAGTTGAGGATGTTTTCTCTCCTAATTTGCTGAGAGTTTTTAACATGAATGAGTATTGGATTTTGTCTAATGCTTTTTCTGCATCAATTGATATAATTTTTCTTTTTTTTAGCCTGTTGATGTGTTAGACTATATTGATTGATACAATTGATATCAATTATAGTGAAAGACTTGCATACCCAGAATGAATCCCACTTGATCATGATGTCTAAGATTTTTTATACATGACTAGATTCAGTTTAATGCTATTTTTTGAAGAATTTTGAATCTATTTTAATGAGAGTATTGATCTAGTGTTTTCTTTTATTGTACTGTCTTTGATTTGCTATTCTGACAGTACTATCCTCATAAAATAAGTAGGGAAATGTTCCAACTTGTTCAGTTTTCTGCAAGAGATCATGTAATTTTGATATTAATTCTATTTTAATATTTGGTCGAATTCTCTAGTGAAAATATCTGGGAATGGAAATGTATTTGAGGAAGTTTTATAATAACTAATTTAATTTTTAAATGTTATAGAACTATTCATGTTATCTGTTTCATCTTGATTAAGTGTTGGCAGTTTGTGGTTTTTAAGAAAAATAATCCATTTCTTCTGGCTCATTAAATTTATTACTATGAAGTTTTCATAGTATTTCCTTTTTATTATTTTAATGATTATAGAATCTCTAGTGAAATCCTTTCTTACATTGATGATATTAGTTATCTGTGTTTTGTCTCATTTATTTTTGTCAAACTTGGAAGACATTTTATTGATTTTTTTCACAGACAAACCTTTCATTTTATTGATTTTCTTTATTGCTTTTCTTTTTAAAAATTTATTGATAACTGTGCTTATCTTCAATATGCCATCCTCCTACTTTATCTGATTTTATTTTGCTCTTATATAGGAACTCATTAGCACTATCCTACATATTTTAAATGTTGTATTTTCAGTAAGCACATTTAATGTAAGTGGCCTAAACACTTCAACCAAAGTGTAGTAATGGAAGAAAGGATACAAAACATTATCCAACTACATCCCATATATAGAGACACTTTAGGAGCAAGAACACAAATAGTTTGAGTGTAAAAGGATCAGAACAGATACATTATGTGAATAATAAGCAAAAGGGAGCTGCAGTGGCTAAACTAATATCTGACAAAATCACCTTTAAGAAAAAATTTTACTCGAGAAAAAGGACATTTTATTAATAAAAGGATCGACTGACCAGCGAGACAAAACAATTATAACAATACATGAAACTAACAGCAGAGGCCCAAAATACATGAAGCAAAATTGGACATAATCAAGGGATATAAAAGAGGCCACTTGAAAATACTGCTTAGAAACTTCAATACCCCATTTTCCATAATGGATCCAAGAACTGGACAAAAGGTCAACAAAGACATGGAAGACTTGAACAATACCATAAGCCATCCAGACCTAACAGACATTTATAAAACTCTCTACTAACCAACAGTAGAATACATATTCCTCTCAAGTGCACATGGAACATTATCTAGTATGGTCAATATGGTCAACCATAAAAGCCTTAATTAATATAAAGTAATTGAAATCATTAATAAAAAGCATGTTCTCTGCTTACCATGAAATGAAATTTGAAAACATTATGAGAAGGAAATGTAAAAAATTCACAAATATGTGAAAATTAAACAACATACTCCTAAGCAAACAACAGCTCCAAAAGAAAGCATAAGGAAAATTAGAAAATACTTTGAAGTAAATAAAAATATAAAACAACAAAACATGCCAAAATATAACAAATGAAGCTAAAGCAGTACTTAGAAAAAAGTTTGAGGAGTAAATGTCTACAATATAAAAACAAAGGCCTCAAATTAATAATCTAGCTTCACGCCTTATTAAACTAGAAGAAAAAAGAGTAAATCAAACTGAAATCAAGCAGGAGAAAGGACATTTAAAAAAAATAGAGGAGAATTTAAAGAAATAAAGAAAACAAGAGAAAATCAGTGAAATTAAAAGTTGTTTTTTTAAAAAGATCAAAAAATTGATAAAACTTTAGACTGACAAAAAAAGAGAGAAAGAAGAACAAAATTAATAAAATCAAGAATAAAAGAGGGGACATAAATAGCAACTTTATAGAAATTAAAGAATTATGTAAGATTTTTGGGTCAAGATGGTGAAGTAGGAAAACGTTGTGCTTATCTCCTCTTATGACCACATCAAAATTACAACTAAACTACAGAACAACCATTATTGAGAACCACATGAAGAATAGATGATCAGTAGTCCTACAACTAAGAACATACAGAAGAAAAGACATTGAGTCTGGTAGGAGGGGCGGAGATGTGTAACAAGCTGGTTTCACACCCCCAACTAGTGGTTAAAAATTGGGAAGGAAATCTCTATTGTTGAAGTCCCCCATGAGGAACCAGGTTACCCAGCCCCACACCAGGCTCCATAGCCCAGGGTTCCAGTGCCAGGAAAAGAAGTCTCTACAACTTTTGGTTGTGAAAACCAGCGGAGATTGTGGCAGAGTGAAATGGAGGGTGGCCAGAGTTTCAGGCCTTTTAAAAAGCCCACTTGTGCACTTACTCACCGATGGACTCACTTGCTCTTAGTTCCAGTGCAGAGGAAGCAGCTCAAAAGGCATCAAGGACATACGGGGAAGAACTGAAATGTCTGGCTTCTGGGCGAAGACTAGAGGGATAGCTTTCTCCCAGATAGAAGTGCTGGCAGAATACATTGTTACGTTGTTGAGCCCTCCATTCACTGAGCTTGCAGACGCAGGTGGCCACCATATCTGGATCTTTATCAACCTGGCTAACACCATTTGCTCCACCTGGGGTTTCCCTGACCTGGCTCCACCCAACTATCAAATCCACTCAATCTATTTTGAGTGGCTTTTACATACAAACAGCCTATCTTGGCTCATACTGCAGACTTTCCTAAAATATCTCAAAGGTTTACAAACCCCAAACAAGCAGCATCTGGCCCTGGTATACTCTGTGTATCTCTTGCTGAGTAGCCCCAAGTACAGCATTGATGGCAGCTGGCCTCGGTTAAAGGCTTAGCCTTAATCAGGGACTTTCAAGCCCAGACAAGTGGCAATTATTTTCAGATAACTTTGTAGCCTATACCATTGACCCCAGACAAAGCAGCTGAACTTGGCCTGGACCCAAGCCCCTCCTAAAAGGCCCCAGAACCAACACACATGGTAGCCAGGTTCAGACCACACCAGAGCATCACCCAACTACCTCCACAAATAATACAGTTATACGGTAAGTTCCACAGGCACCTAGCCCTGCTAAAATGAATCTTGCTCTGTAGGGTCAGCCCCTTCCAAATAGCTTCTCTACTGTAGTCACAGCCACTCCTCACAACCAGTCAGCCTGAGGGTCAGTCCCCTGCATTGATGTGCAAACAACAATTAAGACTCATCTATAGCAGGAGGACACATACAACTCACACAAGGAACAAACCTGCAGCACTCAACTCGGGTGACCACTTTATAAGTTATATGTGTAGTCTCTATGTTGCACACTTGAAACCAATATAATATGGTATGTCAACTGTAATTGAAAAATAAAAAAATATATACTAAAAAAAGGATTATGTGGGAATACTATGAATAACCACATGCCAATATGAAATAGACAAATTCCCAATAACATAGAAAACATTGAAACAGAATGGATAAGAAATAGCAAAAAATAGATTGAACTATTAATTTACCAAGTCTCATAAAGAAAAGCCGAAGAAATGGCCTCACTAATGAATTCTATAAAACAATAAAATTAAAACTTAACACTAATTCTTCACAAACTCTTCCAAAAAAATTAGAGAAGGGAACAGCTTTCACTTCTTTTCATGAGGCCAGTATTATCTTAATATTTGGAGAATACACAAGCAAAACAAATCTAGCATCCTACACAAAGGAATATACACAGTGAACATGTGGAATAAAATTTATGCCACAGATACAAAGGTGATTTAACATCCGAAATCATCAATTTAATACACTAAATTGATAAAGGAGAAAAACAATACAGATTATCTCAATACACACAGAAAAACATTCGACAAAATATTTCAACTAAGAAAAATCAACATATTAAGAATAGAAAGAAATTCTACATTTGGATAAAGGGTATCTATGAATTGTTTGGTCACATAGTAACTTTATGCTTAATTATTTAAGAAAGTACTAAACTGCTTTTGAAAGTGTTTACATCACTTTACTTTCCCACCAGTAATGTATAAACATTCTATTTTTTTCACATTTTGTCCAAAACTTGTTATTTCCATTTTTTAATTTACCTACCCTATTGGGTATGAAATAGTAACTCATGTTTTGATGTGCATTTCTCTAATGGATAGCGATGGCTGTTATTTTTTCATGCATTAGTGGGCATCTGTACATATGGTGTAATATCTATTCAAATCATTTTGCCATTGGTTATTTGGGTTGTCTTATTGTCAAACTGAAAGAATTCTTCACATATTCTGGATACAAGACACCGGATATATGATTTTAAATATTATTTTCTCTGGGATGTCTTCTATTTCTTCATTCTTTCTTTCTTTCTTTTTTTTTTTTGTTGGTGTTATACCGTCCTATTTTATTTTCTTCATAAAATTTATTAATATCTGAAGGTATTACACTACCAATTTACTTGTTTATTGTCTGTTTTCCCCATACCCAACTAGACGGCAAGCCCTAGGAAGGTCTTGCAACTTCAATATTTGCCTGGCATATAGTAGGTGTTCAGGAAATAGAACAACATGCACTAACTGACCAAATATGTATGCACCACTTTTTTTTTTTTTTTCATCACAGGCGCCTAGAAGACCTGCTATTCAACTCCCTGTCCTAATAGTCCAGGGTGTCACTAATAGTTCAAGCTCTGCCCAGGAAGTCAGTCAATGCTGGTGGTTATGCAAATAGCTGATGAAGTAATTACAGATATTCCATTCTCATGGTTGCTTTTGTCCTTCAGGTAAAGGTCTCTTTCTTGATAGTGTCCTTTGAAGCACAATTTAAAAAATTAATGTGATGTAATGTATCTAGTTTCTCTCTTCTTTCTTATGCTTTAGATATCATACCTATGAAATCATTGCCTAATCTAAGGTGACAAAGATTTCCTCCTTAGCTTTCTTCTGGAAGTTTTATAGTTTTAGACCTTACATTTGGGTCTTTCATGCACTTAAAGTTAATTTTCGTATAGGGTGTGAAATAGGTATCCAAATACATTCTTTTTCTTGAACATCTAGTCCCAGCACCATTGTTTTGAAGACTATTATTCTTTTTCATTGAATGATCTTAACACCTCCTCAAAAACAAATATACCATAGATGTATGATTTGTTTCTGGACTTTAAATTCTATTCTATTCATCCATATGTCTACATTTATGCCAGTACCACACTGTCTTAGTTATTATGACTTTACATACAGTGTTGAAATTGAAAGTGTGAATTCCCAACTTTTTAAAAAATATTATTTTAGATATTTTCAGTTTCTTGTATTTCCATTTAAATTTTATAATAAACATATCAATTCCTGCAAAAAAAAAAAAAAAGACAGTTGGGATTTTGATAGGGATTGTGGTAAATCTATAGATCATTATTGCCCTCTTAAAAATATTGAAATTTCCAATCCATGAACACCAAATATTTTCCCATTTATATAGTTTCTTGATTTCTTTCAACAGTGATTTATAGTTTTCTCTCTATAAATCTCTCACATCTTTGGTTATACTTACTCCTAAATAATTTATTACTTTGCATGTTATTGTAAATGGACTTAGTTCTAGTAATTTCATCTTCTAATGGTACATTACTTGTGTATAGAAATACAACAGATTTTTGTATAAATGATCTTCTATACTGAAACTATAGTGAACTCATTATTAATTCTATTTTTTTCTATATGGAGTCTTTAATGCTTTATACATATAAAATCATATCATCTGCAATAAAGTAGTTTTACTTTTTCCTTTATTTGGATGTCTTTTATTTCATTTTCTTGCCTGATTGCCCTGGCTAGAAACTTCAGCACAATTTTGAACAGAAGTTTCAAGAATAAAAATCATTGTCTTCTTCTTGATCTTAGTAGAAGAGCTTTCAATCTTTTGCCAGTAAATATGGTAGCTATGAATGTTTTTCAGAAGCCTTATATCAGATAGAGGAAACTTCCTTCTATTTCTAGGTTGTTGAAAGCCTGCATAATGAATAGGGGGTTGGTTTTGTTCCGATGTTTTTTCTGGATCTGTTGAGATTGTCGTGTTTTTTTTTTTTTTTTCTCTCTTTACCTATTAATATGTTGCATTACATTGATTAATTTTCTTATTTTGAATAAATCTTGCATTCCTGAAACAAATTACCCTCAGTCATTTTAAAAATTATTTTATTAAGATGCTAGATTTGACTTGAATCAAATATTGCAAAAAATTTGTTAAGAATAGGATTTTTTCTTTGTCTTTTGCTGAGTTGCAAATGTTCTTTATGGAATGTTATCAGATACATGATTTGTAAATACCTTTCCCATTCTATATGTTGTCTTTTACTTTGTTGATAATGTTCTGTGATATACAACTCTTTTAACTTTAATAAAGTCCAGTTTATCTAATTTTTATTTTGTCGCTTGTGGGTTTGCTGTATATGTATGTATATATGATGTATATAACACATATATAAAGAATGTTGAATTTTGTCAATTGTTTTCTGTATCAATTTAGTAGATAATGTGATTTTTCCTTTCATTAAATTAATATGGTTAATTATATTAAATTTATAACTTTTTTTGTATGCTGAACCATCTTTGTATTGCTACAATAAATCTTACTGGATCATTGATTCTCTTTTATGGTGCTGAGTTCATTTTAATAGTTTTCAGATGGGTTTTCCAAAAGTATCCTCATTAACAAAAAAACACCTTGATTGCTGTAATCACTTAAGAAGGTTTTTAAGAGCTCTGTGTTAGAAAGGGAATGAAGACCAAATATATGTTTCGCATTATAAGTCACAATATCGGTTTCTCTTATAAGTGATGAATCACTTTTCTTGTTGTTTTCAAGATTTCTTTTGTCTTTGTCTTTCAGAATTTTTAATGTGTTTCTATTTAGTTCTTTGCATTTATCCTACTTAGAGTATGTTGAAATTTTTAAATGTATATTCAAGATTTTTATCAAATAAAGTTGTCAAGATTATGTCTTCAAATATATTTTCTGTTTCTTTTTCTCCTTTCTGGCATTCTCATTATCTTTATGTTTGTGTGCTTAATGTTGTTCCCTATTTCCATGAGAATCTTTTCATTTTCCTTCATTCTGTTAGGCAGATGGATAGACATGAGCTATGGGAAATGAAGGCTCAATCTAGAGACCTCCTTTAGGACCTCCATAAAACATCCACTTAATAATTAAAAATTGCCTTTATATCCTGGAACACGAGGAATTAAAAACTGCAAAAACAACCACTAGTTTAGTCCGGTCACAAATGCATGCACAGTTATTAGTTGTACTGACCCTCCTTGACCATAGCCTCATTGTACCAGCATTATAATATAATGTGTATGTCTGGAAGTTCATGAATCTAATTATAACAGACTGAATTGTGGGTAACTACATACACAGTAAACAAAAGGTCATATAACTGCAAGATGTCAATCAACATGACCTTATATGCCAATTATCTAATGCCACCCTTGTAACCATCCATTACGGCCATAATATAAGGCATCCTTCCTGAAATTGGTGTGGCTAACTACATCCATCTCTGGCATAGCCTGTTTCTCTCTTGAAAAGGATTTTAATAAATCTCACTTTTCCTAAACTTCAATGATCTATAATTCTTTATTTCGTCAGCAGAAAGAATCAAGCTCTCAGTGGAAACAATTCTTTTTTTTTCTTTGTAATTCTTTGAATTACAAAATCTTTATCAATTTTATCTTCAAGTTTGCTAATTCTTGTGCCAGTTCAAATCTACTGCTACACATCTCTAATAATTTTTTCATTTAATTGATTGTACCTTTCAGCCTCAGAATTTTCATTTTTAATAACTTTTATCTCTTTGTTGGTATTCTCTATTTGACGAAACATTGTGATCATAAATTTCTTTATTTCTTCATGCATAATTTCCTTTATTTCTTTGAACATATTTATAATGACTTCTTTTTTGTTTGTTTTGTTATAACTCTTATTTTTCGATTACAAATGACATACAATATTATATTAGTTTCAGGTACACAACACAGTGACTAGACATTTATAAAACTTTTGAGGTGGTCACTTCGATAAATCTAGTACCCATCTGACACCATACATAGTTATTACAATATTATTAATGTAGAGAGAAAGCAAGATAATGAAAAAGTTAAATCGAGCGATATTCAGAGACTGCGATATGCTGATCAGCCCTGCAGCCAGACTATGAGGAAACCTGCAGAACAAAGAAATATTTCTGCTGGGATTGCTAACAACCCATTTCCCCACATCATGAAGGAAAATCAGGAAAAAGAGTCTTTAAATGGTGTTGTACAAAAAGTACAATCATTCATTCCCTATGGATAACACCGTGAGAAACCTATGGTTCACAGACTGGAAATTGCCAGCTGGCTTTGCATACTACATATTCTTACCTTTTCTCACTATATACTCTTATCCCTCCTCACTGTATGTCCATATCAAGGAAAGTGAGTAAACAAAGTTTTTAAACTATAACTCACAGGAACTAAAGAATGATATATAAACTGAATTCCCCAAACACTCAAGGTCACTCTCAGGGCCTTTACTCTGTCTTTGTCTCTATCGCCTTTGTCCCTCTGGGTCTCTCTTAGGCTCTCTCACTCTTCACCTCTGAGAGGAGATACACTTTGTCTATGGAGCATTACCTCTTCTCTAATAAACTTTCCTTTTGTCTCTAATTTTGGCGTGTGTTTGAAAGCTTTCTTACACTTTGACAAGAACATGCTTCTCTCTCAGTGCAGTGCTTGAGTTTCCCCCCACTTGGGGTAATTTGCCCTGTTCTGCATCATTATTGACTATATTCCTTATGCTATACTTTATATCCCCATGACTATTTTGTAACAATCAATTTGTACTTTTTAATCCCTTCCCCTTTTTCACCCATACCTCTAAGGCAGGATAGTTAGCCTAGGGAAGTTCGCCTTCCCCTGCAGGATGCCACTCTGGAATTTCTCCCTTGCTCCTTACTCAGCCTTCTTCTTGTTTTGATTTCAAGCATGAGATCCCAACATGAGAAACAAGCCAAGGCGAGGAGACAAGATAGATTGCCTTGGGTCACCTCCTCTCTTCCAGGTGGCATAGAAAATGAGCTAAGACTGGGAAGCAGGTTAGACAGCCTTGTAACACTCCTACCCCCAAGAAAATAAAAGCATATAATTCAGACAGCTTGGGGCAGACTCTCCGAGCTGCCCACCCTTTTCTCTTCTGCGTGTACTTTCACTTTAATAAAACTTATGCTTTCCTGCTCACTGTTTCCTATGCCCTTGAATTCTTTCTCGCACATAAGACAAGAACCTGGTTACCAGAGCTTTGATGTTGGGGTCTCTCTTTGGACCTCTACCCTGTTGAGCTCTCCAGTAACACCTCCAACCTTAGATGTTGTTTTAATCTATGGACAGAAACACTAATTGATAAATGGTATGCTACTATGTCCTTGTGTGCATTTACTCTAAAAATCAACATAGGGATCAACTGCCCCCTTCAGAAATATGGGAGAAAAATTCAAGAATTTGCTATAGTAATAATCCCCAAGGCAATTGGTTTAGTTATTATTAATGTGTAATGATATGACTACTTTCAAATATCTCTCTGTGAATCTGAAATCTGATCACTCTCACAGGAAGTTTCTGTTCTTGCTTATTTCTTCCTATGTTGGGGTCAGACTTTCCTGTTTTTGGTTTTGTTTTTGTTTGTTTGTTTGTTTTCTGCATGTCTCATAACTTTTTGTAGGAAACTGGATATTTTAGGTAGTATATTACGGTAACTTTGGGTATTTGTCTCTTCCTACTCCTACGGCTTGTTATTGTTGATTATTTATTTGAATTATTTGAATTATTTTATTTTTTGAATTATTTTATTCAAAATAAATTTTGAATTATTTTGTTTTTTTTAATTTTTATTTTTTTTAGTTTTGAAAAATTTTTAAATCTATTTATTTATTTTTAATTGAAGAAATTATTTAATTTTTTCCCCTGGTTGAATTATTTTAGTGAGACCTATGCTCCCTTCAATGTGAAGTCGCTGATGTTTTTCCTCGGAAGGCGCAGCCTTGGGCTCATGCACAGTAACCTTGGGATCATAATGGTTTCTGCAAGGCAATTTCTCTTTTCCTGACCATATCGACTTGATAAATTCCATTAATTGCTGGATGACTTCTCTATTGTTTCCAACAAATGCCTGGGGCATTAATTGTTCCACTAAGTGATCCAATTAAATTCAGACTCCTTTACAAGGACAGTTTTTGTGGTTAGTGTTTAAAATTGGTTCTAATTCCATAAAGGCTCTTCTTATCTGGTTCTATCTGGTAAAATAAATCAGTTTAGTCTTTAACTACAATATGTCTACCTATCTCCTCCCACTTGCCTTTTACCACACAATGTCCACAGTTTTTGAGAGCAAACTTAGGCTTGAACTTCCTCTCACTCTGTTGCAAATAAAACCAGTCCCTTTGGGGAAAGCATCAGAACTCTTTGTTTTACAACCTGTCTTAACCCCTTCGCAAATTCTGAGACCTGGCTCTGGACCTAGGGCCAGAGAAAATGGGGCACTTCTCTCTGAATAATGTTCCTGTTTTTGGAGATGGAATCTGGCTGTAGCCTCTGTTCTTCTAAGCTTTCCTCTTCTGGTGAAGAACTTATACTATAAGTAAGCTGGGCAAAGGCCATCGAGGCCCCAATATTTTGAGTGCACTGCGCCCAACGTAGAGCTTGTTTTCCATGAGTGGGAACTGGATGGAAGAAGTAAACTCTTACTTCTCGTGCATTAATCAAAAGCTTAGCCTCTGAAACAGATACTTTGGGAGGTAGTGAAGAGGAATTTTTCACCAAAAGACCAACTTTATAATCAGCTCTTTGTTTTGTTTCTGTAGACATGCTTGCTGCCTAGGCCGAAGAGCAGAGTGATCTCGAGATCAACTAAAGGCTCACCCTCCCCTTTAATTGTTCTATTTAGATAACAGATGTATTGCCTAAGTTCCTGTCTGAAAATCCCCTGCTCTGTAACTGCCCATAGTCTATAGCAACTCCCTCATGTACCTGTAACCCATTGCAACTCCCGTGGTCTGTAACCGTCTGAGGACAAATTAACCAATCGACTCATGCCAACTAAGCCCCATAAAAGCAAAGTTTCATCTGAGCTCTGGGCCCAGATCTTCAGAGAGCTAGCTCTTCTGGGACCGCTGGCGTAATAAACCTGAGTTCTCCAACTCTCTGAGTGGTGCTTGGTTTCTCGTCAGTCTGATTTCGCAACATTTCTGCAACATTTCTGGAGGCCCCAGTGAGATTCCAACCATGGCAGCCCTTTGAGCCACTGGACCAGTGGCTCAGCCAGGCTCGGGTGTAGGGGCTCCGAGGCGAGTGAGGGGGCCCACTACCTGATGGTATTCTGAGTTCTCTTTCAGACCGGTGCTCCAGCTCTCCAGACATCTGAGCCCCTGACCGGACTCAAAGGAAAGACAGATCAACTCACCAGGAATGGCCACAGGATAAGATAAGGCCCTGGGGCTCAGCATCCTAGTCAGTTCCCATCTCTGGACGGAAGAGGAGCTTGATCACCTCCTAAAGTCTTCAGTTAGAAGATACAGGTCAGGGTCTTCCCAGCAGAGGAAGACATCAGGGTCGTCCTAGGGAGGGAAGACAAAGGTCAGGGCCTTCCAAAAATGGAGGAGGCAATGCTTTAACCCGGTGTGTAAATGAATGAGTGAATGAGTGACCTGGTCGATTTGACTTGGTCAGGTACAAATTTGTGGCTCCACAACTGGGCACCCTTATGGTCCCCTAAAGGCTACGGAGTCTGAGTGAACTCATCTGCGGTTCTGTAGTGCACGGCATATGGTCCAGGGCAGCATTGGACTAGTGTCCAATTGTAAGTTACAAAACTGAGTCTGCTACGGCCAAGTGTCACCTAAGCTACTTCAGGACATGGCCAGATGAGCACTTGAGTGGCCTCCTCTTTGGAGGAGGCACCCACCCTTGTTTGTCTTTGCGTCACTGACATAGGGTGGGATAAAGGGGAGGTGGGTGCAATTAACCGCTGATTTGGCTTAAGAATTGTCTATCTCCAAATGGCCCCTTTGACATAGAGGCCCTCTGTGAAATTATTTTCTTGAAATTTTAAGGTCTATTTCCCCCCTCCATTAGGAAGCTCTTTAAGGAATTATGGGTGGAGTTTCCTCTAAGCCAACTGTCTTAAATTGTATGTTGAAACAAATTTTAAGAAAGGCTTCTTAAGGGATTACGGGGTCAAGTTGACCCCAGGAAAACTTCGTACTCTTTGTGAGTTTGAGTGGCCCGCCTATGGGGTAGGATGATCTTCAGAAGGGACCCTGGACCTCCCTACTGTTAGAGCTGTGTATAGGGTAATGACAGGGACCCCTGAACATCCAGACCAGTTTCCATACATAGACTCATGGTTGCAAATTGCTACTATAGTTCCCCCTTGGGCCCGGTTCTGTGCAAATAAGCAGGGGCAGAGTAAGGTACTTGTGGCCGATTGATCTGGGGAAAGAATAAGGAAGAGCCAACAAAAGTCATCCACCAAGGGGATCCTGAGGAAGAACTTTTCTTTCTACTGCCGTACATCCCTACAGCTCCGCCAGCCCCTGCATAGCCTCTCTATCCCCAATTACCTGACAGCCCTTTGCCATCAGTGCCTTCATTGTCCTAACAGCCTGAGCAGCTGCCAAGCCCAAGTCCACGGAGTATTCGCTTGACCACAAAGCCAGCCCAGCAGCCTGCAGCCCTTCAGATGCCTCTCCAAGAGACATGAGGCCCTTTTGAAATTAGTGAAGATGGCACATTCCACGTACGTGGCACCCCTCACAAACCAGACAACAGCTATCTTCAGGGCCACAGGGGACCGTGCTGCCTGCTCATTCTGCAAAGCCTGCTCATGTCGGTTAGGGGGCTACCTAGTGACTCATGAGTTCCTGTACCTACCAGAGTAAGCCATCCCCCTTTTGGGTAGAGACTTATTAATGAAGCTTGGAGCACAGATGACCTTTGACCCCAGGAAGCCCACCAGTCTCACCCTGGGAGTCAGCCTGTTCTAATGATGGCTATAGCCATGCCCAGGGAAGAAAACAAACAAATCAAACCAGCCTGCTAGAAGAGTTCTTTGATGTCTGGGCAGAAAAGGAACCCCCAAGTCTAGCCAAGAATCACGTGCCCATCATAGTGGACCTGAGGCTAGGAGCCACTCCTGCCACACAAAGGCAATATCCAGTGCCACGGGAAGCACGTTTGGGAATTCAGGACCACATCCAGCATTTGCATGATAACGGAATTCTAGTTGAGTGTCAGTCACCTTGGAACACTCTGCTCTTATTGGTCAAGAAGCCTGGAGGGAACAACTACTATCCTGTCCAGGACCTCCGCATTATAAACAATGCAGTAGTCACCATCCATCCAATGGTCCCCAACCCATACACCCTCCTGAGTCTCTTACCGGCCCAGGCAAGCTGGTCACCTGCCTCGATCTCAAAGATGCATTCTTCTGTCTCTGGTTATCACTGGCCAGCCAGCCTTTGTTTGCCTTTGATTGGAAAGACCCACACATCAGAAGAAAGGCACAATAGACTTGGACTCAACTGTCACAGGGCTTCAAGAACTCATCCACCCTTTGGTGAAGAGCTGACTGCAGCTCTTGCTGCCTTCCCTGGAAAGACTTTGAACTGCACTCTACTCCAGTATGTAGATGACCTGTTGCTGGCTAGCCCCACCCAAGAAGACTGCTGGAAAGGTACTAGAGCCTTGTTGGCCCTACTCTCAACCATGGGATACAAGATGTCATGGAGGCTCAAATCTGCAAATAGGAGGTCAGATACCTTGGGTTCATCATCTCAGAAGGACATTGGGCACTTGGACATGAGAAGAAATTGGCCATCTGTTCAATACCTCGGCCAAACACTTAGAAAGGGGTCCATGAATTCCTAGGGGCTGCTAAATTCTTCCAGATCTGGATACCAAGTTTCTCTGAAATTGCCAGGCCACTGTACGAGGCCACAGCTGGGTTCAATAAAGACCTCCTGGAATGGGGCTCCAAACAAGAAAAAGCCTTCAAAAAAATACACTTTTGACCAGTGCCCCAGCATTAGGACTGCCAGACGTGACATGGGACTTTAACCTCTTCGTACATGAGAAGAATCATACTGCACTGGGGGTCTTCACACAAACAGTTGGGCCATGGCAGCGCCCAATTGCATATCTGTCCAAATGATTAGATCCAGTGGCCACGGGAGAGCCGCCATGCCTCCAGGCTTTAGTTGCCATGATAGTTCTGGTCAGAGAAGCAGACCAGCTCACACTGGGACAGAATATGAATGCAAAGATCCCACTTGCTGTTACTGCATTAATGAATAACCAGGGACTCAAGTGGCTGACCAACGCCAGGATAACTCATTATCAGGGACCCTGTCAGTAGGGGAAACCGACTGGCAGACCAAGCAGCTAGGGAGGTTGCCAACCAACCGAGTGCCACAATGGGTCCTGAGCCAGTCTCTAAGTTTCTCCTAGCTCCCAAATTGCCTCTGTTCCTGACATATATATCAAGGAAGAAGAACGGTAGGCCTTAAGCGAAGGGGAAACCAAGTGAAAGGAGGGCTGGTGGGAGCTTCAAGATCAGAGACTCTTTATTCCCGCTGCGGTGGCAGCTTAGCTGGTAACACAACACCATGAGTTGACTCACTTAGGAAAGACTACTTTGGAAAGCCTGTTAGGCTGCTACTATTTCATACCTAAGCTCCCAATCTTGTGCTCCCAGATCAGTGTTAGATGTGCAACTTACTCACAAAACAACACGAGCCAATGGCTGAAATTCGATCCAGGGGTGCAGACAATTAGGACTATGCCCTTTGAAGACCTAGTAGTGGACTTTACTGAGGTTAAGCCCTGCCGGGGCCACTGATACTTGCTTGTGTTTGTTGGTTTGCACCTACTCCAGATGGGTTAAAGCCTTTCCTATATGCACTGAATGGGCATGGAAAAGTAGCAGAAACTTATTGAGGAAAATTGTTCCAAGATACGGGCTGCCCCTCTCTATAGGATCTGACAATGGACCTGCCTTTGTGTCTGAGACAGTCTAGACTCTGTCTAAAGCTCTGGGAATAAAATGGAAGCTCCACACAGCCTCCAAGCCACAAAGTTCAGGGAAAGTTCAGCGCATGAACCAGATCCTCAAGACCACTCTAGCTAAGCTAAACTTTGTCAGGAAACCCAGTTACCTTGGATTGACTTGCTGCCTTTGGCTCTACTCCGAGCATGGTGCACCCCAAGACCTTCAGGCTACTCTCCTTTTGAAATCCTTTATGAGAGACCTCCCCCAGTAATAGGGAAGCTAAAAGGAGACCATCAACTGATAGCTGACCTAGAAATGTCCCGACATCTCAGTCCCTAGGGAGGATCCTCTGCAACATCACCCAAGTAACCCTAGAAAGGGCCCCTATCCACTAAGGGAATTGAGTCCACCCTTAACAGCCAGGAGATGAAGTATGGGTTAAGGATTGGAAGAAGGAACCACTCTAGCTGATCTTCCCAGGCCCTCACACTGTTACATTAGCAACTCTCACTGCCCTTGAGGTTGCAGGTATCACCCTGTGGATCTACCACATCCGAGTAAAGAGAGCGGCACCCCTAGAAGAATGGGGGATATAGACTCCAGAGCCTCTTCCTGATCAGCCACTCTGAGTCATGTTTTGGAGGCAGCAGAAATCTACCTGAGATCTTCAGCCCTGCTCTGGCCACCCTCGAAAGCTGGCCAGTCTATGCATGGCAGAAGTCTGGGGATCAACCGTCCAGACTGTCCAGATATATTGTTATCATCCTTTAGCTCTAACCCTCTTTAGTATACTTGTCCTGCTGCTTGCTTCAGGGTTGGCCTTGATAGTGTCCGCCGATTGGACTCTGAGTCAAAGAGTCACTTTAGCCCTGACCTATGTCGGGATCCTCTCGATTCTTACATGTTCAGGGTAAATCCCTCTTCAATACATTTCAAGTTTATCTCTTCACACCTAGAATTCATAAGGTTGCAAATGGTCGTGACATTCAAACCACTCTTATACCAGCCCCTCGGCCAAAAAAAAAAAATCAAAAGATTGATGCCCTATAAGAGTTTAAAGGGCATCAAAAGGGGGAATGAAGAGGAATTTTCCACCAAAAGGCTAACCGTTGCTGTGAAGGGCAGAGTGATCTCGAGATCAACTGGACTCACCTTTCCCTTTGATTGTTCTGTCTAGATAACAGATGTATTGCCTAAGTTCTTGTCTGAAAATCTCATGCCCTGTAAGTGCACATAGCCCATAACAACTCCCGCATGCACCTGTAACCCATTGCAACTCCCACAGTCTGTAACCATCTGAGGACAAATTAACCAGTCAGCCCATGCCAACTAAGCCCCATAAAAGCAAAGTTTCATCTGAGCTCGAGGTCCAGATCATCAGAGTGCTAGCTCTTGTGGGACCATCGGTGTAATAAACCTGAGTTCTCTGAATCTTCGAGTGGTGCTTGGTTTCTTGTCAGTCTGATTTCAAAACATTTCTGCGACAGCAATGTTACTGTTTGGGGGCGATTTTAACTCCAGTGTCGCCCCAGCAGCATGGGGGCGGGGGTAATGACACAGAAGTGCAATTAGCAGTTTTCCTTGGTTCTTCCCCACTGACCCAGCAAAAAATTACAGTCTGCAAGATTTAAAAAAAGATTAATTAAAGGTATATTTTAGGAGACAGGCCATGCTAAGGAAGGCTGTAGCCCTGTGGAATTTGGCTGTTGCAAAGATAAAAGACAGATTATGCCCCAAGGGAGGGGTGGGTTTTCAGCCAAGAGAGCTGTAACAACCCAGAAATGAGGAGATCTGTATTATCTTTGGGCTGTGATGGGTGGTTACACATGTGTTCCTAGGTGATTGGCACTTGAGGTCATTTTAATTAACACTTGGCTGCTATATAACTCTTTGTTTAGTGCACATGTGCTTATCCAGAATTTAGTCTGTTGTAATTAGATTCACGAACTTCCAGCATAAATATAATATTATAAAGATGGTATAACGAGGCTGAGATTGTGAGCAGGTTAGGGTAGTACTTTTTGTGCACACATCTGTGGCCGAATTAAACCAGCTCTCGGTTATGGTCCTCCTGTCTTTTATCTCCCAGGATGCAGGAGGGTTTCTTTAACTATCAATGGGGTGTTCTTTGGATGGTCTCTGGGCTGGGCCTCCATTCCTTTGTTCCCCTGTTGCTTATGTCTGACTAGCTACCTAACAGTAAGGTGAAAAATGCTGATATCTTATTCTTCTTGGGAAAATGCCTTAGCTCTCCAGCTGGTAGCTGGTAGGGAGAACAAGCCTTAGTCTTTACTGTATTCATCTTGAGTAGACTTCTTGCCATGAAAGAGTGGGTTATGTTTGAAAAGATACAGATACTTGCTGTTGCTGCACTTTAGTAGGTTTCTCTGAATAAATGTTTCTTCATTTGCTGTCTAGCCTTAAAGCCATTTCCTAAGATAATAAATGTTTGTGGTGTGCGTGTGTGTGATAAATATAATGTTCACCAGTTTAACTAAGGAGCAGATCCATGCTCCTGGTAGTGAAAACTTAACAGATGGCGTCTTAATCTCTGAAGAGGCAGTGGCCCCTTGGTGGTTTTGTCGGGTAGTATCCATGAATGATGGAAGCAAAGGCCCAGCTCTGTAACCATAGAAAGGCCAACACTGATGGTCCAACCCAAGAGGTTGCCCCTAGGAACTCCCAGATAAAACCTCATTTTTCAAATAACAATACCCCTGCATCCTAGAGTACAGGAAATGACTATAACATAGAAACTAGTTTAGGCCAGCCACAAACGTTTGCATGTTAAGGACTACTCTGACCTTTTTTTCTTCTTTCTTCTCAGCCTAATTATAATTATAATGCCATACATATGCCCAGAAGTTCAGGAATCTAATTATAACAGACTGAATTCTGGGAAGGTACATGCACAGTTGACGATAGGTTATATAACAGTCAACTATCAATCAAAATGACCTTACATGCTAATCAGGTAGCACCATCCTCGTAACCTCCTATCATAGCTTGGATATAAGACAGACCTCCCCACTTCTACGAGGCTGCAGCCTTCTTTACCGTAGCTCGTTTCTCTCTTGAAATGTACTTCAATAAGTCTTACTTTTCCTAAACTTCACTGATTTGTAATTTACTATGTCAGCAGAAAGGACCGAGGCCCCCAGCATCACCAGGGCAATGATGGGCTTGGATCTCTCTCAGTGGTAACAGTTTAGCCCCAGAATGTAACTCTTGAAATTGTTCCTGAAAGCTTAATCTAGAGTCTATTTCAACCTTCCCAACATGTCTGTGAGCCACACCCTTTAATAAGTCATTTTGGTTTAAAGTAGGTAAAATTGATTTTATTCTCTGCAAATGAGGTATACTTGGAGGTAATCAGAGTATATTTTTATATAGTGTTCTAAGCAGCTAGTGTCTATATACTTTTGTATCTATACATTGTTTTCCTAGCCAGTGCACCACAGGGAGTTATTTTATTTCTTAAAAGCATAGATAGAGGGGATATTTCTGTCTCCAATCAAGATGGAGTGTGTTGGTATGAAATCAACTCTCTTGCTAGCTGATGTTTCTATTTGTATCTCCTTAATACCTTTATTATATTTTTACAATTATTTTTGGTTAAAAAAGATTTAACTAGTTTTGAACTATTCTGGTTTATGAATTCTGACTTCACCTTAAGTCCAACCAATGGCTGATGTTGCTATATCATGTCTCTTGCTAAGAATCAGAGCGGCAGATTTTTTACATGCCAATTAACCACTGGCAATGGCTGTTTTGAGTGGTACTAGTGTTGCCTAAGCAATAAAAAGACATAAATTCCTTTGAAATAATATGATAGAAGTACTTATCATTCAAGTGTGTTCCATATCAGCTGGAATTCAATTACTGAGCTTTTGATTGACCAAGTGTTAAGGAATGGATCATTAATCTGTAAATTGGTGAATAAATAATGATCAGGCTACCTGACAAGCTGTTTTAATTACAGTACACATAACAGTATGATTGCTGTAAACTTGTCATCTTCTAATAAATGTAATAATCATTTCTTTTTATTTTAGAAACAGAGAATTGAGATTTACCCATTTGACTTTGACAATTTTTTAAATTAATATACTTTTTAAAGAACAGTTTAGGTTCACAGAAAAATTGAGTGTTCCCATTTTTCCCCTGTGCTCACACACGTGCAATCTCTCCCACTATGAACATCTCACATCAGAGTAGTGCATTTGTTACAATCAATCAACCTACATCGACACATCATTATCAGCCAAAGTTTATAATTTACATTAAGGTTCACTGTTAGTGTTGTACATTGTATGGGTTTTGGCAAATGTATAATTGGTTCATTTAATATTTGCAATGTCATCTATGTTATTTTCCGTTCCCCACAGCAGTGAATTAGGTTCTTTGCTGTTCATTCTGTAACAAGTATTCTTTATGGAGTAAGAAGTACGCTCAGGTTGAAACTGAAATTTCATCACGAACTTTCTTGTCATTACAGTTGGTTTAAACTATTTATATGTAGTTCAACATGTTTTTAAATAGCGAAAATAGCCAGCTGGACCAAAACCTGTAATCTTTTACTGGGTAGGTAGTTTAAAGCTATATGTTAAATATCGACATTTTTGTCATCTTTTTCTTTAAAAAAAAGATATTTTAATTGGTGGTGTCAGTGTTTTAGATTGTAGCCATTCTAATAGGTGTGTATTGGAATCTCACTGTTATTTTAATTTGCAATTCTCTAATGACATATGATGTTGAATATCTTTTCTTATGCTTATTTTACATATATACATCTTTTCTGGAGAAGTATCTGTTAAGGTTTTTTGCCCTGTTTTATCGGGATATAGATTCCTTTATTATATTTTAGATAACAGTCCATTATCAGATGTGTTTGGGCAATAACTTTCCCCTAGTTTGTATCTTGTTGTCTCATTCTCATTGTCTTTCACAGAGCAGAAATTTTTAATTTTAATGAAGTCCAGCTTATCAATTATTTATATCATAGATCTATCCTTTAGTGCTGTATCTAAAAAGTTATCACCAAACTCAAGACCACCTAGGTTTTCTCTTATGATATCTTTTAGGAGTTTTATAGTTTCGCACTTTAAATTTAGGTATCTGAACCATTTTGAGTTAATTTTGTGAAGAATTTTCTTTTTTTAATTTTGTGAAGAGTTTAAGATCTATGTCTAGTTTTTTTTTTTATGTCGTTATTTTTTTTTCAGCAACATTTGTTGAAAAGATTATCATTGCTCCATTGTATTGCTCTGACTTATTTGCCAAAGAACAGTTGACTATATTTGTGTGGGTCTACTTCTGGGCTCTATATTCTGTTCCATTAATATATTTGTAATTTTTTCACCAATAATACTTTATCTTAATAAACATAATTTAAAAATAAGTCTTGAAGTCAAGAACTGTCAGTCCTCTGACTTTGTTATTCTCCTCCAGTATTAAATTGACTATTTTTGGTCCTTTGCCTTTCCATATAAACTTTAGAATCAATTTGTAAATATCCACCAAATAAGTTTTTGGGATTTTATTTTCAGTTTTATTTAGCTAAAAATATTAATAAATTTAAGATATCTTCTTTAACTCATGTGTTATTTAGAAGTGTATTGTTTAATCTCCAAGTATTTTATGATTTTCCAGTTATCTTTCTGTTATTAATTTCTAGTTTAATTCCACTGTGGTCTGAGAGCAGACATTGTATAATATCTATTCTTTTAAATTTGATAAAGTTTATTTACCCAGAATGTGATCCATTTCAGTGAATGTTTCATGTGAGATTAAGAAAAATATATAATCTGCTGTTATTGGATGAAATGGTCTATAGATGTCAATTACATTTAGTTAATTGTACTGTTGAGTTTAATTATGTCCTTACTAATTTTCTGTTTGCTAGATATGACTGTCCTATGCCTGTTCATTTCTGATAGAGGGGTGTTAACGATTCCAACTATAGTAGCAGATTCATTTATTTCTCCTTGCAGTTCTATCAGTTTTGCTTCATGTATTTTGATGTTCTGTTCTTAAGTATATACACTAAGAATTGTTATGTCTTCTTGCAGTATTGACTCTTTTGTTATTATGCCCCCTCAACCCATAATGACTTTCTTTTTTTCTGAAGTCTTTTTTGTCTGAAATTAATATAGCTAATACGGTTTTCCTTTAATTAGTGCTATTATAATATTTTCTCCACCTTCTTAATTATATGTATCTTTATAATTAAAATGTGTTTCTTGTAGATAACTTGCAGTTGGGTCTTGTTTTTTGGTCTACTGTTACAATATCCATCTTTTAATTGGTGTATTTAGATCATTGACATTTAAGGTGATTATTGATAAATTAATATCTACCACATTTGTTACTGCTTTCTATTGGTTACTTTTGTACTTTGCTCCACTTTTGTTTTCTAAATTTTTCTGCTTTTTGTGACTTTAATTAAGCATTTTATATGATTCCATTGTCTCTCTTTTCTTATTATATTAATTATACTATTTTAAAAACATTTTTCCAGTTTTACTGAGATATAATTTATATACATCACTGTATAAGTTTAAGGTGTATCCCATAATGGTTTGACTCGCATATATTGTGAAATATTACCACAATAAGTTTAGTTAGCATTCATTATTTCATATAGATACAATAAAAACTGAAAGCAAATTTTTTTCTTTGTGATGATAAGTCTTAGAATTTACTCTTAACAATGTTCATATATATTCATTTATATCACACAGCAATGTTAACTATAGTCATCATATCGTACATTATATCCCTAGTACTTATTTATCTTATAACTGGAAATTCGTACCTTTTTAAAATTAATTAATTTATCTTATTATGGTGACATTGGTTAACGAATTCCAGTAAGTTTTAGGTGTACAATTCAATAGTAAGGCATATATATACTATTTATTATATATATATTGCACTGTGTGTTCACTGCCCATAGTTAGATTTATTTCTGTCAGCACATATTTGACCCTTTTTACCTCATCTACCTCCCGCCTCACCCCTTCCCCCACCCTAAGTTAACCACTAGTCTATTGTACATGTCCAAGAGTCTCTGTTTGTTTGCCCTGTTTGTTTGTTGCTTTTAGTTTTATGGAAGCCATGGTACATATATAAAATGGAATAATACTTAGCCATTAGAAAAGATGAAATATTGCCATTTGTGACAACATGGATGGACCTTGAGATAATCATGGTAAGCAAAATAACTCAGACAGAAAAAGTTGAAAATCACTTATATGCATAGTTTCTTTTAAGAAATCAGCTTCTAGTCTTATGGATATTCCCTTGTAGGTAACTAACTGCTTTTCTCTTGCTACTTTTAAGATTCTCTCTTTTTATTTAACCTTTGGCATTTTAATTATGATGCATCTTGGTGTGGGTTTCTTTGGGTTCCTCTTTCTTGGGACATTCTGAGCTCCCTGGGGTTGTATGTCTATTTCCTTCACTAGGTTAGGAAAGTTTTCCATCATTATTTCTTCAAAAAGATCTTTAACTTCTTGTTTTCCTTCAAGTACTCCTATGACACAAATTTTTTACCTTTAATAATGTCTCATAGGCTCCTTAAATTATTATTATATTCTTGGCTTCTTTTTTCTTGCTGTTCTGATTGAGTGTCCTTGGTATCCCAATCCTCTATGTAAGTTATTTGATCCTCTTCTTTATTCAATCTGTTTATTCCATTTAATATGCTTTTCATCTCAGATAATGTGTTCTTCATTTCTGAAAGGTTCTCTTATAATTTTCATTTTTATGTTTCTTTATATCTTTGTTAAAGTTCTCACTAAGTTCATCTACTCTTCCTCTAAATTTATTGAGCATATTTATAACCAGTGTTTTGAAGACTGCATCTGTTAGATTGCTTGATTCCATTATTCCTGGACCTCTGTTCTGTTCTCTCATATGATTTCTGCTTCATTGTCTTCCAATTTTGGCTGCCTTTCTGTGTCTGTTTCTATGTACTAAGCAAAGCTTTTAAAGATGAAGTGTTAGGTTGTTCATATTTGGGCTTGTCCTTGTTTTTGAAGATAGGTCTGTAATGATATCAACTCTCCTCTTATTGCTGCTTTTGCCGTGTCCTAAAATTTTTTACGTGTTTACTATCATTATCATTCATTTCTCTGTATCTCTTGATCTCTCTTTTTATTTCTTCTCTGGCCCAGTTATTCTTCAGTAGCATGTTGTTTAATCTTCATGTATTTGCAGTTCTTCCTGATTTCTTTCTGCAGTTGATCTCTAGTTTCAAAGCATTATAATCAGAGAATACGATTAGTATGATTTCAACACTCTTATATTTGTTGAGGGTAATTCTGAGTTCCAATTTGTGGTCAATCCTTGAGAACGTTCCATGAGCACTAGAGAAGAATGTATAAGCAGCTCTTTTGGGATGAAAAGCTTTGTAAATGTCACTTATGTTCAGTTGGTCTAATGTGTCATTTAATGATGTTACGCCCTTATTGATTTTCTGTTTGGATGATCTGTCCATATCCAACAGTGGGGTATTTAGGTCCCCTACTACAATAGTGTTTTGGTCTGTTTCTCCCTTTAATTCTGTTAGTAATTGCTTTACATATTTCGGGACTCCCTGATTGGGAGCATAGGTATTAGTAAGTGTTATGTCTTCTTGGCGCATGATTCCCTTTATCATGATCAAGTGGCCCTCAGTATCTTTCTTTACTATTTATACTTTGAAGTCTATTTTATATGATATTAGTACTGCTACTCCTGCTTTTCTCTGAATGCCATTTGCTTGAAATATTATTTTCCACGCTTTCACTTTGAGTCTATATATGTCTTTAGAACTGAGATGTGTCTCCTGGAGGCAGCATATGATTGGGTTTTGTTTTTTGATCCAATCTGCAACTTCGTGCCTTGTTAGTGAGTTCAGTCCATTTACATTGAGGTTGATTATTGAAATGTGAAGTCTTCTTATAGCCATTTTATCTTTTGCTTTCTGGTAACTTTGTGTTTCCATTGCTTCTTAGTCCTTGTGTTTCTATTTTCTTTATTTTGGTTGGCTTTTGTGGGTTTTACCTCTGTTACTTCTTGTTTTATGTTATATACTTCAGGTCTGAATCTTTGGCATGTGGTTATCATTAAGAATATATAGAAGATAGTTATATATATATATATACATATATATAT
>NW_006442487.1:1499869-1511014 GCF_000325575.1 Pteropus alecto
ACTTCTTGAATTCCAAGCTCCAGCTCATTCCTTAGATTTGGGAAATTCTCGTCAACTATTTGTCTGAAAATGCTTTCTAGTCCCTGTTCCTTTTCCTCCCCTTCAAGAATGCCCATTATGCTTTTGTTTCCTCTCCCAATGGTATCAGCTAGTTCTTGTGTTTCTCTTTCATTATTTTTCATTCTTCGGTTTCTCTCTTCTTCTTTCTGATTTATTTCTAAATTTCTGTCTTCAATATCACTGATCCTTTCCTCCATTTGGTTGACTCTACTTCCCAAGCTTGCTATTCTATTTTTCATCTCTTTCAGTGTGTTCTTCATCTTCAAAAGTTCTATGTGGTTCTTTTTGAGGGTTTCAATCTCCTTGTTAAAAAACTTATTCTGCTGATCTATTTGTTTTTTCAATTCCTGAAATTGTTAATAAGAATTATTTTAGATCTCTCTGAGTTATGTATTTTTTCAGAAGTACCATTCTGAATTCTCTGTCATTTAAGTCGCATATTTCTATGTCTTTAATCTTATGTTCTGGAGGATTTTTTCTTTTTTTCTGAGATACCTTGTCACCTTGGTTGTTCATGTGTTTCATGGACGATTTCTCTGCCTAGGCATTAATGGAAGTGTATTTTGCTTTTTTTCCAGAAAGTTTATTGTATGAAGTTCTCTCTCTAGCCTGTCTCTAAGAAGGCATTTTTTCTTTTCATTTCTAGTAGGTGGTATCTAAGTCTCTTGGATCCTTGCTTTATATAATGTTTTAATGATGTTTTCTTTTTTCTTATAAATATTCAATCACGTTCACTACTCTCAGTCTCAGTCACTTTCAATGTTAGCCACAGTTTCGGTAGAGTTTACTGAGATGACCATAGGGCTTCATGGTGTTCGGTCTTGGAGGATATGGGGGGAGGAGCCCTCTGGGTTTGGGGATGGGGGCTGCTGCTCAGCTTCGCATTTTGCAACCACAGCTGTTGATAATTAACTGTTGCTTCTCTGCCTCCCCCACTTCTCTCTTTTCTGCCCTGATCCCTGGGCACTGTTGCTGCATAGAGCTCACAGCTCTCTCAGGCAAGGCTGTTTAGGAAACTTGCTTCATTTCTTCCCTCCCCCTTCTCCTGCAAGGAGCTCTGGCTTCTTTGTTTCTCCCAGTCTACTGCCTGACTCCCGTGGTTCTGACCTGTGTTAGCTCTTATTCGCAGATCCTATGTTCAGATGTGCTGGTGTGCAGGATAGATTTTTTTTTTTTGAGTTTTAGATGTTCTGCTTATGTTTGTTTCAGGGAGAGAGACTGAGGGATATCTCTCTCTCCATCATTTTTCTGACATCATTCCTCTCACTTGTTTATTTTTAATTTTGTTGCATGTGCTTTAGTTGTGATGTCCAAAAAAATCATTGCCAAGACTAAAACTTTTTTAAGCAATTGCCCTAGCATTTGTAATATACATTTATGACTAATACAAGTCTACTTTCAAATAACATTATTCCAATTTATAAGTAGTGCAAGTATCATATAATAAAAAAGTATTCTTAATTCCCATTCTTTATGTTATTATCATTTATTTGATTTATACATAAGTATACGTAAGCATATATAGTATATATAAAGCATATATAAATAAAATTTCATTTTACCTTCAGTTAATCATTTTGTTATGTAAAAATGATACATGAAGCTCTTTATTTCTTTATGTAGATTCAAGTTTCTGACCTATATCATTCTCTTTCTCTCTGAAGAACTTCTTTTAACATTTCCTGCAAGGCAGTTCTACTGGCAACAAATTCTCTCATTGTTTGTTCGTCTGAGAAAGTATTTCTCCTTCACTTTTGAAGGATAATTTTTCAGGAGACATAATTCTGGGTTGTTTCTTTTCTCAACATTTTACATATTTTATTATACTTTCTTTATGCTTGAATGGTTTCTGAGGAAAATTTAGATGTGATGTATTTCGTATCTTTGTTCCTCTATAAATAACGTGTTTTTGCCACCTAGCTTCTTTCAAGATTGTTCTTTATTTTTTGGCATGCTAAAATTTACATATTATATGCCTAGGTGTAGTTTTTTTGGCATTTATCCTTCTTGGCAATCTCTGAGATTCCTGAAGCTGTAGTTCGCTGTCTAACTTTATTTTGGAGAAATTCTCAGTCATTATCATTTCAATGATTTCTCGTTTCTTCTCTTTTTTATATTCTCATTACAAGTGCATTACACATTTTATAGTTTTCCTATATTTTTTGTACATTCTATTCTGGATTTTTTTCAGCCATTATTGTCTCTTTGAATTTCAGTTTTAAAAGTTTCTATTGTCATATCCTTCAGCTTAGTAATTCTTTCCTCAGCCATGTCCAGTTTATTATTAAACCCAAAAAAGACATTCTTCTTTTCTGTTACAGTGTTTTTCTCTCTAATTTTTTTTTATGGTTCATTCTTAGAATTTCCATCTCTCTGTTTACATTATCTATCTGTTTTTGCATTCTGTCTACTTTTTCCATTAAAGTCCTTAGCATGTTAATCATATATATATATATTTTTTTGATAAAAAATCTGGGTCTATTCGGTCTCTTCAAACTGTGCTTTTTGCTTTTTAGTGTGCCTTTTAATTTTTTGTTGAAATGTGGACATGATGTACTTGGTTAAAAAAAAGCTGCTATAAATAGGCTTTTAGTAATGTGGTAGTAAGGTGTGGAGAAAGGGATAGCATGCTATAGTTCTGTGATTAGGTCTTTTCTCTTTAAGCTTGTGACCCTGAACTGTGAACTTCAACAATGCTTCTTAGCTTATTTTTCCCTCTCTTATGTGGGATAGGATGCCTGCAAGGGACTAAAGTTAAGTATTTCTTTTTTCCTACATGAAATGCTAGAGGGAACTGGAGTCGAGTATTTCATTTCCCCTTTATTAAGTTAGTTTCTAATAAACCCAGCAGGTTAGATTCTGGCAAAATAGTTTCTTCCAAGGGGAAATCTTTTTTTAGAATAACAGAATGCTCTGACATTTTCAAAATGATTGTTTTTCTACACTCGCTGCCAACATTCACCATGAATATTAGAGCTCTTACAGGTAAAACTCACAAAGACTTGAGGGCTCCACTTATGACAAGTTCTCAGAGTTCTCCATACTGAGCCTTCAGCAATTAATCAACTCAGTTCTGGTTTTCCTATCCCAGTACTGGTTTCTGTGCAGATTTCTGCCTGTGGCTTTCTGCTCTCATCAATTATGATTCTCTGTATCCACATTTCTGTTTCTCCAATTTTGGGGGCAGCAATTTGCTCTGCAACCTTAATTCCATGACAGATCTAAAAGTAGTTGTTGGGTTTTTAGTCTGTTAAGCTTTTACTTGTTAGATTGGAGTGGCAAATTCTAAGACACGCTGGATTGAAAATTCCTTTTTGACAATCTTAAAAAGGGAAAGTTTACCATATGATCAGGAATGAAAGTCGTGTGTTGACTATAAACATTACAAATAGCAACAGACCAGGACATTGTTTCTTGGAACTAAAAAAAAAAAAAATCTACAATATATCTTAGTTATAACCTTTCACAAGACATAACTATAATAATAATAAAGACCTCTTCATAACTGTAAATCACATATTTATTTTTTACATCTGTTGATTATGATATAAAAATAGAAATATGACTTTTTTGCCCAAACCAAGACAATATGGCAATGTGAATCAAAGTTTAGGAAATTGATCATTTTTAGGTTTTTTAAAATATATAAAATAACCTTAAAAGTTCTCTAAACTAAACCATTATGCAAACTAGCACTATAAGATTTACAACAATACAATATATTTATGCAAAAATAATGTAATCTTCAATTATTGTATATACCTTAAAACAAAATAGAACCAAAAAATATAACTTTTGCCAAAAGAGTGAAGACAAATAGAAACCAAGTTCTTATTTTGAAAAATATATCTTTTGTATGGAGTGCTGGAATAAGAAATTTCAGTTATTCCCCAGGATAGAAAAATTTCAATTATCAACTTCTCTTATAGTCTCTCATGAGTTATCACATCTCGCTTGATAAGTGGAAAAGATAAACCTCAGTCAGTCCAATAAACTGCTTGGGTCTCTCCTACTTTCATTTAAGCTGGGACCGAAAGAAAAAAAAAAGCAATAGTTGAAATTATTATTTTAAATTAAAATTTGTTGCAATATTTTGTTTTGTTTTTTGGTTTTTTTTTTAATTTTTTTAATAGTAAGAAGTGGGTAAAGCTAATTTGAATTTTTTTTTAATTAAAAATGGGGGAAGATAAATACATTTTGATAAAATAGACTGATTCGGGGAAAACAAACCTATAGTGATAAACAATTTTCTCTTTTCCCCAGAGAATGTATAATAAAAAAAAAAATTAAAATTGTGATTACCCTGATTTTAAGAGGAAGGCAAGTATTAGGAATTGAAGGGGAAAATAATTGCATGGGAAAACAGAGGGGCTTTTAACTGTATTTGTGGTATTTTATTTCCTAAGCTAGTAAGGTGAGGTTTATTTAATCATTCTTTATACCTTTTGTATATCTTAAATATTTAATAATACATCTTTCGCGTGTGTGCATGTGTGTGTGTGTATGTGTATGTGTGTATAAAACATTGCATTGTCCTTGTGGGTTGTGAATAGAGAAATAATTAAGAGCATTTTCAGTATTAATGCTCAAAGAATTACATAAGAACCTGATACCAAGATATAAAAAGCTTAGGTCAAAAAAGGCCTATATTTAAGCATTATAATGATTAGGAATTATTTATTCAGAACTAGGGGACAGGCAGGGGTTAATATTAGCTTCATTGTCATTTCTTTGAAAGTGAAAATTGTTTTCTAAATTAAAGAAAGGGCTTATTTGCATAGACGTGTTGAAACTACATGCATAAGAAACAAATGCATTAATGCTTTTTAAAAAATAATGTATTAATTTTCTAGAGCTGATGTAACAAATTACCACAAACCTGCTGGCTTAAAACAACAGAAATTTATTTTCTCATGGTTCTGGAGACTAGAAGTCCAAAATCAAGATGTCAGGAAGGCCATGTTCTGTCTGAAGGCTCTAAAGGAGAATTCCTCCTTGCCTCTTTCCTGGCTTCTGGTGGTTACTGGCAATCCTTGGCATTTCTTGGCTTGTACACACATCACTCAAATCTCTGCCTTGGTTATCACATGGCCATTTTTGTATATGTCTCTGTCTCTGTGTTTATTTCCCTCTTGTTATAAGAACGTGTCATTATATTAGAGCCTTCCAAATGATGTCATATTCACAGGTACTGGGGGCTGGGACTTGAACATAATTCTGTGGTCTGGATCTCTAAGTATGACCCTGGCTCTTTTCTGTGTATTGCATAATGCATTTTTAAAATTATATCTAAAACGAAGGGATAAAAAATGACGAAAAGATCATCTCCCTTCATTCCCCTTAATCCTAGGCAATATTATACCAAAACCACATTGCAAAAACCAGTGAGTTTCTTACACATTTTTGTGGAAATCGGACACACAGTATCTTTTGTCACATAAGTAGCTATCAATTCATATGGTCAGTAGAGATTATAAAAGTCAAATGAATCTTCTCTAGTCTTGAGGCTATTGCTCTTTTTCATAATTGTTTCAAAGCCTTTTTTTCTATGACATTTACTCTTTTGAGATAAGACTATAATAATATGCAAAGGTTTTATGAGAGAGTTGTATAAAGATATGAGAAAATTTTCACTGAAAAGATATCAGAATTATGGAATAAATCATTATTTGCTAGTATGTTTCAGACTGTGGTGGATATATGAAAAATGCCTACTGAATCTATGTCCCTTCCTTTGGAGGTCACCTTCATATCTCCAGCTTAGAGATTGTTTTCACCAGCTTATGCCAAATCTACATCCCCTTTCCAACAAAAGTATGCCAATATAATTCTTTATAATTTAAACTAATCAATTTGTAGGCTGATAATTGGAAAATCTTAAAAGGAACTGGATGTGAAATTTTAGGCCATGTGCATTGATGAGCAAAAGGGAGACATGCATAGAAAAACATGAGAAACAAGCAGGGGACAAAGAGAAACTGAGATAAAAGATCAGGTGGCCCGTGAAAGAGAAACTAGCTAGATTCATTTCTTATAAATATCCATATCAAACAGAGGCCTTTTTTTAAAGAGTGGCTATTGTTCTGAATAATAATGCAAGCAAGTAAATGGTTTTTTCATAAGGAATGTATATGATTAGGCTTAAGTTTTAAAAAAAAAATTATCCCAGATATTTTGAGAGGAGTGTGTAGGGGGGGTTGAGACATACAGGGATACCAATGATGAGTCAATTACAATTATCCAAATAAAATTGATGGTTGTTTAGACTAGGGTGGATGTGGTAAAAAGTAGTCAGATCATCCATATGGTTTGAAGATAGAGCCAACAAGACTGCCTGATAAATTTCATATGATGTATAAATAAAAAGAAGTTGTTAAAGATGATTTTAAAATTTTAGATGAGCAACTGAAGGAGTTAATTATAAGACTGGCAAAGATATGTTGCCTTCAGGGTGAGGAAAAACTCTCATACATTACCAGAGTGCATATTAATTGAGACAACATCTATGAAAACCAACTTGCCAAGTTATAATTGCATTTAACCTTATATCCAGCAATTTCCTTCAGATAATTTATTCTATAGACATAGTTATAAATGTATGAAATGTCTAGTGTAAAAAGTTATTTATTATAGTCATCAAGTACTGGTTAAATAAATTATAATATAGCTTTTAATGGAACTTTGTACAACCATAAAATAGAATGCACATAGTAGTTTCTATACGGATCTGGAAAGTTCTCTAAAATACATTAAGTAGAAAAAGTGGGAACAGAACAGTGTGATTAGCATTTTGACACTTGTGTAAAAAAGGTAGAGAATGAGATTAAGATATATAAGTATGAGCTTGCTTTAATTTGAAGTAAATATCACTGGAATGACATAAACCAAATACTAATATGTTTGTACTATGTGAGGTGGAAGTGTAACTGGTAACAGAGGCAAACAATTAGCATTATACCATTTTTTTATTTGTTTGAATTTTGAAACATAGGAACATGTTATTCATATGAAAAATAAAATTATCTGTGTGGGTTTACCATAATTACACAGGCAGTAAATTCATAGCAACTTGGAAAAATATAAAAGAAAAAAAAATAAAAACCCAGAGTGATGTTATTAAATTAGGGAAAACATTATGATACTAAAAAAAGCTCAAATGAGAATGTGTCTCCTTGTCACCATTGCTGCAAGTTAATATGGTTGCAGCTTTGTTTATATTAATTTTTTTTTGAAAAGTCAACATATTCAACACTTTAGAACCTTTCCTCGTGAATATTTGTAATATTTTGGTGTGAAGTGTTTTAATTTTTATTTATAAAACAGTTACATATTTTTAATTAAAGATTTTTATTAATCTAGCAAATGTATAATTTTATTCACTCTAGCTTATACAAAAAATGTGTATGTAAAAGACCAATTTAATACAGCAACATTAAACTTTTGACCTTTTATATCATTAGAAAATTTTAGTGGTTGACACAAATTCAACATTTTTAATATAGTGATATGATGCATAATACTAATTCTTTGTAATTGACATAATCGTGTTCAATTATGTTGTTTGAATTCCTGGAAAGTATTAAATAGAACATTTATTTTTTCTTAATGAAATCTTCAGTAATTAATGCAGAGCAAAGAATGTCTAGATGTAGTCTGATCTACTGATGATTACTTCTCTTAATATAATGGTCCTGGTTTCACTCAAATTTGAAAGAAGTTGTGTTTTTGCATATACATGTATTTATCAAATACTAAAGCCCTTATCCTAATAATTGTATATACAAAAGAACTATTATTAATGGTGTAAAAATTAACTTAGACCTCAATTTTGTTGGGAGCAATACTGAAAAAAAGATAAAAAATCTAAGATTTTCATTGTAAAAGATGCAGTAGACAGATACAACTGGCATTAAAAGCAAGAAAAGGAAATAGTCCCTTATAACACACTTTAACTCATGTAGGATGACAAAACGGGATACATATCCATAGATTAATAGGGGATAAAATCAGAATTAATTTAAGAATTCCAAGGGTGATATGTGTTTATGTCCCCTCCCCTCCCAGTCTACCTACAGCCTGCCAGTGAGGTTAAAAATAGATCCAAAGATAATGTGGTACAATAGAAGGAACATGAATTTGGGCTTTGGAGTCCATTTGATCTGAGTTTAAATATGTTTCCACCAGTTACTGACTGTGTGACCTTGAACAAGATAAATTTTCTGAGTCTCAGTTTCCTCATCTATAAAATAAAAATAATAGAAATGAATAGGTGATCAATAATTTTTAATTTTCTTGTCCAGATGCCTCTATTGCTGTGAGGTAGTAGAAGAAAAATAATTTCCACTTTGTTTTTAACATGGTTACAGATTTTAGTTAACATTCTGGGTATGTTTTATAGAAAATTAATTTGAAGAATCTTAGCTACTAGGAAAAGAGATGTAAAGAAAAAAGCTAGAGAAACCAGTTGCTTAAGTTGCAACATGACTTTTACTGCAAAGCAGGAGAGAAATGCAGTCAGAAAAGTTAAAAAAAGTTTCTTAGCATTTTACTAACTAAGCTCAAAATATTCATTAAAAGGAAAAAAAAAAACCCACAGACTTCCTTTTCATTAACTAGCTTGAAAAAGAAATGTTATTAATTGGTTTAAAAATAAGTACAGTCTATATCTGACATTTTCAAGACCATGATGGGTACTATCAGGAATGATTATGTGTTTACAT
This sequence comes from Pteropus alecto, assembly GCF_000325575.1. Lineage (NCBI taxonomy): Eukaryota > Metazoa > Chordata > Mammalia > Chiroptera > Pteropodidae > Pteropus > Pteropus alecto. The sequence goes on from NW_006442487.1 coordinate 1,508,650, forward strand.
TTTTAACTTTCACTCCTTTTGACATCAAAGCACATTTGTAGAGATGAGTTTTTCTTTTTATTCAAAATAATCATAGGATCTATCTTGAAAACATTGGTTAAGATTTATTCATGGTATACCTTAAAATATAGTTTTATGTTTCTTTCTTGGCAGCAATCATTTAGTTGAATAGAGACACTAATAACAGACTACCTCAGTTTTTCAGTTTGTAGTATACCCTGGACATGTTTCTGAAATATCAGAAAACTTTCAATGAATCTATTGGTTTAAGAAAACTATAGAAAAACAGCTGTTTTCTATCTTTTCCTCTCACCCACCGTAATATTAGAGTCAATTTAGTTTCCATCCCATGCCTGATTGAGATGATTACTCAGAAAGTTAGAGTTAATGATGCAAGTTTAAACCAGGTGCTGCTTCTCTTCAAGTTACTTTTCTCCAAGCATGTGAAAACAGATTTTGAAAACTGCACATGCTCTAAGTGTGCCAGTTGACTTGTCTGAAATGATGCTTTAGCCATCTGGACTCTAGAGTTTGATCTTGGGTGAAAAGAAACAGCTTTTTTTTTTTTCCCAAGAGAAAAAAACAACCTCTTCTAGATTACAGACTATTTTGATTTTTTGACTAGTGCAAAAATTATTTAAAGATACAAATGAACACTACTAAGTCCCTAAAATCCCTGGGATAAACTCAAGACGAAAAACAATAAAAGTAAGAAGGATGAGGTAATTGTCTTGATCTTTTGGATATTCTAGATAGATATGTAGAAACAATCATCAATGTTAAGTGTTGCTTCAATGTTACTGCTTCTCTGTTTGAAAGAGAAAGTTTGTAATGTAGATAAATCTTGATTGTTTAAGATAATTATCTAGGCATCTTCATATCCCTCTACAGATTTTGCCTACATTTTGTCAACTTTATTTATGATTAGTATCTTCACCAGAAAGCAGATTGGAATGGAGGGAAGTGATTAATGTTAAACAGATCAATTTCAGGTGCAGTTCCTTGAATCCTTTAGAATTCAATGGTTCTCAGCCTTGGCTGCACATTATAATTGACTGGGGAGATTTTAAAAACCCTAATTTCCAGGCAGCTCCCCAGTCCAGTGAAATCAATTTCTATGGGTGAGACCTAGACAGCAGTAAATATTAAAAATGTGCAGATGATTCAAATGTGCAACCAACTGAGAACCACTGCTCTAACTCCTTTGAAGTAGTAATAAAAGCTTTGATCAATTGCATTTCTAACCAATTTTTTTTGCTTGTATTTTTTAACACAATTTTTTATTTCTATACTTATGACTATGTCTAGTTTGGTAATTTTAATTGAACTTGTACCTAATACTATAATTTGCCCAAATGTAGTCTTTTCAGAAAGGCCATCTCTGACCACCCCGATATCTCCACCTTTATTATTCTCTATCCCTCTGCCCAATTCAATTTTTATTCATAGCACTCATTACTGTCTGGCATTTTATTAGAGATTAATCTCTTTATTGTTTAATCTCTGTCATCCTCATTAGAATTTAACCTCCATGAAGTCAAGGCCTTTTTGTTCACCACTACATCCCAAGGACCTAAAGCAGTTCCAATTCATTTTCTGTCACAGGTCTTTGTTCTTAACAGTTCCCTCTGCCTATAATATTCTTCTTCAAGCTCTGTATAAAACTTGTTCATTGTCGTCATTCAAGTCAGTGCAAATGCCACCTCTGAAAAAGGCTTTCTATGGCCAACTTTCTTGAAAATAGCCTTCTTCTGTTACTCTGTATCAACACCAGATTATTTCCTTCATAGTTCCCATCACAATTTGTAATTGTCTTGCATATTTAATATCTAGGCTACTACAATAGTTTCCTGAGATGGTTAATTCCCATTTGCTTCTCTCAAGGTCATTCTCTACTTTTCTGAGCCCTGTTTAATATACTAGGGACTGACTTTTATGAATGTCATTACCTGGGTCTTCTTGGCCCTGACCTTCATGTTGGGTTCAGCCAATGGGAGACATTAGCAAGAGACTATGTGGTAGAAAGGGAAAGAATGACATATATGACCTGTCTTCCTTTCCTAATATTCCAAGGTTTTAGCAGTGGCTGCATTCCTCTAGGATTACAGCTCCTTATCACCTGTAACTCTGTGTTCCAGTAACACTTTCTACCACTGTCACTTCAGGGCTGAGATGCATCAGTCTCAACAGGAAAGAACACATTCAAATTGGAAAATTTTATGGCAGTTCAATTATGGATATTATTACATAGGACTATTCACAAAGGTGTGATCAGGGTATATGGAATGGAACAAGGGATGAGGCATAACCCCTTAACTAGTAGAGAAGGTAACCAGAAGATGAAGCTCTATAAAGAGCTCTCTGA
>NW_006442487.1:1511055-1526417 GCF_000325575.1 Pteropus alecto
GGAACATAAGGGGAAAAGAGACCTCCATCTTATGCTTGTCTTGTTTTCTATATTTTTTGCCATTGCCACCCCTCTGCCAAACCTAGATAGAGGTAGCTTGCTGAATGACAAGGTAGCTTGCTGAATGAAATTTATATAGATCAGGTTCTTAGAACACAAAGCTGAGTGGAAAAAAGTGGATTTGAAGAGATAAATGTAAAATATCTAGCACAAAATGATAATGTCTTTCTACTATTGACATTTAGTGGGTGCTTCATCAACTCATTTTGGTTTTCCTAACCTTATCCACACACCTTTAAATATCTCTGCAAATTAATCCTTTATATCTTGCCATTACTTTCTGTTGGAACTTTGATAGATACACCTCCTAACAAATCTCCCTATATTTGTTCTTAACAGCTAGAGTTGTCCATTCAAGATGTAAGGAGATCGCATTCATCCTCTCTTCAAAACCTAATACTTCCCCACTAAGCTAAAGTAAAATCAAAAGCTTTTACTATGGTTTACAAGACCCTGCTACATCTAGCTTTGGTCTCTCAGACCTCATCTGCTACCAATCTTTTCCTTCCTCAGTAAACTCTAGCCACACTGATCTTTATTGGGTTTAAATGTCTGGAAGACTCCTATCACAGATACTGGAAAGGCTCTCTCCTTTACAGTATTCAGGTCTCTACTAAATTTCACTTTCTTAAAGTATTTCCATAGGCAGCTATCCAAAATAATCTATAGTTTCCCCCCTCATTTCTTCAATGTCTAACTATAAATAACTTAAACAAACATTCCCATCACTTATGCAATTATAATTGATGAATGCCCTGTAACTTGTATAACACTTTGGTCTCATTCAGAAGCTCATTTCTATCTGTGTTTTGAGTATGTGTTTTTATGCTTGTGTATGTGTATGTATTCATGAACATTTCCTTATATAGCAAGCATAGAACTCCATTCTCTCTTTACAGGCTCACCAAGTCTCGAGCTATATATAAGATACTCCCACTCAGGCCAACTATCTTTACCAATGTCCTGTTTATATCCTGAACAGCCAAGTTGATCAGATGCCATACCCTAGGCATGACCCATCTCCTCCTAGAACCTCACCACTCTTATATTAACCTTCGCCTTATGAAGTCGCCTAATCCAAAGATTCATTCTGCTTCTGGAAATATGCCCTGAAGACTTTGAGGAGAGGCAGAGTTTGCCATATCAAAATATGTATTTTTGGGGGGATATTGATTATTTTAGGATGGTTATTTCCAAGAAACAGAAGATTCAGGAAATACCTTAGACTTTTTCCCTAACTGTTTAAAAGAATTTATATAGAAGATCTGCTCTAGAAAGAGAGGTACTATCATAGATAATTATAGTTTAATATAAATGGTATATAATAAACAAGAAGGGACCTAGCAAGCCCCATTTGATCAAAGTCCTAGGTATCCCATTGTTAAAGATGGATCAAAAAACATTTATTTACCAAATATTTGCTTTTCTACTTCCATGCGTGCCATTTTAAGTCCCAAACCACAACTTCCCCCCTCCCTTCTCCTTATCTCAAGATGGCATATAAGCCTTAATTGTCCAATGTGTCCTCAGGTTCCATTTTTTTTGTGGCACTCTCATATGCACATACATAACAAATTTGGACATTTTCTCCTGTTAATTTGTCTTGTGTTAATTTAATATTCTAGCCAAAAGAACTTACAAAGGTAGGAGAAAAATTATTTTTCCTTCCCTACAACTTCTATGAAATAGCTTTATTTAATAATTCTTTGACCGAAACTGATGAAAAATGTGGAAACTTACAAGCATAAATACTCACTTTCCTAAAGAGATCATCTCAGAATTGTTGGTATAGTGTTCTCTCTTACTAAAGTAAATCAATAAAATCAGTTTGCTTATATTATTATATAAATATTACTTCTAGAAGGGGAATTTCTATAATTTCTATGACCCAAGTTTTCATTTTCAAGACCCCTGCCTTAGACTGGAACCCTTGATCCATACTATTTCTGTGTGTATATCTTGAAAACATTTGCATCTTTTCTACTTGAAAGTCTCAACTCAAGGCAGACATAGGAGTCATATGCTGGCTACGAGATACAATTTTGCCGAAGGTCACATTACTGGGTTTTATTTTATCAAAGGAAAATTAGATGTTACTCATTAAATTCTTTATTGTTATCATTAAACTTGTCTACCTAAAGTTTTTGTAGAAATTGTTCATCTAATCTCAGATTTGTCTTGTGTTATCTCGTCATAAATACCACAAGTTTATAAAGTTAAAAAGGACCGTAGAAAGGTAAACAGAGACATGTAAATGGATGACTAAACACTTGTCCTGAAGTTAAAGATTTTGCCAGGCTATTGTCCTTCAGTGGGGAGAGTTATCCTTGGGTCACCGTCCAAGCCTTAAAAGGTATTTCTTTTTAAATCTCATTTCTGTGACAAATCTTCAAACACTAGACCTTTTGAAAGACAGATTATTTGGTCTGTAGTTAAAGAGAGCTGATTTCTTTCTGGTAAGAGACCCAAAATACAGTATGCAAAGCAACATAGTCAAGTGACCATTGTCATCTCATTGCAAGTTAAACTACTGTTACATTTGTGGCGATCAGATTCTGGAAATACACAGGTCTCAGTCCTTATCGCTGATGAAGAAATGAATTTCAACTCAGTGACAATTATGAGAAGTATTATTTATTAAAGACATGTTTTGAGGTAGAAACGGGTCAAGCCTAAAACTGGCTAACCATATGGAAATGAGGATACATACCCTGGTGGGGGACTGAGGTTACAGCCAGGGAAGATAGAGAGCTGTAACTCCAGGGCAGGGGGTGGGTGGAGAGGAGGTCTACATTATATTAGGGCTGGGATGGTTAGTTACAAAGGAGTTCTTAGGAAATTGGCAGTTAAAGTCATTTTGTTTGACACTGGATGCTATATAACATTTTGCCTAGTGTACATGTGCTTACCTAGAATTCGGTCTGTTACAATTAGATTCATGAAATTCTGGACATAAACATGGTCTAACTACCAATAGGTTGTTGTTTGGGTGGTCTATAGTCTGGGCCTCTATTCCTTTCTTCCCCTGTTGCTCATGTCTAACTAGCTACCTAACACTACTCCATTCAATGGCCTACTTTTTTAGGTTGCCGTAAAGAAGATCCTAAATAAACTTCTAATTGTAAAATAATTTTATTAAAGGATTATTTAGCCACAGCTAATTAAAATGTGAAAAACATAAGACGATCTGACTTTTGAATCCATTATAATTCTGTTCCTCCAGTCATTGTCCTTATCTAACAATATTTCTTTCTCCTTACAAGTCCCCAGCACCAATTAAACCTTCTCCTCCTTTTCTTATAAATTCTCATCCCTTTACCCCTGACTTTCCCCATCTCTAATTATCTTCCATCTCTGATTCTATCTTCAAACCATAGTTTTTTTTTTTTTTGGTCTTTTTTGGTTTTGTTGTTGTTGTTGTTGTTGTTGTTGTTGTTGTTGTTAAATAAGATTGCCAAAACAAGAAAGTAAATTCTAGCAGGTAGATTTTAGACCCTTGCTTCAATCTTACTTAAAGACAATCATCAACGATTTTCTTCAGCCCTGAGTAAAAAGAAATTTATTAGAGTATTTGAATATTATGAATCTAAAGTCTCAGCTTTCTTGACTTTTAACTAGTATGTATGTTAGTAGAATGTTCAGATAATAAAACCAGTATCAACAAAGTAAATTGGAAGAAATTATCAAAGAATTTACCTATTCCTGAGATTCACTGAACAGAACAGATACAAGAGAAAACAGAAGATACATGACAATCCTTTCTGAAAGTTGTGAAACCGAAGGGCAACCGAGTCCAGGGTTTGTGCCACCTGTGCCACTCAACCAATAGATAGACATAGAAGCTGGGCTATTTAGAATAAGCATTTATTGTCAGAGCACCGGTGATCTGAGAAGGCAGTAGGTTAACACTTTAAAAAACTGCCTTGCCTTCTCTGTCCAGCTTAGGGTGTTTAAGGGAAAATTTGGGCATTATTCCAGGAGCTACATGACAGTTCAGGGGTGGTGGTGGTAGTGTCTGTTTTGCTTCATGGAGCCATTCTTCTAGCAATGTGGTCCTCTGGTGGCATTAGTAAACTGGGAACAAAGATGGGAGTCATCTGGAAAGAATGCTAAACCAGAAGGATTGTGATCTCTAAGCATAAAGGCATTAATCATAAGTTTCAGTGCAACTTTCTATGGCAGGGGATGCTCCAAGCTCTGGGTCAAGCTGCAGGGGACAATCTATTTTTCATTCATAGAGCAAGGAAAAGTGAAGTCAGGAACACTGTGAGGCCTCTGCTACGGGGTCTCAACCAGGCACTTCTTCAGTTATACTTGCTTTTCCACTTAATAATTACTGTTCAAAATACATATATGAAATATAGAAGAATGTTTAAAGCAGCCGTATTTATAACTCTGAAGTGCAAACAATCCATATGTTTATCAACAGAAAAATGGATAAACAAATTATAGCATATCTATACAATGGGATATTAGTTAGGGATGCAAAGTAATAAATTAATGATTCAAGAAACATAATGAATAAATATCAAAAACATTATGCTGGCCCAAAGAAGCCAGATACAAAAGGGTGCCTTCTGTGTGATTTTATTTATTTGAATTTCAAAAAGAGGTAAAACTAATATTTGGCAATAGAAATCAGAACAGTGTGGGATAGGAGTTGACTGGGATGGGACATAAAGAAAATTTCTGAAGTTTTGGAAGTATATCTAGATCAGGTGGTGGTTACACGAGTGTATATATTTTCCAAAAGTCATAAAATATTTTATGACTTGTAAATTTCACTGTAAGTAAATTTGACCTCAATTAAAAGAAAAAGAAAAAAAACTAAGTAGGCATTATTCCAGTCTTACAAGCAAATAAAAGATGAATCCCTTGGCAGTTTTAATAAATGCCTTTTCAATACGTTCAGACAACACTCTAAGGTATAGAGGCAGATGCTTTTACCACATTGTCCTCAATTTTTTTTTTAAATGTAAGCAGTCCATAAGGGAGAAAAAAACAATTTCCCCTCTACTCTTCTAGGTTCTTGGCTGAGACCCCACTACAATAAAAAAAAAAAAAAAAAACAGATTAATGAGAGAAAAACAAACAAGTTTAATAATATGTATACTTCCTTAATACATGGATGATACCCAGGAAAATTGAATAACTCCCTGAAATGACCCAAGTCATCATCGTAAATACTATTTCCAGCTAAAGATAAAAAATGATTTTGGAGGAATAAGAGGAAAGCCACTTATTGAGTATTACCAAGAAAAGCAAGATAAACAAGGATAAGGTCTTTACATGCAGATTTAAGTCTCAGTCTTCTTCATTGCTAAGAGTTTCTAAAGATTTAAACATCTCCTTCCTGGTATAGAGAATAAGAAACCCTTACAAATGGAGATTTCTTTTACTAATGTAAATATCTATTACAAAAGGATGATTTCTACTCAGTTTTCAGAGGTTCTCCTGTATGTGCTTTTTCTTAAAAAAAAAAAAAAAGTCAGCTCAAGATAAACCTTATTCCAAAGAGGCACAATTTGGAGTAGTATATTTTGCTCCCCTCCAAGTTTTAAGCCAAAAATAGGGAATTTACTCCTAACCATAGGCTAGAATAGGAAATAGCTCACCTAGCAGACCTGTAGCATTTGGAACTTTCTGAAAAGGTTTTACAGCAAAACCAAACTTGTTTTGAGAAAAACCCAAAATAAGCTAATAGCTTCACAGACAATAGGATGACCCCATGTCCTCCTGTTTTCTTCCCCAATAAAAGTTTATTGATAAGGATATTTGCTGTTACTCTAAATAAAACAAAGGACTTCCCAGTGTTGGCTAACAATTAATAGGAAAGCATAAATCTAATAAAGATGGGCCAGCAAAAGAGAATGTAGCATCTAGCTTCCAATTTTTCCCTTAACCTTGCAAGGAGATTTGTCATTAACTATTGACAACTAAGTTCACAGTACTCTTACAGTTACAGTTTCTACATTTTTCACAATAAACTTACCACTATGTCTATCATTTTCCTTGGAGTCAATGTTGCCAAAGGATACCATCACCAAAAATCTCAGCCACCTCCTATCTTTGGTCATTTGACTGAGATGTAGGCTTTTTTCTTTTATAATACTATACTAATCAACTTAATTTCACAGGGCATTTGAAATTCCCAAGGATTTCTTAAATCATAATCAGTCCATAACTAATTTGAATTACTTGTATCCTTATGCTTATTAAGTCAGATAAAATTTGAAGATCCACAGAAGAGATTCTGTATGAGTTAAAAATGCTACATCTGTTGGCAGAATTAAGGAAACTGAGCCTATCAAGGTTCAGTTTGATCCATCTATACCTTTATCCCGATATTGTATAAAATATCCTAAGAGAAGCGACTCACTGTAGTTTGCACTATCACTTGTAATAATCCTGTCCTGCCTTTTAAGAAACTCAATGAATTAGAAGTTAGATTCGTTTAAGATCTTAAGACTATCAAGAGGATGGCTACAGCCTGCTTCCCAATGGTGTTAATGATAAATGGTATTCTTTCCATGATCCCATCTAAGGATACTTATTTTACAGTTAAGGATATATATTTTGCCTTTTTAAAAAATGTCCTCAGATTTTCAGACGGTCAATACTTTTTCACCTTGACTTGGAAGAAACATTAGACGTGGACTCTTCTGCCCCAAGAACTCACTATGATTCTTTCATGTTTTTACAGGTTCTTAATCAGGATCTTAAAAATCTAAAGTTCCTTTGTATTTCCCCCCTCATAAAATATGTGTATGATCATTTTATAAACTCTATAAATAAATAAATCTCTAAAATGAATTCTATGTATCTTTGAACTCTTTTAGCCTATTAAGAACAGAAAGTACCAAAGGAAAAAAATAATTTTGTCAACAAGCTTCATTATCTGAAGCATAATTTTTCTCTCAAAAGGTTGAGTCTCTTATCAGTGATCAACTATAAATCATCCAAAGCTTCCTAGGCCAGTTATTCAAAGACAACTCAGGATATCTTTAGGTCTTCCTGGATAGACAGTAGGTTCCCACTTTTCCAAAATTGCTCTTTTTTTATGACCTAACTATATTTTCATTAAAAAAAAAAAAACCCTCTATTTTGGAATTCCAAACATGAATAGAAATTTTACAAACTAAAGTTAGCACTTTAACACCACCTTCAGGTCTGCCTTAATACTGTAAACCCTTTACCCTATTCAGGAACAATCTATCTGATTAAGTCCCTGGTGTTTTAACCCTACTACATAGAAACTACCAGACTTGTAGCTTACTTATTACAATCTTTCTTGATACCCTACCTACCTTAAGACGAGCAGCCACCAACAAATTTGTGGAGGGTTCTGCTTATATATTTTTGGGCTCTTCCATGAAACTAATGGTCCCTCATAATGTACAATCTTCACTGTTTACTGGGGAAAAAAATAAAACAGTTTCTTAGCGAACCAGCTTACATCGTATGAGACATTCATATTCTTTCATTTACTATACCTCTTCAAATATTGCTACTCTCACTAAAACATGTAGTATCTAGATTCTGCTTGAGAATCATCTATGCTTTATGTATACATACTAGAAACAACTTTAGAGAATAAGATTTGACCCTCTTTGTTGAGGGGTTATGTGAAAAAAAAAATATCAGACTGGCTATGCTGCAACAGATTTCATTTCACTCTTAGAAGATAATTTCTTAAGGTGAACTAAATCAGCTCAGATAGCAGACGTCATTGTTCTTACTAGAGCTCATTTATATAAAAATGACTAGAAACAATGACCAACCTATTAGCCATGAACATTTCTAGAGTTCAGACTGTGAAGTTGAAATATCATTTTATACACCATAAATACCATTTAACATAAACCAGACTTCTTAGAGAGATGGTTGATTCAAGGTATGAACCAGAAAATGTACAAGATGAGTTTGGAACCCCTTGACATATCAGATAGTAAGGAAGATATCAAAGACATAATGGTTATGCCGAAAAGACCCAGGTATCAACTTGAAGAAGCTCCCTGGCCAAACAATAGACAGTTTGAGCCTCGATAAGGATAAGAATTGAAACATATTAAAACCACCAAATACATTTAAATCCATGATTTTATAATGGCATTTAAAAATAATTATTTACCTTCTGAATATGATAGAAAACAAACTCATTATCTGGAAACTCTATAAATAAAATGAAAAAGTATACCACTGAGTAACCAAACATTAGATGGGAAGTGTCTCCTTAAAAATTATTTCAGATTATAAAAGCAAACAAAATGCTAAAATTAGAATATTGTCATTCTATAACCCCCAGTGGATCAAAAGCTGCAAACATCAAAAAGTGTATGAAAAATAGGTGTGTGCCTCCTGGTGAAAGAACAAAACACCACCAATAGTCTTTCCACAGGGATTACATCTGACTCTAATCACACATTTGAATTCAGTTGCCAGTTTTCAGAAAATACAAAGGTACTTGCTGAACTACATCATGATCACACAGCAGAATATCTTAGACTGAAAACATTGGCAAGTCAAACTTAGGTTCTTAAACAAATTGTAAGAAAGTAAAATATGTAGAGAGGGCATATATTCATAAAAAGTGACTTAAAATCCACATCGACTTTATTTTTATTTGGGGAAGATTAAGTTATAGTGTCTAGGGTTACATCCTTAGATGATAAAACAATAAAGTGATTACTATAATGTCAGTATAATAATTATATGTAGAGGAAAGAAGGAACTTTGATTGAGATGGGGCAAATGGAAGGCCTTCTGTACTGAGTGGCAAAGTCCTATTTGACCTGGGTGATGGGCATAAGGGCATTAACTTTATAATAATTATCTAAGATATTTTTATCCTTGAGGGAAAATGGTGACTGGAAGAGCACATGAGGGGAAATTCTGGGATGTTGTTATATATTCTGCTTCTTTATCTAGGTACCAGTTACATAAGTGTGTTGTTTTCTAAAGAGCATTGATCTGTTCACTTATGTTCACTTTTATATTTCAGGTGTTCAGAGCAGACCTCCAGAAAATGTGCCACTTTAGTATGTGAACTGTTTTGAGCTGAAGACAATCAAGACACTGGAGGTTTATGAGGAATTTTCTTCTCCCTGAAATAATTCAAATTAGGGTCTTTGCCCATAATAAGAGTTATCACTAGAAATAACTTTTTATGACCTAGGCAAGGCAAACTTCTAATTACTGAACATCTGCTCTTTTTTATTTTTCAAAAATGACCCTCTGTAACACAGGAGCTCCAGGCCAGGTACCTGCACCTCAGCCGTGGATATTCGTCAAAAAACACCAGGAGGACCAGTGGAGTAAGGCATGCCATTTATTACTCACAATACAGTGTGGCTTCAGCACTTGGTTGGTTGGAGCTACAGGAAAAGGCATTCAGCCAAGAGCAGGCATTGTTTCTATGCAAGCAGAGAGGAAGGGGATTGCCTTATCCCAGGGAACAAGAGTCTTCCACCACAGATGAGAGCCAGATGTGTTGCTTATCTAGTGCTGGGGAGGACATGACCAGCTGTGTCCTCAAGCGGAACAGGCAGATAACATCCATGGGTACAGCCAAAGGGGCAGATAGTGCCCATGGGAGCAACAAGAAGTGTTCTTGTGGGCAAGCACAGCTCTGGGAATGCTTTGTTCACTGTCCTCCTGGGGCTGCTGACCAAGCAGTTCCCTTTGCCTCCTGTGTACATGGAGGCGCTGTGCTTGGATTAACCCTACACCCTCTGAAATCTCAAGGTGCCTTACCTCATCTTATCTCAGAATGTCATATATACCTCATTTTCCTTTTCTTTCTCTGAACTTCTTATGTATGTGAGGTCTCTGGCTTTTTCATATATGTGGGGTTCCCATGTGTGAGTATGTATTAAATTTGGTTATTTTTTCCTATTAATCTGTTTTATGCAGATTTAATTATTAGACCAACCAAAAGAATCTGGAAAGAGAGAAAAATATTTTTCTGTCCCATGATATATAAAGATTATACTCCATAAAAAGCTTAAAGAATCTAATTGGCATTTCCATAAACACTTCAGAGAGTCATGCTTCTTCCACTGGATATTGCTGGTACTGGAAATATTCTCACATTATTGACTTCAACATTCAGTCATATAAAAATTGGATCTTGATCATGGAATAGTAAATACTTCTGCAAAAATAATCATAGTATTGTCCATGGGGACCAGAAATACAACATGGGTAGGATCAAATATTAACACTTTTTTTTTCTATAGTAGTCAATTTGTTTTCCTCACAAAGGATCCAATCTGCTTCATAGAAATTATTCAGCTTTACTCAAAGACTTAACTGGGGCACTCCTGTTATGTTAAACAATGTGCATACCCTCAGTACAATCTGTACCCCACAAAAGGTAGTATTTATTTATTATTTTTGTAGACCAAGCTCATTCCTTGTTTGTCACACATAAACGTGACTTGTGTATATGAGCTAATTGTCAGAGACTTTATATATTCAAGACTAATACACACCCCATGGGCCATTTTTTCATTGAGATCGGAGGCCAATAACACACACAAAAATAAAAGTATCTATGGAAAATTGCCCAGAAAATTCACTAGTTCACACTTTATGCCTACCATCCAAATGATGGTTTCTATAATGGTCAGACAATTATCAGTAACCTTAAATGAGGTTATAAATGACACTTCCACAGCTCTCAAAACTCAACAGTATACTTATGTCTAATTCCTTTGGTCCAATAGATAATGGACAAGTGAATAATTTTAGATTCTCTGTTAGCCAAGAAGGTGTTTAGTGTTGCACTCAGATAAATACTACTGTCAAATATAATAATCATTCTCTAAATTAAAGGAACTGGCCATTTGGGAGCTTATTTTCTCAGTCTGGATTTATTAATTTTAATTATGGCCTCATACCATTCTACATAATTTAATGCTTATTTTCTTTTTAGTCTTTATGTATGTTGTCACTGACAAGTTTGCACTTTCCAAAGTCTTATAGGCTACTATGTCACTGTCATATCAGATGATCCAACAACTCATCATTTGACAAAAGGAGCATAAAGGTCAAGATCTGGTCCAACTCTAGAATATTGTTTCTGAGACAATATCCTATCTAATGATCACAAAAGTGGTGTGTAGAACTGTTGTAAAAATGATACTGTGGCTAACCCAGTGGTCTTGCCAGGGTGGCCAAAGGAGTGGAACATTAGAACAGCCGCACTCTCACTAAGCAACCCAATCGCAAATGTGACTCATGACATTTTCGCTCCACTCTGTTGCATCTACCTTTGTCTTAAGAAATCAACCAATTGAACACCTCACCTGCTTCTCATATCTCAAACTTAAAGCTTCCCAAGCCAAACCATGAGCAAAAAAATCATGCACTCACTTTATCTTAAAAGATATTTTAGAATTGCCAATGTAATGTTCTCTCTTCTGCAATAAGTAAATAAAGATATAGATGTTTTCTTACATAATAGCATGTTACTTTATTTGAAAAAAAAAAAAAAGCCCTTACCCTGCTTTGTCTTCTGCATAACACTTATAAAACCTGAAATCTTTTTAATTTGTTGGTCTTTTATTATCTGTCTTCTCCGTAGATAAAAAAAAAAGGGTGGGGGACTTTTGTCAAAAGTAACCTCACAAGGTGACCTGATCATAAATTTCCTAACTGGGAAGGTCTTGGTGGGTTGTCACACCCTCAGGGGTATATCTTTTAGTAAAACGTTTACTTTTGCCTTAAGCAAGCCCTGTCCATTGTTTCTGTGCATCTGGGTTAACACACCTTTGAAATAAATCATAACTACTCCCAAGAAACCACATAATCTTGTTATCTCTCTTGTAATTCAATCCCCACGTTGTTTTCCCCACCTCCATGTAATCTCCTTTATGTTCGCTCCTTAATTTCAAATGCATAGCAGGAGTTACAAAACTGTTATTCTCCAGAGTATTTGATGTCTTGCTTTACAGCATATGTCATTAGTTCAGCTCAGATAAACTCTTATAAAAATTATCTACAGGTCTGGACATTTCTTACACTGACACCTCCCACTAGAGCATAATTGTATGAAGGCAAGATCTTTAAATATCTTATTCACCTAGGTTAACATGCCTTTGAAATGCTAGAGTAATCCTCTTTTCCAGACCCTTCAGAGATATAGCCACCCTCAAGGGGGCACATGATTTTGTATACCATCCTTATTTACTGTAAATGTTCTCTCCATTTTATTTTTTATCCAATCAGAGATTTCTTTACCATGCTTTTTTTTCCCTCTTCTTAATCTACCACCAATAGATTTCATGTAATTTTCCTTACCTCCCTTCCTTGATTCCAAATGCATAAAAAGAACTGCCAAGCTGACATTCTCCAGAGCATTTTGAGATCTTGCTTCTGGGTATGTTCTCATTTTGGCTCAAATAAACTCATAAAATTTTCTATAGGGTTGGACATTCTTGCATTTACAGAATCGATATACACAGATACATATATATACATATATATGATATGTATATACATGTATATACATATACATATATATGATATATGTATATGTATGATATATGTATATATGATATATGTATATATGATATATGTATATATACATATACATATATATGTATATACATATCATATATATGTATATGTATATATATAGATCATATATGTATATATACAATCGAGATATATATATATATATATACATACACACACACACATATATATACATATATATATATATATATTGGTTGTGAGATAGAATAAAGGATAATGTTAAAAACAAGACAACAGGCCCAAAATGAAGTTGCTTATGCTAAGCTCCATATCAACAAATGAACTTAATTACAGTTTTGGCTCTCCCAGAAATAGAATCTTAAATCAATCAATCAAAAATCCCCTAATGAGCACTAGTGAAGTAATCTACTTGATAGACCCTTGCCATTCCCTAAAGGAAAATAACCTTGTAATAACCAACCCACTTTTTTTTTTTTTTGGCTAGTATAACTTCCTTGTTCCCGCTCTCTTCTGCCTATAAAAGTCTTTCATTTTGTACAGCTCCTTGGAGCTCCTATCTTCTAGATAGGATTCTGTCTTAATTCGTGAATTGTTGAATAAAACTACTAAGATATTTAAAAATTTACTCAGTTGAATTTTTTTAACAATAATATATGCATTATACATAAAAAAATGTTTCAAAATATTGTATACTCTGTAATATAATAAGTCAAATTGATACAAGTTGGAAACATCTCTGATAAAAATGGAAACAGTAAGCAAGATGTACAGGGACACAGCAGTAGGATCTCAATGTAGAAACTGTTTAACAAATTCAGTTAATATCAACACTTAATAAGTCAAAGGATATGCCAACTGATGGGGTTCTGGAAATGCTACTCTAAAATATGACACTTTGGCATACTGAATATTTTAAGCTGAAGGAGTTTGAGAAAGCGGCAGAAGCAGGAAAGTTACTCTGACTTTCTCCCTTTCTTTCTCCCTGAAACAGGTCATAAAACTCTCATGTTGTAGTGACCTCACCTTTAGAAACAATAGGTTAAGGATAAGACATGGTACGTGCTAACTGCCATGTCTCACTTCTAGTTAGTTATCTGCTAAAAATTTATTAACTAAAGGGATTTACTGGCCGGATCACTGCCTATAGGTACAAAATATTTTAACAATGACGCATTCTGCTTCTGTACCCCTGCTTGCTTACCCACCTCTTAGTTATCAGTTAATGAATGGAGGAGATATAGTCTTTTGTGTAAAGATTAAGGATGTGGGGGATGGGATCGAGGGCTTAAAACCTTTGTGCCCCTGCGTCTCGGGGCTGCTCCTTTGCAAGGACAGCCGCAGGCTAATAAACTGTCTCTTGGATTAGAGCACTCGAGTTGGGCCTGGTTATTTGGGTCACAACAATGTGAGAGTTGCCCTCCCTATACCTGAAGGAAAAGAGTATTCTTATCTACATAGACAAAGGGATGCCTAGAAGGATTCAAACAAACTGACCTTGCTATTTCTCTCAGTTTACTACACTTACCTCATACTCCTTAACCTATCATATTTCTCCACAACTGCCTACTTTTCATCAAATCTACCACCAAAATACTCAGTTTAATTGTTTCTTTGGGTCTTCATTTCCTTATGAAAGCTCCTAT
Organism: Pteropus alecto; assembly: GCF_000325575.1. NCBI lineage: Eukaryota > Metazoa > Chordata > Mammalia > Chiroptera > Pteropodidae > Pteropus > Pteropus alecto. The sequence goes on from NW_006442487.1 coordinate 1,525,260, forward strand.
GTCACATAAAACATATTAAATATATTTGTATGCATTTTTCTTGTTAATCTTTGTCAGTTTAATTTTCAGACCCAGACAGACCCCAAGACTATTGAGAAAAACTTTTGCTCTCCTACACAAATCAAGAAATAGAAAGAATGGTTTCCAGGAAAGTCCTAATGATAAACAAATTCAAGTTTTTAACATATCTAAAAATATAATGTACATATTTGGCTCTGCTCACTATTTGTGTGGTGGTGATAGTTGAATGTGGTATAGTATTGGGAGATGAAGAAGGGGTTAAACCAAAAACCTTTAAAAAAATGGAGGTTTATTGAAACAAAACTTGATATTGCCTAGCCAAGCATTCGCTCTTCAGGAGACAAGAAATCCTTAAACAAAACATACTGAAGTTTTTGGAGTGCTTCCAAGTTTCAAACCCTCAAGCCCCTAGGAATTCTCTTGTCAACAAGAGAAATGTCCAAAACTGCAGAGAATTTTTTATGAGTTTATTTGAGACAAACTGATGACATATGCTGGGGAGCAAGATCACAAATGCTCCAGAGAATGGCAATTTTGCAGCTTGTTTTATTAAATAGAATCAAAAGAGAAAGTGTAAGAAAGATGCATAAAATCCATTGGTGGTAGATGAAGGAGGTGAGAGAAAGCAAAGGGGAAATCTCTAGGATTGGATAAAAGGCAAAATGGAAACACATATTTTACATTAGAGGACACAGGATTGTTAATTATTAACATTTACAGCACATACAGATGGTATGCAGAGAACAAGATAATAATGAGGGTTTCTGTGGCTTTGTGCTCTAGTACTCTTGTGCTCTGGTGCCTGCAGTTGTGTCTTCAAGGGGTAGGAAAAAAAAATTACTCTGACATTTCAAAGGTATGTTATCCCATATGCATGACAATAATGGACAGAGTTCACTTGAGGTAAAGATTGACCTTTGCTAAGGAAACTATAGGCCTAGGAGTGACTGCGTACTCAGTTAGGAATTTGGGACCACACCGTCCTCGTTACTTTTGGTAACTGAGCTTGTCCGTTCTACAGTGTTGCTTCCTTGAACTTGTCAGGTTTATTGCATAGCCCCTTTTTTTGTTCACACTCTTTAGTATTTAAATTAATCTAAGTTCCCATTCTACCTGATTTTAAGAAATACTGTCTTT
>NW_006442487.1:1526456-1561410 GCF_000325575.1 Pteropus alecto
CTGGCATTTTTTGCTGCAAATTCATCCTGGTAGTCACTTACCACCTCTTCCTCCAGATGATTGCTCTGGGCTTCTCTTTTCCAGTGCCACATCACTCCAGTGTGGAAAAACACCTCTCCCTTAATGTCCTAAATCTTTGTTAAATCTAAGCTGTAGAAGTCAACAAATCTTTTCTGGGAATTACTATAGAATTTTGGTTAAGTATTTGGTCACTGTTCTGCAGGTTTGGGATACTGAAGCTTGGGTGCGTGGTTCTGGCAGCTGGAAGAATATGCGAGGAGCTGTGGGCAGATGCAGCATAGCTTTGTTCAGGCATAGCAGGACACAGCAAGGCACAGGCACAGTTCCAGCTCCCCCACAGCCTGTACAGGAGAGGCTGTTCTTATAACAAGATGCATAATAGTGGCTTAAGGCCAGGTACTATAATCAATCACAATCTACAGGTTGTGTAGGATGCTGTATCTAAGGTCATATGGGACGCTGTAGCTAAGGCTGCTTGGGAACCTCATGGCTTGCTGGGAAGGAGCCTGACTCTATATCCATTTTGTTTGTCAGTCACCTCACCCAACAGACATTGACACCAAATTGATTAGGTTCTAATACTGGCTTGGCCACTTACTAGCGTGGGACTTTAGAAAAGTAACTTAAATTCTCTGTGCCTTAATTTCTTTTTGTAAAATGGGAATAATACTTGTACCTATCTCACAGGCCTCCCTTGAAAATTAAATGGGCTAATTCCGAGTGAGCATTAAGATTAGTGCTTGACAAATTGTATGTGATAAATAAGTACTATTTAAAAAGAAGCTTGAGAACAAAATGAATATGTCAATGAAGAAAAAAATAACCAAAAACCAGATATCATAATTTATCTCATGTTTATTGATTAGTGCCTACTAAGGAGTTTCCCAATTAACTATTTTAGTCTTCCCTCCCCCACATGTTTCGATGTGCAAAGAACAGTCTATAATAGCTTACTTACTGGAATTGCCTTGACCCTGTCTTCTCTCTTCAGAGTTCCCATCCTCAGTCTCCTTCCTTGCTCTCACCTGCAAGAGAAAAGGGAATTTTCTTCTCCCTTCAATAAACAATAAATAACTGCTCACTTTTTGAAGCAGCAATGTAGGCCACACTAGAGATTTTCATACTACTATACTCAATAGATAAGCTTTTAACTAGAATGAGGAACTTAAGTAGTTAACTTAAATAATCACTCTTCAGTAGTTAAGTTCCTCATTCTAAGAAAACAAAACAAAACAAAACAACAAAAAAAAAAAACAAAAAAACAGACTTTGTATTAACATAAGTAGAAGGCTATGGAAATGTTTATCCCAAAATAGATAAGTTTTTTCTAAGTCTTCCACCATAATCGCCATCAAAAAAGCACATTGATTAATTATAAATTCAAGTAAGTCTCCTCTCTAGAAAAGCTGCAAATGTTGAAATAGCAATTGGTCCCACTACACTTTTAAACATATGTCATCTTAAGAAAGGCTTAACCTCTCATATCACAGCGATTACGAGCCCTGATTTTAAAGATAGACAAAAATAAGTTAAAATTTTGAAGTCAATTTAGGCAAGATATTAAAATTTTTATTTCATCATCTGTAAAATGGGATTACTAATACCTATGTCATAGGATTGTTTCTGTTATAGAACAGAAAGAGTTGGTCTACCTGGCGCTAGCAAAGCCAAATACTAAACACTGAGAATGTCAGTGGAAATTAGTAGCTATTTGATTGATGAATAGCACCACCCAGGAGAACAGGGGACTAATGTTCGAAAGCTTGAACTTTCAGATGGCATGTAGTTTACAGATTATATAAGGCAAAATCACAAGACACTGTGGGCTTAGGGGTTTGGGGTCATGCTGGGAGCTGATTAGTCAAAGGTGAGGTAAGATCAGTAAATCATTTCTTCAGGTCTTGAAGGCTTCTCTGTGGTCTCTTCCTGGCATCCCTCTGTCCAATCTCATGGGAAGGTAGCCAAGAGTTGTTCCACCTTAGGGATCAGGAGTTGAAAATGTAACTTAGGTTAAGATGTTATCTTTAGCCTGAACCATGTGACCATTAGTCAGGTCCAGGCTACTGTCTTCTGCTGCTTTGGGAGTAGCCGATTATCTAGGGGAAAAGCTAGGATTCTGAGGGGTATATAGAGAGAAATAGGGATATAATTTCTAGAGCTAGGATTTAAAACTAAATTTAATCAAAGTCATAAGGACCCTTAATTTCATTTCCAGGGTTTAAAAAATAAATAAGATAATGAAGCTCTTATTACATTATCTGGAACATAGCGAATGTTCAATAAATGTTAAATATTTCTAAGTTATGGTAATAAATATCAGAAAAAAAGGCCAAACTTTTTATTTTTATGTTTTGCATACTCCCTATTCTAACTCTCCTCTGGAGCCATAATGAGTTCTTGATGAAATTCATGTTTTCATATTTGCCAAGAATATCTGATGAGATTCAAGGCAAATATAAAAGTTGTACTTTTTCGTACCTTGCTTTAAAAGAGAAAAATGCCAATAAAAGGTTTTGCTCTCCTTTTTAAAGGGGCAAAACTAAGTAGGTCATACAAATTTTCTCATTTCCTTATTTCAAAACATTGAATACATTACATTTTCTGTGTCAGTTCTTTTTTTTTATTTTTTATTTTTATTTTTAATGATATAATCCTAAATGTTCCTTCAATATATTTGTAGCTGCTTTTGTATGGCTGTTATGAGTGTTTTAAGAGCTAGATATACCCAGATAAGCAGAATACTAATAAAGGTCATTTACGCTTTCAAATATGATTGCACAACCGTTTTTGCAGTTTACCAAAGCCCTCTTATTGATTCTAGATATTATTGATTTCTTTAAGAAGATTCTCAAATCTCTCTTTTATTGTTTTTATAGTCAGAAGAAGATAAGGTATAATTGCTTTGCTAAACTGAAGAGGAAAAAAAACAGAATTATTTTATATTTTAAAAATCTCTTGCAGTCTATAATCTGATATTTCAAGTAAACACATTTTATGGTATTAAGTTTTCCATCTTTATAATAATACTTTTGGATTCTACATTAAAGAAATTTTAGCATCAAAATGTTTGAACTTATCTCTCTTTTCATGAAGCCTATCCTGTTGGTTCATGTATTGGTTTACTGGCTACGGTGTTCTCTGTGGTTTTATGCAAGTTTTTGTTAATGATAGGTCTAGTGAAGTCCAGTTCTTTAAGCTTTTTATTGCATCTTTATTTCAGAATTTTAAAGTGATGGTCTTCATCATTTTATAGACATTAGAATTATATTTTGTTAACTAAAATCAAATAACTAATGTTTCATTATGTTTTTCATTATAAAATTATTATCACATTAAAGAAATTGGAAATTAAATACTTGAATAAATTACTTATCAATTTCTGTATAGCAAATTACACCAAAATTTAAGAGCTTAAAACATTAGCAATGAACATTTTATCTCATACAGTTTCTGTGAGTCAGGTATTCAAGAATGACTTAATTGGGTAGTAATGACTCAAGATGTCTTATGATATTGCAGCTGAAGTGACCAATAACCCACTACAGTGGCATGAATACTATGTAGGGGTTCAGAGTGAGCCACCCCAAGGTGTGCCTCAGTGGTATGCAGATTACTTTGAGCTAAAGGCAACCAAGACACTGTGGGCTTAGAAGAAACTTCTCCCATCTTAACTATCTAGAAGTATTTAAATTAGGGGTCTAGTCCATGATAAGAGTTAAACCAGAAATAACTTTTTTACATACTTATATTGCAAGGCAAACTAATAATTACTGAACAGATGTTCTCCCTGTAATTACCCTATGAAGTCCCAAAGTGCCTTACCTCATCCCTAGCTTAGGATGTTATATAGACCTCAATTTTCCTTTCTTTCATTGAACCTGTCATATGTGTGGCATCTCTGACACTCTCGGGTATGTGGAGTTCCCACACATACGTGTGTAACTAAATTTGGTCATTTTGTCCTGCTAATCTATCTCATGTTTATTTATTAGACCAGATGAAAGAATCTTGAGGGTAGAGGAAAGTTTATTTCTCTCCTGTAACTACTATAAACTAAAAAACTTTTGGAGAAACAGCTGCAGAAAAAGCCTTACCTGAACATTTCTTTTTTTGACAATGTTTAATTGTTTATTTATCAAAAGATACTATTCCTCAGCCTGAATATTTATGCTTCATAGTTCACAAACACAGGTCAGTAACAAACTTCCATGGAAGTCAACTCAAAGAAATTTTTTCCATTCCAAAATCACTTTGCACTGTGAAAGATACCAGCCTTCCTCGTCTCCTCAAAATCATTCATGGAATAATAATTTCAGTAGAAATTTTTATATGCCTTCTTCCTTAGTTCAGCCACAGCAAATTTATAGAAAGCTGCAACCCCCAGGGATACAGTGATCACTCCAATAAGAAAAAATCATAGCCACTTGGCCAGAAGGCCACACATCTGAGGTTATATTTTCCCTTAATGCCAACTTTTTTCCTGATGGAGAAATGGACCTGAATGTCCCTTTGACTGATGATTAAAATGGGGCTTTTTGAGAATTAGACTGCCATAAATTCCCTTCTAGGGAAACTTCCAGTCAAAAAGGAGTCTGCCCATTAGCACCAGGATGAAAATTTGTGTAAAAAAGTCCAATAGAACTTTCCATACTTTCCCACCAAAGCCCCACTCTGCTCCTTTTATTAAAGCTGATATATAAACCCTTACTCCTGGTTTCTGGGGGGCTACTCCTTGTAAAGTGCATCTACATTAATGTAAAATAAACTTCTATTAATCTGATTGTTGTCAATTCATTCATAGCCCCATCATTGTCATTACTACCATTTGGACACAAGTTGTTAGAGGAAACATTTTCCTCTCAACACAATATAATTGTCAGCCTACGTTGCAGTCATTTGAAGTCTTGCCTAGGATTTGGAGGATCTAATTCCAAGGCTCATGAGTAAGTCCTTGCTGGATGTTGACAGGTGTGGGGCCTTGATTTTCCTCATGATATGGAACTCTCTGTATGACTGTTCGAGTGGCCTCATGGATGGGATGGCTGGTTTCTCTTAGAATGAGTAATCAAAGAGAAAGCAAAGTAGAACTTATAATATCTTTTACGACCTAGTCTCAGAACTTATACATGTTACTTCCACCATATCATATTGGTTACATGAGTCTGCCCTGTTCAATGAGGGAGAGGATAATATAGGGCATAAATACCAGGAGACAATATCATTGGAAGCCATTTTGGAGCCTGGCTATCACAGTGGCTTTTTTTTCCCTATTTAATTGAAATCCTATGGTAAATATAATTCTGAATTCTATTTTTTTAAATTAGTATTATATGTAAAGCCATTTTTCTTTGCTATTATATCATCTTCATAATCACACTTTTTAATGAATACATAGTACCCTATCATAATTTAATTAGCAATTCCACTATTTTTGACATTTACTCTCCTTCTAAAATAGATAATTTTGACATTTAACCATTTCTTTTTTATAGAAGCACTTAGCAGCTTTTCACAACATTAACCTCATAAAGAATTGTACATTTCATTTTAACAAAAAATACACTGTTACTAATGACCATAGCCTGATTAGACTTAATGGATTCAGCTGGTTTAATTCCTTCCTTAGAGAATTATTTGAGAGAAGTAGTTTTGTGTTTCTAGAAACTCTGTACTATGTAGATAGAACACAGGGAAATAAGCTGACCTATTTCTTTAGCCACATCGTTTGTCATTAAGAATCCTGAAACAAGGAAACAACTATGCTTAAGACCCTTGTAGAATCTTTATTCACTACACAATAATGTCCAAACAAATATGTAATGAAAGGCCCATCCCCTGCTTACCTCACTTCTTTATCTTCCTTTTTCATATAATCCTACATTTTACACAAGCTGAATAAGAGGCATTCAGTCCTGCAACATGCTAAACTCTTTTACCTAGACATTCCTTTGTTCGTGTTGCTCTTACAGCTTGGAATACCTTCTTGTATCTCCAATACTGTCTTTTTCATTTTTCTGGCAAACTGCTTATCTTTCAAGATATGAAGTTTTTTTTTAAATCCCTTCTCCAGATACAATCGACAACTTTTTCTTTTGTTTTCTCATTTGTATTCCTTTAAAAGTTCTGTCATAGGACTTGATTCATTTCAATGTGCTTGTTTATAAAGTCTTTGATTTCAAAATATTTTAACTGTTTTCTCAATACTTTCCCTCATCTAGACATAAGTGCTTCATTCACAACAGTTGCACAATAAAAGGTAAAACTAATGACCTTTAGATATATTCAGTATTATCCTCTACCCTGCTTTAAGAAAGATCCTAAGAGAGCTTACTGCTTGTTTTTCAAGGACATCACACAAGGAGATTTTAGGAGTCTCTTGGCTTTGCATTCGACAATATTTACTGAGCAACTACTTTGTACCAAACACTGTTTTAAGTGCTAGGGTTTATCAGTAAACAAAATAAGCAGAGTCTCTGCCCTTATGAACCTTACATTCTAATGGGGTTAAGAGACTAACAAATATATAATAGGTAATTATGTCAGGTGCTAATAAGTGATAAAGAGAAAATTAAATAGGATAAGAGAATAAGGTGGACAAAGAAGGCTTTTCTGAAGGGATAAGATTTGTGCAGATGGAAGTGAGCAACTGAACAATGTGATAAATAATGCAAAAGGAATCCATGCAGCAAAAACATTGAAGACAAGTAGGTACCTGGTATTATCATGAAATAACAAGGAAGCCAATGTAACTGCTGCTGAGTGAGCAAAGAGGACAATATGAGGTCATGAGGAGAGAGAGGGAACTGGGGGGCTTATTTTAAAGACTTTGATATTTACTCAGAGTGAGTAGTTAAATGACAAAAATAGATTTTAAAAGGATTTGTATGGAGGCTATGAGGAGACTGTGTGAAAGGTTGAGGGATAAAACAAGAAGACCCGTTAGGAGTCTATTGAAATAACCCAGTGAGAAATGTTGATGACTTGGACCAGGAGGAGGTGGTAGATATGGGAAAAATAGTCATATTTAGGATATAAACATAGAGGCAGAAAAGACATACTCAATACCAGATGCCGAGAGAAGAATCAAAGATTAATTTGGTTCACGGTTTGAAAAAGTGAAAGAATAGAGTTGCCATTCGGTGAGATAGAGAAGATTGCTAAGGGGAAAGGTATGAGGAAAGATAAAAAGGAGTTTGGTTTTTACCATTTTAAAATTGCATTCAGCAAGTAAGCAGTTGGATATACCAGTCTGGAATTGCTCCAGTTACTATGCTTCTGTAAAAATTTACCCCTAATCTTAGTGTCATAAAACAATGTCAGCATTTACTTTATCCATGAACCTACAATTCTGGTTGGGATTGGTGAGGAAGACATCTGTGTTCCACTTAGCATCTGTTGGGTTGATTTGAAGTCTGAGGGCTGGAATGTTCTGAAGGGTCCCTCAATCACACATTTGGTGGTAGATCCTGGTGGCTGGTGGCTGAAATCTTAGCAAAGGCTGTTGGTTAAAACACACAAATATTATTTCTCCACACGGGTCTCCAAAGCAAGGTGGGGGAGAGAGAGAGAGAGAGAGAGAGAGAGAGAGAGAGAGAGAAACACAAATGGATGCTTGATCTTTTTATGAATGCATCTTGGAAGTCAAATAGCATAACCTCCACCATGATGGAGAAGTCATAAGTCTCCACTAAGATTCAAGAGGTGGGAACACAGTGATAGTTACACTGTAGAAAACATGGAGTAGGAGGCATAAATATGAACCATGCTTGTTACCTAATTTCCTTACTTGTAGCCTTTAGCTCAGATCAAAATGATCATTTTCAAAGCCAGCAATTTTAATTAAGTGCTTGAAAATTAAAGCTGAGCAAAGTAAACATATACATTGTTATCTGCTGTAGGATATTTTGAAACTGACAACTGCTTAGGAAATTTTTAACCCTGATATATTTGTCCTTAGCCTCAAATATTGATGGACTTGAAGCAAGTAAGTCTTAATTAACCACAGGTACTAAGTACATTTTTGAGGGGAAACAGAATTTGCTAACCCCAAATATGACTTTGGGGATATTGATTATTTTAAGTTAGTTATTTCTAAGAAACAAAAGACACAGGAAAAACCTCTAACCTTCCTTCTTACTTCCTAAAATAATTTAGATAGAAGACCTGCTCCAGGACAGGGGATATTACCATAGACATTAATAATTTAATGTGAACTAATATGTGATAGGCAGGGAGGAAACTAGCAAGGCCTGTGTGATCAAAGTCCTCTCTGTGCTGCATTGTTAAAGATGGCTTAGAAAACATTTATTTACCAAACATTAGCTTTTCATCTCCATGTGAATTGTCTCCTTGCCCTTTGAAATCCCAAACCATCATCCCCACTTTCTCCTTAGCTCAAGAATGGCATGTAGGCCTCAACTGCCCAATTTGTCCTCCGTCTTATATTCTTATGGAATCCCCATGTGTATATACATAATAATTTTGGGCATTTTCTCCTGTTAATTTGTCTCATGTTAATTTAATTATTACTATAGCCAGAGGAACTTAGAAAGGTGGGAATAAATTATTTTTCTACTCCCACACTTTTATCAGATTCTGTTTTATTACAGTATTATAATATATCTTTAAATAAGTCCAAAAATCCAATGTTCTGCCAATGGGAAACAAGAATTCAATATTTTTCTTACTTACAGATATTCAGAAATGCACTTAGAGCACATTTTAAGTAATATCTCATGCTATTTAAATAAAGCTTAGTTAAACAAGAGCTTCTTTTCTTTCAGATAATAAGAGGGATTCAGATATTAAACAAAGTGATATTTGTTACTGACAGGTGGTGTTTGACTGAAGTAGCGTTGATGATATCTAGAAACACTGCCAAAGGATACAAATTTATTTAGTGTAAGTAAAAAACACTCAAACACTCAAACACAGCTGCATAAAGATGGATACATAAAACAAGAGACCCAAGAATATTGTCCCCTATGTAGGGTCAATATCCTTTTGTATCCAAGTCTGCATGAAGGTATCCACTGCTGATAATATCTGACTAATATCAGGATTCTTCAGGTCCTTTGAGAAACAATCTAGGCATTTTTTAGGAGAAAAGAAAGGTGTTTTCATATTCCTACAGACATCCTAAGCCATTCTGAGAGCCAAATAGCCATAGTTTACTTGTCAATAATTTGCTGGTATGATGCAGTCAGGTAGATGCTCCAAATAAACGATGTCAAAGTACAAATGCTTTTGTCCTGGGAATAATTATTTCTACAACACTTATCTGCTTTGGAGCTAATACGAGTCAATTCCAGCACATTTTGGTCAACTACAGTAAGGTGGGTTGAATCAAAAGTTGAACCCAGGAGTACCTGGCATAAGACAACATGAAATAAGGTTGTTTCAAACTTGCTTAAATTCAATTCCCCTAGGTTATCTTCCCATCATTTGCCAAAGAGTATAAAGTTGTGCAGGTCCTCTGCCCATTTTTTAATGGGATCATTTGTTATTTTGTTGCTGTTGTTGAGTTGTATGAGTGCTTTCTATAGTTTGGATATTAGGCCCTTATCGAAGGCATTGCTTGCAAATATATATTCCCATTTGAATGGTTGTCTTTTTACCTTGTTGACATTTTTGTTGTTGTTGTTGTTGTTGTTGTTGAACAGAAGCTTTTTAGTTTGATGTAGTCCCATTCATTTATTTTTGCTTTACTTCCCTTGCCTTTGAGGTCAAATTCATAAAATTCTCCTTAAGTCCAAGGTCCTTGAGTTTAGTTTCTATGTTTTCTTCTATACATTTTATTGTTTCAGGTGTTATATTCAGGTCCTGAATCCATTTTGAGTTAATTTTGGTGTATGGTGTGTGGTAATAGACAACAGTCCAGGTTCATTCTTTTGCAAGCGGCTTTCAAGTTCTCCCAGCACCATTTATTGAAGAGGCTTTCCTTTCTCCACTATAGGTTTTTGGCTTTTTTGATGAAAATTATTAACCCATATATACACGGGGTTATTTCTGGACTCTAGATTCTGTTCCACTGGTGTGTATGTTTGTTTTTTCTGGCAATACCATACCATTTGATTACTGTCTCTTTGTAGAATAATTTAAAGTTGGACAGAGTGATGCTTTGAGCCTTGTTTTGTTGTTGTTGTTGTTGTTGTTTTGTTTTTTTGTTCGTTTGTTTGTTTTCCTCAGGATAGCTTTGGAAATTTGGGGTCTTTTGTACTTCTATACAAATCTGTGCTTCCATACAAATCTGAAGATTTTTTGTTCTATTTCTTTAAAAAATGCTGATGGGATTGTGATGGGGATTGCATTAAATCTGTATAATGCTATAGATAATATGGTCATTTTAACTATGTTCATTCTTCCAATCCAAGAACACGAGATATCTTTTCAGTTTTTTGTATCTTCTTCAATTTCTTTTAATAGGGTCTTATAGTTTTCATTATATAGGTCCTTCACATGTTTTATTAGATTTATTCCTAGGTATTTTATTCTTTTTGTTGCAATCGCAAAAGGAATTATTTTTTCCACTTCTTTTTCTGACACTTAATTTTTAGAGTATACAAAATCTACGGATTTTTGAACATTGATTTTGTATCCAGAAACTTGACTGTATTTGCTTATTGTTTCTAGTAGTGTTCCTGTGGAGTCTTTAGGGTTTACTGTATAGAGAATCATGTCATCTGCAAATAATGACAATTTCAATATTCTATTTCCTATGTGGATGCCTTTTATATTTTTCTCTTGTCTGATTGCACTCACTAAGACCAACAATGTCATATTGAATAACAGTAGCGATAGTGGACAGCCTTGCCTTGTTCCTGATCTTAGAAGGAAGGTTTTTAGTTTTTCACCATTCAGTATAATGTTGGCTGAGGGTTTGTTATAGTTGACCTTTATTATGTTAAGGTACTTTCCTTCTAGACCAATTTTGTTAAGTGTTTTGATCATAAATGGATGCTGTATCTTGTCGAAGGCATTTTCTGAATCTATTGATATGATCATATGATTCTTATTTTTCAAATTTGTTTATGTGGTGCATCACGTTAATCGATTTGTGTATGTAGAACCATCTCTGTGCCTCTTGAAGTCTACTTGATCACGGTGTATAATCTTTTTAATATATTGCTGTATTCAGTTTGCTAATATCTTATTTAAGATTTTTGCCTCTATGTTTATGAGAGATATCGGTCTGTAGTTTTCTTTTTTTGTGTTATCTCTACCAGGTTTTGATATCAGGGTAATATTGGCTTCATAAAATTAATAGGAAGTATTGCCTTCTGTTCCATGTTTTTGGAAGAGTTTTAGGAGAATAGTTATTAAATCTTCTTTGAATGCTTGGTAGATTCACTGGTGAAGCCATCTGGTCCTGGACTTTTACTTTTTGGTAGGTTTCTGATGAGTGTTTCAATGTCTATACTGCTGATCCAGTTTTTCTTGATTCAGTCTAGGAAGGTTGTATCTTTCTAAATACTTGTTCATTTCTTCTTAATTATTAAATTTGGCGTTATATAGTTTTTCATAGTATTCTTGTATGATCCTTTGTATTTCTGCGGTGTCTGTTGTAATTTCCCCTCTTTTATCCCTGATTTTCTTTGTGTCCTTTCTCGATTTTCTTTAGTGATTCTAGCCAGAGGTTTGTCAATTTTATTAACCTTCTCAAAGAATCAGCGGTTTGTTGCATTTATTTTTTTCCTTTTTTTTTTGTTTTCAATTTCATTTATTTCTGCTCTAATTTTGATTATTTCTTTTCTTCTGTTGACTTTAAGCTTCATTTGTTCTTCCTTTTCTAGTTTTTTTAAGATGAAGCGTTAGATTATTTGGGCTCGTTCTTTATTTTTTTGGAGATAGGCCTGTAATGATAGAAACTTTCCTTTAATAACTGCTTTTGCTGTGTCCCAAAAGTTTTGATACGTTGTTCTATCATTATAATTCATTTCCATGTATCTCTTGATATATCTTTTTATTCCTTTTCTGATACAGTTATTCTTCAGTAGCATGTTGTTTAATCTCCATGTACTTGTGGTTCTTGCTTTCTTTTTGCAGATGATCTCTAGTTTCAAAGCATTATGATCAGAGAATATGGTTGGCATGATTTCAACCCTCATATTTGTTGAGGGTATCTCTGTGTTCAGTATGTGGTCAAACTTTGAGAACGTTCTATGTGAAGTAGAGAAGAATGTATAAGTAGCTGTTTGGGGATGAAAGGCTCTATAAATGTCAGTTTGGTCCCATTAGTCTAATATGTAGCTTAAGGATGCAATTTCCTTACTAATTTTCTGTTTGGATGATCTGTCCCTATCCGACAGTGGGGTATTTAGGTCCCCTATTACGATAGTGTTTTGGTCTATTTCTTCCTTTAGTTCTGTTAGTAATTCCATTATATATTGGGAGCATAAATATTAATAAGTGTTATGTCTTTTTGGTGTATGATTCTCTTAACTATTATGAAGTGTCTCTCATTATCTTTCTTTACCTTTTTTTTATTTTGAAGTTAATTTTTGTCCAATATTATTACTGCTACTCCTGCTTTTCTTTGAATGCCATTTGCTTGAAATATCATTTTCCACCCTTTCACTTTGAGTCTATATTTGTCTTTAGAGCTGAGATGTGTCTCCTGGACACAGTATATGGTTGGGTTTTGTTTTTTGATCCAATCTGCAACTCTGTTTCTTTTTATTGGTGAGTTCAGTCCATTTACATTTAGGTTGATTATTGAAATAAGAGGTTTTCATATAATCATTTTATGTTTTGCTTTCTGGTAGCTTAGTGTTTCCATTGTTTCCTTGTCCTTGTGTGTCTCTTTTTTTTTTTTTTTTTTAATTTTGGTTGAGGTTTGTGGGTTTTCTCTCTGATCTGTCTTTTTTACATTATATACTTCTGTTATGAGTCTTGGCGTGTGGTTAACTTTACAAATACGTTGAGGATAGTTATATAACTGTAGTAGTCCATTTTTTTTCTGCTTGTGCCTTTTCTCCATTCCCCTTTGCACATTTGGATCTTTGAATCCTTCCCTTTTTAGTCATTGTTATCTCAGTTTGTCCCTATGTATGCTGAATGTGCATTACTATCTTGTTATAACAATTCCTTTTTATTGTTGTTTTAGCTTATATTGTTCTGTTCTTTGTAAGGTTTGCACTTCTCTATTCCTATCTACCTGCTAGTCCCCTTACTCTTACTTTTGAATTTTTTTATCATTTTATATGACGTGAGCTGACCTCTTTCATTATTTTCTCTAATACAAGCCTCGTAGTGGAGAATGACCTCAAATTTTGTATTTCTAGAAAGGTCTTTATTTCTCCATCATATCTAAAGGAGAGCTTCTTAGGATACATTATTGGCTGGTAGTTCCTTTCATTTAATAGTTTGAATATTTGATTCCACTTCCATCTGGCTTGTAAGATTTGTGTTAAGAAGTCCAATGATAATCTAACAGGTTTTCCTTTATAAGTTACCGTCTTGTTTTCCCTGGCTACTCTGAGAATTCTTTCTTTGTCATTGATTTTTGATAATTTTAATACAATGTGTCTTGGAGAAGGCCTTTTTGGGTTGAGAAAATCGGGTGTTCTGCTGACTTCTTGAATTCCAAGCCCCAGATCATTCCTTAGATTGGGGAGATTCTCATCATCTATTTGTCTGAAAATATTTTCTAATCTCTGCCCCTTTTTCTCCCCTTTGAGAATGTCCATTATCCTTATGTTTCCTCTCCTAAAGGTATCAGCTAGTTGTTGTATTTCTCTTTCATTATTTTTCATTCTTCGATTTCTCTCTCATTCCTTCTGATTTATTTCCAGATTTCTGTCTTTGATATCACTGATCCTACCCTCCATTTGGTCGACTCTATTTCCCAAACTTACTATTTCATTTTTCATCTCTTTCAGTGTGTTCTTCATCTCCAGAAGATCTTTTTTTTTTTTGAGGGTTTAAATCTCCCTGCGAAATAAATCATTCTGCTCATCTAGCTGTTTGTTTTTTTTTCAATTCTTGAAATTGTTGATGTGACTCGTTTCAGAACTCACTGTGTTTTTTCAGAGGTATCATCCTGAATTCTCTGTCATTTAAGTCACATATTTCTATGTCTGTAAGCTTATTTTCTGGAGATTTTCCTCTTTTTTTATGAGCTGCCTTGTCACCTTGGGTGTTCATGGTGTTTAATGGACTATTTCTCTGCCTGGGCATTAGTGGAAGTGTATTCTGATTTTATTCCAGAAAGAAGATTTATTATATAAATGTCTCTCTTTAGCCTACTCCAAAGAAGGCATTTTTCTATTGGTTTCCAGTAGTTGACGTCTAAGCATCTTGGATCCCTGCTTTATATAAGGTCTTAATCATGCCTTTTTAAAAAAATATTCTTTAATGCTTGCTACCCTCAGTCTAAGTTCCTGTCCATGTTAGCGACAGTTTCAATAGCTTTTGCTCAGATTCCCCTGGGGCTCCACGGTGTTTGTTCTTGGAAGGTATAGGGGGAGGATTCCTCTGATTTGGAAGATGAGTGCTGCTGCTCATCTTGGGTTTTGCAACTGCGGCTGATAAAAATCAACTATTGTTTCTCTCCTGTCCCCCCTTCTCTGCCGTCCTCGCTTCTCTGCTTTCTGCCCTGATGCCTGTGCACAGCCGCCAGCCACATGGAACTCACAGGTCTCCCAGCAGGGCTGTTTAGGGAACTCACCACACCTCCTCTTCTCCCCCCTTCTCCTACAGGGAGCTCTGACTGTGAGAGGCAGTTTCTTTGTTTCTCCCAGTCCACCGCCCAACACCTGACATTCTTACCTGTGCAAGCTCTTATGTGCAGATCCCATGCTCAGACATGCTGGTGTGCAGTTTGGGTGGTTTTTGTTGAGTTTTAGATGTTCAGCTTTTTGTTGAGTTTTAGATGTTCAGCTTTTTGTTGTTTCAAGGGGAGAGATCTTGGGACATCTCTCGCTCTACCGTGTTTCTGACAGCACTCTGCTTTCCTAATATTTTTAATTTTATGTAATTAAATTTAACTATGCTCCTTTGTGATTTGTGATTTTTGTCTTTAAAAAGATTTCCTTACCAAGAAATCATGATTTTTTTTAATATTACTATCAAATAGTTTTAGATTTTGTTTTACATGCTCAGATATTTAATTTATATAGAATTTTATTTTCTCTGTTAGGAGTAATATAGAGGTCTAATATTAATTTTTCTATTCATCAATTATTCACAAAATAGGCATTGAATCATCCTTTTTTTCTATTTATTCTACGTGCCACTTCTATTAACTACTTTTTAAGTAATAAGAGTAGTATAAGCTCACAAGAAGTAAAAGGATTGAAAATAAGAAAGAAGAAAAGAAGAAAAAGAAAGAAAATACTAAAGTAAAATTTCCTTTCCTATTCTCCCCAAACTCCCAATAATATAGCATAGAGATAATCACTGATAAAATTATTTCCTGTATTTCTAGAAAATTTCTCTCTATATACACATATATGTATTATTTACTTTATAAACAAATTATGTGATTCTTTGTTAGGACTTTTAGGTACATCTTATTTCTGGAATTTAAATTAATTTCTTTGACTTACTCTAAAATAATAACACATTTTAAGTGTGTTTTTAATTATGGGAGTTTTTATAGTTCATTTATTTAATCAGTTCTGCCATACTACACAAATTGGCCATATCTTTGATAGACCATCACCTCTTTATTTGAGGATTTGTTTCTGAAGGTGGAGAAAAAAAAACTTGTATTAGAAAAAAGAATGATGATCCTTTAACAGTTTTTTTCTGGTAATTTGAGGGAGGGTGTTGTGAAATAGAATAAGGAATTACAAAATTTCCTTTGTCCATGACATTTCCATTCTATGGCACAGCCGATAAAATCATACAACATTTGATCTGGCTCCATCAGACCCCTTAGGAAGACCTAAACTTGTTAACCAGTAGGAAGCAATTGTAAAGCTTTGGGCTATCTTGTCCTAGCTTTCTTTCAGAGTCTCTGGGCTTAATTACATAAGTATTTACTCCACGTATGCCATTCATTATGTCACTTTCTACAATCAAATTCTCTTTCACTAGTCATTATTAACAGTAAGTATAATTACACAGATTTTGATAGGTTAATTAGCTTGCTGAACATTCCACAGACATGTAAATGGCAAGAGCCAGTATTTGTATCTAAGACTGTCAGATTTCAAAGGCAATCCTTTTCTACTATACCACACTACCTTATTTTATCTTACCCCCATCTAACATTTATCATGTTTTCTATGCATCATGTTTTCAAATGGATTTGATTTAGGGATAATAATTTAAAAAGTAAACATAAAAAAGTGTTCATAGTAGTATTCCCTTTGGGTAGAGGGAGGTTCTGAATGAGGATATGTATTAATTTAACTACATGAATCAAATAATGATTTATATATAGTAATAAAGGTGAATTGAATGTGAACAAGATTTTTATTAGGCAAAATGTGAACAAAAACATTTTTTCTCTGTATATACTCTGTATATATGGCTGTCAAATGCAGATTAATGCCTATTCAAGTTACACACTATGTTAAAAATATTATAGAGCTAAAAAAAATCTATAAAACAAAATGTTACTCTAATTCTAAAATTTCCTATGAGTTGTTCTATCTCAAATCTTTAATATTGAAATTTCATTGCAGTATAATATATTCTATTGTGTAAAACAAAGTGAGCAAATTGATTCCAAAGAGAAAAAAATGTGGAATAGCCCATTTGTAAAGGAAAACAGTACATTTAATGTGGAAGCTTTAAAGAAGAGAAGTCAGTACTTACAATGATTTATTTTATTGCTAACTATAACAGAAATGACTTAATTTTAATCATTTCAAATGTTTGACTCAAGTGAGATTCAACCTTGGGGCAATAATTTATGAATCCACCGTAGTTATTTTGAAAATGATATTAAGATTTTTTGCTGCCTTTAGAATTTCTAAAAAGTTGATACTAAAAGAAGGCTACACACATATTTATAAATCATCTTATTGATAAAACGATTGTTATTTATTTCCCACATGTGATATATAAATAGTAAAAAAAAAAAAAAAGAAAAACCCTGCTTATTGACCATTTACTAGCTGCCAGGTTCTGTACAGATTGATATACATTATCTCTTTTAAGTTTATGTAACTTGCCCATGGTCACATACTTAGTAGGTGACAGACACATGCTTTGAACTCTAGTTTATGTGACTCCATAGTACATGTTCTACTATATAAACAATGCATTGTATATTGTCAGTTGATAGTCAATGTCATCTTTCTATTTTTGAAATATTAAGTTAGTGAGTATGGATTTTTCTGATATGACTAACTGGGTAATTTAACATGGGCTACTCTAATGTTTTCTACTCTTATTCCTGTGAGTGACTGATAATGGTTCATGGTATACTTTTAAAGAAAGATGTAAAGACATGGAGAAAGGGCTTTATCAAAAGGAGGAAGGATCAATATATTAGGAAGAAAATAACATTTGAAATGTGGTGTGTGAATCATATCAATGCAAACTAGAGAAATTTTACAATTTCTGCAATACTTTACAGATTTTCTTGTAGCTACTGTCAAATGATCTCTTAATACAGTCAGATAAAATTCAGCTATTTCTGTTATGCAGCTCCTTTACTGAGTGACCAGAAATATTAGAAAAGATGAATTATATATTAACATAGCAAAAATAACATATTAAAATGTTACCATTTGAACTAGAAAGCATCAAAAGCTGAAAAAAGACATTAGAGTTGATGTTAAGTGCACAAATTCAGAAGCACAAGAAAAATAATTTAATGATAATTTAGGAGAAGCTTAGTAGAGCAGAGTCTCTGACATCTTTAACCTTTCTCCTCTTTAATTTGCTAAAGTATGTGTTTCTTCATGTCAAGTCAGCAGAATGCTGAATTTAGTTGCAAATTTGTCATATCATCTCTAACCCATGAAAAATTAAATTAATATGTAAGTAGATGAAGGAATAGAAGAACTGAAACTTGCCGATTTTTATTTTAAAGTTAATTTCCCCATCTTGTCTCATCATTACTTTTTTGATGGGGTTATTCTAAATATCCTTGAGTTGAATTAAAGCTTCATTGAGAATTCTTCTTGTTTTCTTTCTTTCTTCGTTTTTTTGCCTGCTCCACTCATGTCATATTTCCTTAACCTCAACTGAAACACTCATCCTCAATTCAGCTTGTTAAAATGCTACTGTCCTTCAAGATTTATCTTAAATATCATGTCTTTCAAGCTTTTCCAATAGAATGTGATCTCTCGTTTATTTGTATTTTTATAGCTTTTAATTCCTTCTCCAGTGTCAAGAGCTTTTGGAATGAGACCACATCAGATCTGAAAGTTCAAGGGGTCAGATTTTGATTGTGTCCTTTGGTTTAGGGTCCCTGGAATGTCTTTTTTACTTAACGGTATTATTAGAGCTAATTATTAGAGCAACGGTATTATTAGAGCTAATTTAGATATTCTAGAATTGGATAAAGCTGCTCATATGGGTTTTTTCAGGGCCTCTGCTAACAACTAACCCTCACATTGGAGTCTATTATAGCATTCTACTAGGATTGACTCTGTATAAGGTATTTTATAAACATTTGATCTTTTTAAAAAGTAGAGTCTGAGTATTGTGACAGAGACTGCTTGCTCTCTCCCAGTATCTATTCTCCCCTTCTTCATTTCAACAATAGATATCCCCTCTAGTTTTATCAGTGAACATGTGGTTTATCTAGAGACTTAATTTCCAAGCTTCCCTTGTGCTTGATGTGGCTATATGAATAAAATTTTCATTAGTGTACTATGAGTCAGAATGATGTGTTCAACTGTTGTGTCACTTACTAAAAAAAAGATTGTTTATTCCTTAATTTGCTCTCATCCTTCCTTCCAATGGGCAGCTGCTGAGCAATGCTTTAAACCCTGTAGACAAAGACAACATCCTAGGATATGTCAGAGTAACAATATAGAAATAATTTAGGTATCTACAGTAACTTATGGATCAGAACACATATCTACCCTGGACCAGCACCAATCTATGAGAGAAAAATAAACTTCTTTTATTTATTTTGGGAGTTCTTCATTACAGCTGCTTAGATTTGGGTATAGACCCTAACTAATACAAAGTTCACTTTCATCAGGATCACTCATGTTCCATTTCAGCTCTATTGAATAAGAATCTCTAACACTGTATTTTAAGAATCTTCATTTTAATAAGTTTTCTAGATGATCCTAAAACACTCAAAATTCGAGAACCACTAGTATAGTGGTTAGGGGAATGGAATTGGAGTCAGATGTATCTGAGTTTAAAGCATAGTTTTGTTTCTTACTAGCTGCATCCATGGCTTCTCCTCTCTTACATATCTCTGCCCACTCTCTGCCTTAATATCCCCTTTCCTGTTCCTGTGTTATGTAACTACTTTACCCCCAAGAGTTAGTGAATAGTTATGGCTGTTTATCTTCTTGTGAATTTTGTTAAGGGAAACTTCCTCAGTGAATGTTTTTATCCTTTTACCCCGTAATATACAGATATAATCTTCTAAAACTCCTTTTCTCTCCGCTTTTCTGTCCTGATATGGCAGCTGGACTCTTTTATAACCTCATGGACTAAGAAAAGGTAACATTTTTAATTTTTTTTTCCCAAAATGTATGTAGACTACTAGAGCTTGTGGAAAGTGCTGATTCCTGATTCCACAAAATACATTCAAATAGAAAATTATGGGATGTAGCCTAGAAATCTGCATTTTAACTAGTTTCCTAAGTTGATTTGTATACACACTAAAGGTTGAGCACCTCTAACTGTACTTATGCTCTGAGAAAACAGTGACAATTGTTGCAGAAAACCTACCCTCTGCTGTCATTAGGGTTATATAGAAATAAACTCAAGAAGTATTACATATACTAAAATCCTGGAACTCAGCCTAATAAATCAAGATAGGCAGAGAGTTCCAGAGCTCTGTCTGCCCTAGAAGATATGTCTAGCTTATCCTTAATTTTAGAACCTTGGGACCACTTAGTATAAGCATTTCTGCTGACCGCGTCTCATGTAGAGAGAGTTTCAACGGACTGAATCCCTGCAGGGGTTATGGAAGACATATTTTCAAACAACATCTTGATCTGCACTCCAGAGTTACTAGGTTCCAGTGTAGCATTTTATTTTCTGAAAATGATGAAACTTTGTACTCTATCTCAAAAACATTTCTCAAAAAGAGTGAATAATTGTTAGCTATAATAGATCTCAGGTTTGACTTTGGGAAACCCATTTGTCACTTTCTTTAAGGAAAGGTCTTTTTCTTTGGATTATTTTCCTCTCTTACCCAGTTAATCAATTCCCAATTTAACATGCCCTTGACTCTTATTGGACAAGGACAAGATAAACTAGTTTGTAGCTTCCAGGTTGATTTTTGTTGCCCTTGTGATATAAGTTGCTGTTCCTTTGGCTAATTTTCACTACTTGATGTCTTTTTAGTCTTAAAATGTTATCATTATCACCTACTGCACTAACAAAATAAAGTATTTATGAAAAAAGCAACAAAATTTTAGAGTTAATTATACATCACACAGTCCTTTGTTATCTGTGTGTTTTATTAAATTTCAAATAATTTTAATAGTGATCACTAACAATCATTTAGCACTTCATATATGCCTGGAACCATCCAAAATATTTTGCATATATTATCATATTTTATCTTCACTTTATAAGAAGATACTGAGGCTTAGAAAAGTTAAATGATTTGCCAAGATCACAAAGCTAGTAAGTGAAAGAGCTAAAATTGGAATTATTAATCACTACACTTTTATATAAAACCATCTTCATAAACAGTAAAAACAGTGGTGGGCACAAAAAGCATAGACATTTGTATTGACCTGTTTTAGTCATTTTCATTTAGAGGCACAGGACAGCACAAGTTCATCTTTATACATTGGCAGCATGGGTGAGACACATGATGTGATTTCTGAGGATACAAAAGAATGTTTCTCAACTCAAATTCTCTTTAAAAAAATCAATAACTTATTGACTATCTGATGTTCTCTTGTTTTAATGTACAAACTTTATTTATTTAAAGAAAACACAAAGATTGGTGAGGATAACTATCATGTCATAGCTATCAAGGTACTTTGCATACTTATCCATTTTATCATCACGGCAGCATTTTGATGGAGGTTTTATATATCTACTTTAAAAATAAAGTGGAGATAGCAGAACTAAGGCTCAGAGAAATTACATACCTTACCCTAGAACCAAAATTTGAATGCAGAACCCTCTGATTCAAAAGCACGTATTTTTCAGACTACATTAAGCTTTGTCCTATGGTTATAATATAAATTCCTAAGATAGGAGGGTAAGAAAGAGTTACCATTAAAAAATAAAGGCTAATACATTATATATATGTACACACACACACACACACACATATACATACAGTGAATAGTAGATATATTGTTGAGCCTTAGAATAGTGATTATTTCTTGCCCTTGTTTTTAAAATATTTCCACACTTTCTAAAATTTTTACAATGAATACAGATTGTTTTTAAGCTCGTAATTTGAAATAGTGAAGCCTGGTTTTATTTTTAAGAAAGTTTTTGAGGGAATACCATAAGGCAGCAGTTTTCATCTGTGTTCCATGAGGCCATAAAATTCTCTGGAGTGGGTGATTGTGAAAGAAAGCCAAGTGAATGGCACTTGGGGCCTCCACCTAGATTTCAAATAAAAATATTCAGATTTTACCAATTTTATATATTGGATTATAATAAAATAGTTCCTTTGCTAAAAAGAAAAAAAGATCGGAAACCGTTAATGTATGAGACTGGAGCAATAAATCCACCTAAATGAGAGTTCCTTAGTCAACGGTTTTCCATAAGTAAAAATTATCCCCAAGAAACAAGTAGATGTCTGATATTGCTAATTTGTGCCCACTTTTCTGTTTATTTCAAATTATAAGGTTCTTCTGTTCAAAGCAAAAGAGAAAAGGCATTCAAGAGATCTTCCATATGCCACCTCAGTGAGGTTATCTATGCCTCTAGGTTAGAGACTATAAGTATTTGAACTTTTAAATTATTTATTAATGTTTTTTATCTCTCTGTGATATTCGACATTTTAAACATTATCATTCTTATAGTACTTAGTATTAAGTCCTTGAAATAAAGAAAGGGCTGCTGTAGTTTGTTTTTCTTCATGAGTAGCAACTATAAAAGGTGAGCTGAACAAAACAAAATGCATCTGCTGTCAGTTTTAGGATGAGAAACCCCAAAGGATAGAGTGATAGTTACAGAAAGATGGAAAATACAGACTAAGCCCCTTAAATCTTGCAGCATGAATGGAAAGATTGAACAGGGAATTGGCCTACATCTGACTGGTAGTTCTAGCAAGTCAAGCTTCCTAATAGTCATTGCTTCTTACAATTTTATTTACTTCTTAGATGCCTTACTGTTCATGTTCTGCCCAGCATAGAGTTGGAGTTTAATTAGTATATATGACTGACCAAGTGCCTCAGAAAATTTTCTTATATATTATTGGTTGTCTTACTGTAATTAGGGTGAAACATTTTAATGCTACTATTCATATAGAGAACCATGAATTATGAAAAGGTTGCTCCTTGGAAATACAGAACAGCTTTACAGAAGGCAGCAATGAGCGAAAGTACAATCTTCTTTTATAAAACACTTTCTTCTTGGCTATTGCAGGAGAGAATGGGTTGAGAATCTGCATCAAATGAGGAGCAGCTGTAGTTAACTCTGATCCATTTCCAGTTTGTTATTCATAATTTATGTAAATAGATATGTGCACAAATGAAGCAAAAGTTAATCCATAACCACACTGAGTCACATAATCACTTGAATGCAATTCATAAAGCCCATGTAAATATACAACCAGAATATATGTTCATGTTTAATAACAGGAACAAATGTATTCAGCATCAAAAATAATTTAAGATTTTATTCAACAGTTTCGTTTCTAGTTTTATTTTGCATGGGTTCATATTCTCCCCTTTCACTCTCTCTGTGTTGGTGTTATCGGTATTACTCACTCTTCAGCAGGCTTTTTTTCTCCCTTATTTCTCCATGGATAAACTGCCACATTTGAAATGGAAAGGACTTAAAGGTTTCTAATCATTTGTTAATTCCATGACTATTTCACTTTAGGATCTGAACATTTGAAGTGCTTGTTATTAGACATGTTCTACACTTTGAGCAAGCAGAAGCTCTCCTTTTCTTTAAAATATTTGGAAAGTGCTTCATGGTTGACAACTGAATGAGGTCTGCATAGTTGGTAATAATTGAGCCAAATCAAAGCCAGCTTTCAAAACGCAAAGGTCTGGAAATCACTTTAATTTGTCCCCACCCATCCCCCACTCTGCCCTTCTGTCTTTCACTTACTTCCTTTTGGTGAGACCCTTTTCAGAAACCTGTGGGGTTGCTCACAGTATGCTGTGTCTGGGTCCCTGTGTGTTTGTATGGTAGTCTCTTAAAGCAGTGCCTAGAACTTAGCTTTTGAAGCTATTCAAATGAGGCATCTATCATTGATAGGCCATGAGTAGATGAGGCATCTTATACACACAAAAGTGGAGATTCTATATAGCTTAAAAACACAAGTTGACTTCACTATCAGCAAGGGATTATATAGTCATAAATACTGTTAAAATGTACAGCTGAAACTTACTGGATTTCATTAACCTATGTCGCCATTAAACAAACAAACAAACAAACAAACAAATAAATAAATAAATTTTAAAAATTAAAAAAATAAAATTTAAAAGTTCATTAATACATGTGTGGTGGTGGAAAATGAAATTCCAATTTAATTTAATAAATGAATGTAGTACCAAAGAAAAGCTATTATATAGAAATACATATTTATATTCACTATGCTTCCTATATGTGAGACTTAAAAAATCAAAAAAAGCTTATAGAAACAATAGCTAAACATATCTTTTCAATTATAATATTTATTTCCATATTAGTTACTTTAATTAGTTCATTTACTTAAGAAAGATTGAACATCCATGAAAACTTTAATAAAATTGAAAGAATTGTTGAAAACCTTTTCTGTTCCTTTGTAGTAAATGTCCCAAGGAGAAAAAAAAATCTGTCTCTAAATGCCAGTTTGATGTGAGCTTGCGTCCCAGTGTCCTTGTGTTGTTTGCTAGAAAAACATCAATGAAACACACCCTAGAGATGGAAGAATGTAAGAACTGAACTTAATGAAGGTTGAAAATGACTAATATTGATATCCTTATCACAGATGACAAAAGGGCCAGGCTGCTGCTCTGCCATAATGGCCCTGTACTAGTTCAAAAGCTTATTATTTCAAAACCGTAGTGTTTATGCCAAGATCTTTCACCTGATGTTCATCAGCATAAAATGTCTTTGCCTCTTATTCAAGCTTTATACTGAAAAATGTGTATTCCACTGCTATTTTAGCACAATCTTCTCCCTGGACAGTTTTTTTTTTAAACTTTCAGCATGTCAAGATCCCCCCACCCCTAGAAGGAAAAGGTGACGTTAGGACTATTTTCTATGCAATCATGATTATGCTACTTTATATAATAAACATGTGTTTGGTTCCTTTTGACTAAATTCAGCTTCTTTTTATAAAATGTGTAAATTTGTTAAGTGTCCCCATGTAGGAAAATATGCATGAGATAAAACTAATAAAGGGAATTTCAAATGCTGAAAAATGCAATCTAAACCCCTCAGAGACCACATTCTTATGTATCACCTATGCTTATTTACTTCTTGAAATAAAAATAAAATCGAAGGGAACTCATCGATGGAACATCATGTCCACATCAAATGATGTCATAACCAACATTACTAAGGGTGCACTAATGTGGATATTTTCCTTGTTAGTACAATAAATGCAATTATTTTAAGAGTTTCGAGATAAAAAAATGTGTGTGTTAAGATAGTAAATAGAACATATTTATTTATCTTTCTGTGGCATATATAGCTATTTGTCTCTCAATATTCACTTTCCTTTCTTCCTTGGTAATAGAATACTCACTTTTGAGTTGGGTATATTTTTCCATCACTATTGTAACTCAATGTGGCCAAATGATTAAGATCTAGTTGGTGAAATGTAATATAATGAGTGTGCCCTTCTTTGCCACTTCTACCTTCCTGATGGATGGAATACATATATGATGGCTGGTCTGAATCAGTTATCTTGAACCATGGAATAGAAGCCATGCATTGAGAAGGTTAGAAAAAAAGAAATAGAAGGAGCTGGAGTCCCCAATAATCATGGAACCACAATGTCAGCCCTGGATTGTTTATCTCTGGATTTTGTTCATGTAAAAAAGAAATACATTTCTATCTTTCTTGAGCCACTCTTATTTTGGATTTCTGTTATTCATAGCCAAACCTATTTTTAATTGATAAACCACCCTCTCTCTAAAGTACAAAATCATGTAAAACATTCATAGAACTGAAAAACAAGGAAGGATACTCTAAAAATACAGAAAATTTGAGGACATTTTGAAAAAACACAAGACATTACTTTTTGGTATGTCAAACTATTTTACAAATAAAAAAGTAAATAAAACAAATGGTAACAAATAAAGGGAAAATCCAATCACAACAAAAAGCAAAGCCATACTCCCCTACCTGAGACATAATTAGACTAGTTTCCTCTCAAAGAAAGGAAAAAAAAAATACCATAGAGAAATCTAAAACTCATAATTGCAAGGATAGGTATTACAGTAACGAAGGGTAACAAGAAATTGATTTTCATTAATGCTTCAACCTCATAAAATCTTCTTCCCTCACACGTACTGAGGTCAGTAATCCAAAGGACTTACCCCAAAAGGCTGCTTACTAAATAGAGATTTTTTACTGTAGACTCATAATGTGAGGAATGATTCTAAGACTCAATTGGCCTAAGTGTCACAACAGAAAAAGATTTTGAAAAATGATTAGGCAAGCAGCAGACTACCTAAGAGAGTTCTGTCACCATAGTATCTTTCTTCTTCTTCATTAATAATTACTAATCTAAGCAAACACACACAACTTTAGGCTCCCAGAAGGTAAGGCCCGATCAGAGGTTGGATGCGCTAAATGAGCCATTTGTGCCTTTATTTTCTACCAATTAACAACAGTAAGGGAAGTTGGGTTTTACCACACACATATATCTGCAACCACATGACACTACACATGGAGCCCTAATCCACAGGGCTATTCCTATCTTGTGTGAGACACTAGTCATTTCCCATTAGTATCTATTTTCCCTTCTTTTTTAATAATAGAATCCCCAAGCTTTATCTGTGCATATTAACATCCACATAGAGACCACATGTCCAGGCTCCCTTGTAGTCATGTGTGGGTAAAAAAAAAGTGATGTGTCCTACTTCCAGGTTACATCCTTAATAAGGAAACTGTCCCTTATCATTTCACTTTCTTGCTAGCTGGAAAATGGCAGCAATTGCAGCAGCTACTTAAGACTCAGAGATGGAAGCTCCATGCTGAAGTGTGGGAGAACCACCACATTTAGCTTACCTCTGGACTGTTATAAGACAGATAAATAAATTTTTCACTTATGTAAAACTCTAGATTCTAGAGTCTTATTATCACAGCAGCTTATTAAGAAAAGCCTACACTGAGAACTCTGAAACTACCCCTTTGATTGAGGTCTGGTTAAGATACCAGAAAAAATTGAACAGTGATGCACATAGCTATCACTGATGCCACTAGGAGATCATTGCTCTCTTATCTTCCTATATAAACACCTATTAATTTGAGGCTTATACCATTTATCTATATCATCTTCTGGCACCCCCCCATGACACTGATGACTGGGAATTTAGGAAGACACTGCCCTTTTTTGCATGAGAAGTGAGAATGCGAGCTTACATTTGACACGGCTGTAGGAAATGCAGTACTCTCATACGAAATTCAGGTTTCATATAAGAGAAAGAAATTGATGGGAATCTTATAAAATGGTTGAGGATGTTGGAAAGCCTATGGATATTAAAAAGATTATGAAAGAGTAGCTTCAGAGGCCATATAGAATGTATTTAGTAGAGGAAGCATGATTTGAGTAGGGATTAGGTCTTTTCAAAAAAGAGATAAAGTATAAACAAACAATAGTAGGTATAAGAAAAAATATAGCTACAGATATAAAAAAAGTAAAATTATAAAAAAGACATATTTCTTTAGTTCTTGATGTAAAACATAATTCTCTATGAAAACATAAATTATTTTAAAATGACTCGAAATGGGTAGAAAACAAGAATACATAAAAAACATTGAAAATATAATTTGAAAAGCTTGGTCCTACAGGCATGTTCTAAAACATTTTCAATAAACATAATTCGTATGTTTTCTGCATTATTCTAGAACATAGAAAAGGCCCAGAAATGTTTAATTCATTGTTCTAGATTGATAAAACTACCAGGCCAAAGCTGGAATAAGTATAGTACAACCAAAGAAAACTACTGATCAGTCTCACTTTTAAGTATAAACTATAAAAATCTTAAATTAAAATATGAAATCTGACCCACCAATAAATCATAACTAGTAATTGTTTTAGCTCAGAAATGTAAATATTTACATTAGGAAAATCTATAAATTGTTTAATTTCACTCATATATTTAATTACGTAGAGTTCTGTCTTGTACTGTGATTGTGTTCAATAGCATTCTCATCTTTTGTTGTTGATATATTTTAACATCTCTCCATGAATTATCTTTATTTACTTTGATTTTTCCAATTTATTTGGTCTCTGTCCTTCATGTTTGAGACTTTCCACAACAATTTAGTGATTCTTCACTGTTCATACCTAAGACTGAGGCATTTTTTCCATGTTTACATAGGCTAATGGTGTCTACCCAGGTGTAATTCTCTCTAAATATCACTAACTCTCCACTCCCAACCCCTGCCACAAACACATACAGATCAAAATAGAGAGTGAATAAATCCATATAAATTTATACTTACAACATAACCATGAAACTATTATCAATCTCAAAATATGTATAAAGGGAGTCATAGATTATATATAAATATCCCACAGGGAGGTGGAGCTTAAGCAGAAAACAGAAGTGAGCAGGGATCACAGGACTGGTGAAACAATGACGTCATAACCCCAAAGAGAAAGATCTAAAACAAAAAGAAATACTGAGAACAGGTTTGAGACTTGGGAAATTGGGGTTCTTGTAAATGTGTGGAAGTAGGGGATGCAGTTTGGGATAGTCACTGCTTTGAAGACAAAATGTATCAACTTGGAGTGAAGAGCTATCTCTTTAAAGTTTGGTGACATAAGAAAAGAAGTAGAAGAACAGGGTGAAAATTAAAAGTTCTAAAGAAAGAGGGAAAATTCATCAATAAAATATTATAATAATGTTCTAAATCCTGCTCTACACAAAGAGGGCATCAATTAGAGAAACTCCACTATACCAACAGAAGAAAGTTATTTTAAACCAGTAGCCTATCAAAATTCCTTGCCTTTGCTATATAGAATTATTTATCATTGCTGGATAAGAGAAACATTAGGCACATTAAAATGAACTGACTATGGCAGACACCATCCATATGAAGTTACTATAAATGGAGAGCAGGAAATGAGAATCAAACTATTTCAGTTGATCCAAATTCTCCCTATAAAACCAAACACACAGTAGAGAAAAACTGTAACACAACACTCCAACCAGAATTATATATCCTTTAACATACATATAAAGATAAAAAAATAAACTTTATACAACAAAAATTCAAGAATATAGGAGAGAAATGGAAGAAAATGGGAAGATGTAAAATTAGATTTTACTGAACCCAGAAGAGATATTTAAAAAAATTATCTCGGAAATGAAGAATAAATGAAAACTTGATTACAAGGTGCTCAAAGGAGGATAAATTTGGCTAGAATATATAATACAGGGAATTGAGAAAAGGTAAAACAAGCACAGAGAACAAAAATCAATATGAAAAAGCAGCAAAAAGGATAGTAAAGTGGTTGATATAAAAGATAAGCAAAGAATAGCCAACAAATACATAACAGAATTCTCTGAAGAAAAAACAGTGAAACATAACCAATAAGTTTTTTTCAAAAACTATAACTCAAATAATTTCCAGATATAAAAGAATATGTAAATCTACATATTGAAAAAACTCACATGAGAAAATAGAACCAGAATGGTAAATTCTGAAATGTGTATTAATAAACTATTATGTTTTTTTAATTAAATTTATCAGCTTGACATTGGTTACAAATGTTGAAGAAGTTATAGGGGAAAAGGAACCCTCATACACTGCTAATTGGAATGTAAATTGGTACAGCCACTATGGAAAACAATATGGAGGTCCTTCAAAAAATTAAGAATAGAATTACCATATGACCCAGCAATCCTTTTTGGTGGTATCTGCCAGAAAATTTTAAACTATTAAAATTTAATGATTGAAAAATATTTTTAGACTCCAAGCAAATCACTTACAAAAAATGATGTTGACATTAGATTTTTATACAGTAATACACAAAGAAAGAACAGTGGAACAACATCTTAAAGAAACACAAGAAAATATTAGCCAAGTATTTTAATCTTACCACACTGTGTTTCAAGTATGAAACCAATGGAAAAAACAGTTTTAAATATATAAGAATTCAGGGTATACTATATTCATAAGTTCTTCTGGAGGAAACTACTAAAAAACCATTGTTGTAGTTGAATTGTATTTCCCCCCAAAATGTGTGAAATTCTAACCCCGAGTACCTTTGAATGTGACATTATTTGAAAACAGGGTCATTTGAAAATGTAATCAAGTCGTAATAAGATCACATTAAATAAGGATGGGCCATAATCTAATACGATTGGCATCTTTATTATAAGAGAACAGACACAAGCACACAAATATGGGGCAATGCCATGTGAAGATGGAGGCAGACATTCGAGAAATGAGTCTACAAGCCAAGCCATGCTAAGATTTGCTGGCAACACCAGAAGCTAGGAAAAAAGTATGGAACAGATTCTTGCTCAGACTCTTCACAAGAAAACAATTCTATGGACACCTTGATGTTGGACTTTTAGCCTCCAGAACTGTGATAAAATAAATTTCTGTTGTTTTAAGCTACCTAGTTTATGACACTGTGTTAGGGCAACCTTTAGAAATTAATACAACTATATTCACCAAACCAAGAAATGACTGGGGAAACTTCAGCAGAGAGACCAATGAGTGAAAGTTGCAGATATGAATGTGCACATAAGTGTGTAAGAATAGTATATGTATATGTTACATGTTCTAACAAAGCAGAAATAACACACTGAAACAATGGAAGGATAAACAATGGAGAAAGGAAAACTGAAAGTTCACTGATTTTCTCCTATGCAGTAGATGGAAACCAAAAGATATCATTTAAAGCTGACAAGCCAAGAGGCTAAAAGGCATTATAAAATTTATATTTATACTAGCTACTTCTAGAAAAAGTTAGCCTTTTTAAATTACAAAACAAATATAAGACAGAGGACAGAAACAAGACAGCATAATGAAAAAATATAGAAAAGAGATAATGTACATATAATAAAATAATGTGACTCCATTGAAATCAAATGTATTAGTCAAATCAGTAAATATAAAATGGCTTAACTCACATATTAAAGGCATTTTCAAGCTGGTTTACAAAAGAAAAAAATGCAACTCTTGTCTATATAAAAAATCCACTTACCAAAGTAATTCGAAAATCTAACAATAAAGGGATGGCAAAGGTATCCTAAAGTAATGAGAAAGCAATGGTTATAGTCCTGATAGCAGAGCAAGTGTAATTCAGGCCAAAATCCATTAAAAATAGCAACCACTTCCGTAGAGCAGAAACTTTAAGCAATGCCAGGAGAAATAGACATGCGCACAAGAGAAATCTTTAAAACACCCATATCGAGTCAGCAATTTCTGAGACAACGCTGCATATAAAAAAATTTCAAACTCTCACTTATTTTTACACTTGTTCTTGCTTATGAGACTGTGCTAGCTAAGGGTATGCTACTTTCATGTTGTGTGTTGATTTGACAGGTCTAGGAGGGGGCAACTATATAATTTGTAGAGCCCAATGCAAAATGAAAACACAAGCCCCCTGTTCAAAAGCCTGGGGGAAAAAAGTGTTGTTAAATGTACTAAAACATAAAGCTTTCTTTCTTTTAAAAAGTTTTTTTCTTCAAAGATATTTTACTACTTATAAAATACAATAGAATTACTAGCGATACACGAGTAACAACATAATCTTACAAGTTGCAAAACAATATTTTTATATCATAATTGTATATAATACAATAAATAATAAAGCTTCACTACTTTGATGTAATTTATTAATCATAGGATATTTTGGGCTCACCATTCTGTAAATATATTTATTAG
The DNA here is from genome assembly GCF_000325575.1 of Pteropus alecto. Taxonomy (NCBI): domain Eukaryota; kingdom Metazoa; phylum Chordata; class Mammalia; order Chiroptera; family Pteropodidae; genus Pteropus; species Pteropus alecto. The sequence goes on from NW_006442487.1 coordinate 1,557,789, forward strand.
ATCATCAAGATGCATATTTTAAAAGAAAAATCAATTCTATTGATACAATTAATAGTTATGTTCGTTGCTTTTGGCAAATACAAGACTGCAAATAAATTTCAATTCATTGTTTTATTTTGAGGAGGACAATTTTGCTGATGAAACTGTCACTGGTGTTATTAAGAGTATTTTATAAGCTGTGAAAACATCTGGATAGATTTCTGACCTTTTTTTTTCAAAATATACATTTTTATGTATCTAGAGCCTACAATTTTTCAGAACTATTTTTCTTAAAATATTTAACTGTACATACAAACAAGTTTTGTGTTATTTTAAATATAAATTCATGAAATGGAGTTTTATAGTTTCCTTTGACTTTTCCTATACCTTCTTGAGTTCATACTGGAGAGTTAATGTTTGTGCTGATGCCACAGGAGCCAGCTCCCACAGTCGACAAATAGGACAGCCTCTCAACATAGGTAGGTACTGCTCTCATGCAAAGGCTCACCTCTCTCCCACAGCTACTGTAACTGTTGCTGCTTCTGCTGCTGTTGCAGGCACTGACACCACAATCTGGGCCCAATCCCAGCCTGGCCATTCATTCAGATTGCTGCAGTCTTGCCCATACCAGAAGCCAAGCCATCTTCTTGGGAAGCACACCTCCTGTCATGCCTTTGCAGGTCAAGATTAGCTACTGCCTCTGACTGGCCTGGGGCTACCTGGTAGTAGCTACAACATGACTTGAGCTTGCACCCTGTCACGTGCACACTGCTGCCCAGAGTATCTTCTGTGATTATATGCATGCTCCACTATCTAATTAGATTTCACTTTCAAATATATAAGTTCAAAGATAAAATTATTAACATTTTTAAATAGTGATAACAACGTTTCAGTCAAAATGGTGGAGTAAGTAAACACTATGCTTGCTTCCTCTCATGACATTAAAATTGCAACTAAATTGTAGAACAATCAACCTGAAGAACCATCCAAAGACTAGCTGAACAGAAGTCCTATAACTAAGGATATAAAGAAGTCACCTCAAGACTAGTAGGAGGAGTGGAGACATGGAACGGGCTGCTCCCACACCTACGTGGGATAGTTAAAAAATAAGGAGAGATATGCCAGCTATGGAAGACACTCCTGAGGAGCTGGGAGAGTCCCAGCCCCACGCTAGGCTCCCCAGACCATTGTTTCAGTGCCGGGAAGAAAAGCCTCCACATCTGACTGTGAAAATCAGTGTGGATTTTGTCAGTCTAGATGAGAAGGTGGCTGGAAACCCAGGCATTCCTTTTAAAAAGCCCACACACAGACTTTCTCACTCCCAGGTACTCACCCTGAGCTCTGGAGGAGGGTCAGAGGCTTAGGAGGTGACAGAGACATACAGGGAGAGATTGAGTTGTGTGGCTTCAGGGCAAGGACTAAAGGGAAGGCTGCATTGTCCCTGTGTTGAGCCCTCCTCTCCTGTAGGCAGTGAGTAGATGCCATTTTTCCTGTGTTGAGCCCTGCCCCATGACGGCCAAACCTGAATTTTCATTGGCCCAGTGATCTCCGCTCACTTCACCCTGGTGATTCCCAGGGACCCCAACCCCACCCAAATTGCACATCACCAGGATTTTTCTCAGCCAGCAGTCAGCTGGTGTTGACTCATTCTACCATATTTCTTGGACAACTCTCAGGGGGCTGCAGGCCCCAGGTAGGCAGCAGCTGGCCTCAGTGTGCTCTGAGTATTATGCGGAGTGACCCCAGGCTCAGCATTCACATCAAAATCTGAATAAGTACTAATCTGGTGAGTATTACTTGCCCCACCCTGGTGACTCTCTGAGACCTTTCCCCACCCAACTTGTGCACCACAGGAGGCTGTTTCATTAGCCTGTAGGCAACCACTGCTGGCTCACCCTGCAGTCTTTCTTGGACAACTCTTGGGGGTCTACAGGCCCTAAGCAGTTGATGGCTAGCCTCAATGTGCTCTGAGACTTTTGCTGAGTGACCTCAGGCTTAGCACTAACACCAAGTCTGAATCTGCATCAATCCAGTGAACACCACTAGCCCATGCTGGTGACTCCCTGAGAACCCGCCCCACCCAACTCCCATACCACCTGAGACTCTTTGAGTGGTTGAGCCTTATGGACAGCTGGCAGGTGGTGGCAGCCCTCAGGGTGTCCTGGGCTGGTACTGGTGACAGCTGGCCTCAGTTCACAAAATGACCACTCCCACACACCTTTGAGTCCAGCAAAAGCAGCAACCCAACCACGGATCACATTGTAGCTACTACCAGGAAGCCCTAGGCAAGTTACTGGCAGTAGCTGATCTTGACCTGCAAAGGTGCTCCCTGTGAGAGACTCTAGAACCAGCACACCTGGTGGCAGGCTTCAAACCACAACAAAATACAACCTAATTAGCCCTACAAGCAGCACACCCAAATGGTGGTCTTTGCAGGCACCAGAGACTAGAGGAGCAAATGCTGCTCTCTGGGTCATCTCCCACATAGCAGCTCATATGCTATGGTTGATTCCAATACTCATAACCAGTAAGCCTGAGGGTCATTTGCAGTCACTGATGTGCCAACAGCAATCAAGGCTCAACTACAACAGGAGGGCACACACACACACAAAGAATACCCCTGGAACATCCAGCTTAAATGACCAGGTAGACTGAACCAATCGGCCCCCAAGGACACCTACTACATAAGGCCACTCTGCCAAGAATGAAAGACACAACATATGTACCTAATACATAGAAATGAACACAGATAGACAGCCAAAATAAGAAAACAAACAAATATAAAAAACATGTCCCAAATGAAGAAACAGGAAAAAACTCCAGAAAAAGAACTAAATGAAATAGAGGCAAGCAATCTACCAGATATAGAGTTCAAAACACAGATTATAAGGATGATTAAGGAACTTAGAGAGAATTTCAACAAAGAGATAGTAAGCATAGAAAAGGACATAGAAACCATAAAAAGGAACCAGTCATAAAGAAAGAATACAATAACTGAAAAGTAGAATACACTAGAAGAAATAAACAGTGGATTCGATGAAGCAGAGGCTCAAATCAGCTATTTAGAAAACAAGATATAACAAAACCCCCATTTGGAACAGTAAAAAGAAAAAAATAATCCCCCCAAATGAGAATAGTTTAAGAAATTTTTAGGATAACATCAAGTGTAACAACATTTGCATCATAGGTGTACCAGAAGGCAAAAATATAGAACAAGGGATTGAGAACCTATTTTAAGAAATAATAATAGAAAACTTCCTTAACCTGGCAAAGAAAATAGACATACAAGAACAAAAAGTGCAGGGAGTCCTAAATAAGATGAACCCATAGAGGTCCACATCAAGACACATGATAATTAAAATGCTAACTGTTAAATATATGGAGAAAAACCTTAAAAGCAACAAGAGGAAAGCAGTTAGTTACCTACAAAGGAACCCCTATAAGATGGTCTGCTAATCTCTCAACAGAAACATTGGAGTCCAGAAGGGATTGACACAAAATATGCAGTGATAAAAACAAAGGACCTACAACCAAGATTACTCTACTCAGCAAGACTATCATTTAAAATTGAAATAGAAAATGTTTCCCAGACAAGAAAAACTTGAAGGAATTCATCACCAGTAAACTAGTATTACAAAAAAAA
>NW_006442487.1:1561431-1567975 GCF_000325575.1 Pteropus alecto
AAAAGTTAAAATTTCTTTAAGAAGAAGAAGAGGGAGTGGGGTAAGAACATAAATATGAATAATAAAATGGCCATAACTGCATAGCCATTAATAATCACCTTAAATGTAAATGGATTGACTGCTCCAATAAAAAGACATAGGGTAGCTAATTCCATAAGAAAACAGCCACCTTACATATGCTGTCCACAAGAGACACACCTCAGGTTGATAGACATGCAGAGACTGAAAATAAGGGATGGAGAAAGATATTTTATGCAAATGGAAATGAAAAATGCTGGAGTAGTAACACATATCAGACAAATTAGATTTTAAAACAAAGTCTATAACAAGAGACAAAGAAAGACATTACATAATGATAAAGGGATCAATCCAACAAGAAGATATAACTTTTGTAAACATTTATGCACTTGATATTGGAGCACCTAAATACATAAAGTAATAATTAACCAACATAATATGTGAGATTGACAGTAATACAGTCATAGTAGGGGACTTGAACGCCCCATAGACATCAATGGATAGATCTTCCAGAAAAAAAAGAAGAAAAGGGTGGCCATAATGACATATTAGATCGGAAAGATTTAATTAATATTTTTAGAGTATTTCACCTCAAAACAGCAGAATATACATTATTCTCAAGTGCACATGGAACATTTTTTAAGATAGATCACATGTTAAGCCACAAAACAAATCTTAATAAATATAAACAGATTTAAATATTACCAAGCATATTCATCGACCACAATGGTATGAAACAAGGAATCAATCACAATAATAAAATCTGAAAAGCACACAAACACATGAAGGCTAAATGCTACTAAACAATAAATGGTTTAATGATGAGATCAAAAAAGAAATCAGGATAACTTGATACAACTCAATAATAACAAAAAAGCAGACGACCCAATCAAAAAATGGGCAGAGGGCCTGAATAGACATTTCTCCCTAGAAGACATACAAATAGTCAACAAATATATGAAAAGATGCTCAACGTCACTAGCTATTAGAGAAATGTAAATTAAAACCACAATGAGATACCATTTCACACCTGTTAGAATAGCTATAATCAACAGGGCAAGTAATAACAAATGTTGGAGAGGATGTGGAGAAAAAGGAAACCTTATACACTGCTTGTGGGACTGCAAATTGATACAGCCGCTATGGAAAACAGTATGGAGTTTCCTCAAAAAACTAACAACATATGATCCAGCAATCTCTTTACTGGATATTTACTCCAAAGACTTGAAAACCCATATCTAAAAAGATATTTGCATACCGATGTTCATAGCAGCATTATTCACAGTGGCCAGGACATGGAAGCAACCAAAGTGTCCAACGATAGATGATTGGTTAAATAAGTTGTGGTACATATATACAATGGAATATTACTCAGCCATAAGAAAAGATGAAATACTGCCATTTGTGACAACATGAATAGACGTTGAGATAATCATGCTAAGAGAAATAAGCCAGACAGAAAAAGTTGAAAATCACATGTCAGTTATATGTGGGATAGAAACCTAAAAGCAACAAATGAGCAGGACAAACAAATAGAGACTCATGGATATGGACTATAGCCTAGCCTAGTGATTACTAGTGGGATGGGTGAGGACAGAGGAGGTAGACAGGGTAAAGTGGGTTAAATATAGGGGGATAGGGGATGGGTGAAGTGGGTAAAGGGAATCAAATATGTATACTATTTGAAAGAAACTGGACTTTGGGTGGCAAACACACAATAGAATATACAGATGTCAAATGATAATGTACACCTGAAAATTATATAATTGTATTAACCAATGTTACTCCAATAAACTTAATTAGAAAAAGATACCTTGAGATAAATGAAAATGAAAACACGATGACCCCAAATCTATGAAACACAACAAAAGCAGTCGAGGGAACTTCATAGTAACACAGGCCTATTTCAAGAAACAAAGAAACAACAAAAAAATCAAATAAACAATTTAACCATACACCTAAAAGAACTAGAAAAAAAACAGCAAATGAAGCCAAAAGTGAGTAGAAGAAAGGAAATAATAAACATCTAAACATCAGAGCAGGAATAAACAAAATAGAGTTTTAAAAAACAATAATACAAAACATCAATAAAACCATAAGCTGGTCCTTTGAAAAAATAACCAATATTGACAGAACTTTAACCAGATTCATCAAGAAAAAAAAAGAGAGGAGTCAAATAAATAAAATCAGGAATGAAAGAGAAAAAGTAACAACTGACTCTGCAGAAATACAAAGCGTTATAAGAAAATATTATAAGAATTTTTGCCAACAAATTGGACAATCTGGAGAAATGGATTAATTCCTAGAAACATACAATATTCCAAAAATGAAGCAAGAAGAAAGAAAAAAATCTCAACAGAACAATTACTACTAATGGAATCAAATCAATATTAAAAAAAACTCCCAACAAAAAAAGCTTCTAGACCAGATGGCTTTATAGGTGAATTTTAGCAAACACACAAAGAAGAATTAACAGCTATTCCTCTCAAGCTATTCCAAAAAATTCAAAAGAATTGATGGTTCCCAACATCATTTTATGAGGCCACCATTACCCTGATTCCCAAATCAGACAGACATTAAAAACAACAACAACAACAACAACAACAACAACAACAACAACAACAACAACTATAGGCTGATATCCTTGGTGAACATAGATGCAAAACTCCTCAACAAAATATTAGCAAACTGAATTGGGAAATACATTAAAAAGATCATATACCATAATAAAGTGGGATTTATTCCTGGGATGTCAGATTGGTTCAGTGTCTTTAAATCAATTAATGTGGTACATAACCAACAAATTAAAAGATAAAAATTATATGTTCATTTAAATAGATGCCGAAAAAGCATTTGACAAAATCAAGCATTTATTTATGACAAAAAAAAAAAATCAGTAAAGTTGGACTAGAGTGAACATACTCTAACATAATAAAGGTCATATATGACAAACCCACAGCTAACATTATACTCAATGGAGATAAGCTAAAACTGTTTTCCTTATGATAGGGAACAATACAAGGAAGCCCACTTTCACCACTTCTATTCAACTTAGAATTGGAAGTCTTAGCTACAGCCATCAGACAAGAAAGAGAAGTAAAAGGCATCCAAATTAAAAACAAAGAAGGAAAACTGTTATTATATGCAGATGGAATGATATTATATATAGAGAACCCTAAAGATTCCATCAAAAAAATTATTAGAACTGATAAATGAATTTTAAAAAGTAGCAGAAAACCAAATTAATATTTAGAAATTGGGTAAATTTTTATACACCAATGATAAACTATCAGAAAAAGAAATTTTAAAAAATCCCATTCATAATTGAATCAAAAAATCTAGAAATAAATATAACTAAGGAGGTAAAAGACTTGTATTCAGAAAATTATAAGATTTTGAAGAAATTGAGAACAGATAAAAATAAATGGAAGCGTACACCATCCCCATGGATAGGAAGAATTAACACCGTTAAAATGTTTATACTATCCAAAGCAATCTGTAGATTCAATGCAGTCCCTATCAAAATATCAATGATATTTTTTACCGAATGAGAATAAATAATTCTAAAATTTAAATAGAACCATAAGAGACCCTAAATAGCCGTAGCAATCTCGAGAAAAAAGAAAAAGTTGGAGGTATCACGCTATCTGATATCAAACTATACTACAAATCTACCATAATCAAAACAGCACAGTACTGGCTTAAAAACAGACACAGAGATCAATGAAACATAATACAGAGCGCGGAAATTAACCTATGGCTATATGCTCATTTAATCTATGATGAAGGAGATAAGAATATACAATGAGGTAAATACAGTGTAGTCAATAAATTGTGTTGGGAAAACTGGACAGATACATGCAATAAAACAAAACTTTGCCGCCTTCTTACAACATATACAATAAACTCAAAATAGATTAAAGACTTAAATATAAGATTAAAAATCATAAAACTTCTGGAAGAAAACATGGGCAATAAACTCTCTGACATTGTTCTTAGTAATATATATTTTTTAATATGTCATCTTAGGCAAGAAAAACAAAATAAAAAATAAACAAATGGAACTACCTCAAACTAAAAAAGCTTTTGCACGGCAAAGTAAATCAATAATGGGAAGATAAATGAAAAATTCCAACATACTTGGAGATTAAACAACACACTACCAAATAACAGGTGTCAAAGTACTCTCCAGAGAAATTAAATATATGTTTAACTAAATGAAAATGAAAATATGAAGCTTTTGCACGGCAAAGTAAACTGTCAACAAAATGAAAAGATTACCTAGTGAATGGGAGAAAATATTCACCACTAATACATTCAATAAGATATTACTATCCAAAATTTATAAAGAAACCATGAAACTTAACACCAATAAAACTAACAATTCAATTAAAAAATTGGCAGAGTACCTGAATAGACATTTCTCCAAAGAGGACATACAGATGGACAATAGACCTATGAAAAGATGCTCAACATCACTAATCATCAGAGAAATGATCATTAAAACCACAATGATATCTCACTTCACACTTTCAGAATGGCCATTATCAATAAATCAACAATGAATAAGTGTTGGTGAGGATCTAAGAAAAGAAAATCCTGTGCACTGTTGGTGGAATTGCAAATTGGTGCAGCCGTTTAACAAAGTTTGTAAGATGTAGCGAATAAAGTGTTCAAAGGATAATTTAGTACACTGAATGCATATATTTTAAAAAGATCTAAAATCAAGAACCTAACTTTGCATTTTTTGAAACTAGAAAAAAAGGCACATTAAATCCAAAATGAGCAGAGCAAAAGAAACGATAAGTGAAGTTAAAATTGAAAAGAGAAAATCAATAAAAAAATCAACAAAATCTAAAATTTAGCTCTTGTGAAAAGTTCAGTAAAATTGATAATCATCTAATAAGGCAAATTAAGAAAAAAGAGAGAAGACACAAATTACTAATCTCAGAAATAAAAGAGGGGACATCACTACAGATCTCATGAACATTAAAAGGATAATAAAGGCATATTATGAACAATTCTATGCCCACAAACTTGATAATCTGTATGAAATGGATGAACATAGTGATTAGACAATTATATAACTTATGAAGTGATCATAATGATAAATCTAGTACCCATCTGACACCATACACAATTACACTTTCGGGTATTTACCTGAAGAAACCCAAAAGACTAATTCAAAAAGATATATCTGCCCCTATATCTGTCACTACAGCATTATTTACAATAGTTAAGATATACAAACAGCCTAACTGCCCATCAATAGATGATTGGATAAAGAATAGTTACCAAATAAATACAACGGAATATTACCTGGTCATAAATTCTTACCATTTGAGACATCATAGATGAACCTGGAAGGTATTATGCTAAGTAAAATAAGTCAAAAAGAACAAAGAGAAATACCATATAACCTCGCTTACGTATGGAGTCGAAAGAACAAAATAAATAAACAAAACAGAAACAGACTCATAGATGCAGTGAACAAGCTGATGGTTACCAGATGAAAGAGGGATTGGAGGGCAGAGTGAATAATATGAAGGGATTAAGAAGTACAAATTAGTAGTTTCAAGATAGTAATGGAGATCTAAAGTAAAGCATAGGGAATATAGTCAATAATATAGGTCCTATAGGCACATCTATGTTGTTACAGCTGAGAGGTACAGAGTTCATAACAGTGGCAGCCGACAGCTGCAGACACCTCTTAAAGGTAATGGAGATCTAAAGTAAAGCATAGGGAATATAGTCAATAATATAGTAATAAGTATGTATAGTTCCAGGTTGGTACTAGATTATTCAGGGGGATCACTTCGTAAATTATATAAATGTCTAAGCGCTATGCTGTACACCTGAATCTAATATAAAATAAAATCGAATGTCAACTGTAATTGAAAAATTTTTAAAAGGAGGAGGAGAGAAAAAAAATAGCATCGATGATAGAGGCTCTGTCATCCCTCTGGCGACCAAATCAAAGTTGTGACAGAAACGAGGAGCAAACAATGAGGATAATCACCTGGGATCTAGATGAACAGGCCATACAGCTAGAGAGAAATCTAAGAAATCACCCTGCAACGGCAGAAAGTAGAACAGGGTGAGGACTCCAGGCTGCCTGGTCCCAAGTGTCTGAGTGTGCAGCAGCAGCCAGCAGCACAGGCATTCCTCTTAAAGGGGCTATGTCTGCAACCAGAGTTTCGAGGTGATGGACCTACTCACTCTGAGCACCAACACCAGAACAGCTGCTCAGGAGTCACCAGAGACTTACAGGGGGACACTGAATTGTCGAAGCAAGGGCCAGAGGCAAGGCTTTATCCTAGGCAGAAGGCCTGGAGGTATCCATTGTTCCTCTGGTGAGCCCTCCCCACTCCCAGTTTGTGGAAGCAGTACTACCATAGCTGAGACTTCATCACGCTGGATAATATAGGTCGCTCCGCCTAGAAATTTCACGAAACTCCATCTCCCCCAACTCAGGGCCCTATCCAAGCCACATCCATTTGTGACACTGGGGCGTCATGTCCACACT
>NW_006442487.1:1569420-1570545 GCF_000325575.1 Pteropus alecto
GATGAACATAGTGATTAGACAATTATATAACTTATGAAGTGATCATAATGATAAATCTAGTACCCATCTGACACCATACACAATTATTAAAATATTATTGACTATATTCTTTATGCTATATATCCACATGACTATTTTGTAACTACCAATTTGTACTTCTTAAGCCATTCCTTTTTCACTGACTCCCAACAACCTTCCCATTTAGCACCACCAAAATGTTTTCTGTATGTTTGTTTATTTGTTAATTTTGTTTTTAAGATACCACATACTAGTGAAATCATGTAGCATTTGTCTTTCTCTGTCTGACTTACTCCATTCAGCACAATGTCCTATAGGCACATCTATGTTGTTACAGCTGAGAGGTACAGAGTTCATAACAGTGGCAGCCGACAGCTGCAGACACCTCTTAAAGGGTTCATGTCCGCAAGCAGACTTTCTTGGTGATGAACCTGCTCGCTCTGAGCACCAGTGCTGGTTTGGCTGCACAAGGGGCACCCGGAACTTACAGGGGGACACTGAGTTGTCGGAGTGAGGGGAGAGGTGAGACTCTCTCTGTACAGAAGTGCCTGCAGTATCCATTCTTCCTCTGTTAAGCTCTTCCTCCTCCCAGTCTGCAGATGCAGCATCACCACAGTGGAGACGACATCAAACTGAATAACAGAGGTTGCTCTGCCCAGATGATTCCCTGAAAACAGGGTGAGGACTCCAGGCTGCCTGGTCCCAAGTGTCTGAGTGTGCAGCAGCAGCCAGCAGCACAGGCATTCCTCTTAAAGGGGCTATGTCTGCAACCAGAGTTTCGAGGTGATGGACCTACTCACTCTGAGCACCAACACCAGAACAGCTGCTCAGGAGTCACCAGAGACTTACAGGGGGACACTGAATTGTCGAAGCAAGGGCCAGAGGCAAGGCTTTATCCTAGGCAGAAGGCCTGGAGGTATCCATTGTTCCTCTGGTGAGCCCTCCCCACTCCCAGTTTGTGGAAGCAGTACTACCATAGCTGAGACTTCATCACGCTGGATAATATAGGTCGCTCCGCCTAGAAATTTCACGAAACTCCATCTCCCCCAACTCAGGGCCCTATCCAAGCCACATCCATTTGTGACACTGGGGCGTCATGTCCACACT
>NW_006442487.1:1571533-1573031 GCF_000325575.1 Pteropus alecto
ATGCTTGAAATTTTAGGAGCCAATTATGAGTTTAAAATGGATTAAAAAAGAACATAAAATGTTTCCTTTATTCAGTGTGCCCGCATTGGTTTTTAGGAGCATTCTTTTCCTTCTAGTTATTAGCAGACCAAAAATGAGAAATGGGATTTTATTATTATCATTATTTCTATAGCACCTTTTTTTTCATGAATAGCTTTCAATTTGCCATTTTTCCTCAAATAGTTATTTTTTAAAATATTTTTTATTTTTCAATTATAGTTGGCATACAATATTATATTAGTTTCAGATGTACAACATAATGAACAGACATTTATATAACTTATGAAGTGATCACCCTGATATATCTAGTGCCCATCTGACACCATATATAGTTATTACAATATTATTGACTATAGTCCCTATGCTGTACTTTACATCTCCATGACTATTTTATAACTACCATTTTGTACTTCTTAATCCCTTCCCCCTTTCACTCACCCCCTAACTTCCCTCCCATGTGGCAATTCTCAAAATGTTCTCTGTATCTGTTTGTTCCTGTCTGCTTATTTTGTTCCTTAGATTCCACATGTAAATGAAATGATATGTCATTTGTCTTTCTCTGTCTGACTTACTCCATTCAGCACAATGTCCTATAGGCACATCTATGTTGTTACAGCTGAGAGGTACAGAGTTCATAACAGTGGCAGCCGACAGCTGCAGACACCTCTTAAAGGGTTCATGTCCGCAAGCAGACTTTCTTGGTGATGAACCTGCTCGCTCTGAGCACCAGTGCTGGTTTGGCTGCACAAGGGGCACCCGGAACTTACAGGGGGACACTGAGTTGTCGGAGTGAGGGGAGAGGTGAGACTCTCTCTGTACAGAAGTGCCTGCAGTATCCATTCTTCCTCTGTTAAGCTCTTCCTCCTCCCAGTCTGCAGATGCAGCATCACCACAGTGGAGACGACATCAAACTGAATAACAGAGGTTGCTCTGCCCAGATGATTCCCTGAAACTCCTCCTCCCTCAACTCACAGCTCCACCCAAGCCACATCTAAGTGGATCCGTGCTTAGTCAGGTGCCCCTTGCTGAGCAGCACCTAGCTCACTCTGAGCACCAACACCAGAACAGCTGCTCAGGAGTCACCAGAGACTTACAGGGGGACACTGAATTGTCGAAGCAAGGGCCAGAGGCAAGGCTTTATCCTAGGCAGAAGGCCTGGAGGTATCCATTGTTCCTCTGGTGAGCCCTCCCCACTCCCAGTTTGTGGAAGCAGTACTACCATAGCTGAGACTTCATCACGCTGGATAATATAGGTCGCTCCGCCTAGAAATTTCACGAAACTCCATCTCCCCCAACTCAGGGCCCTACCCAAGCCACATCCAGTTGTGTCCTTGGTGAGTCCTGTGCAACTTGCTGAGCAGCACCAAGGCTCACATTGGTGACAGTTGACCTTGTTTTCTGGTGGGATTTCTTGAAGCAACTATAAGTACAGCATCTGTGGATTGCTTGCTGAATCTTA
>NW_006442487.1:1574636-1581175 GCF_000325575.1 Pteropus alecto
CGGTCCCAAGCGGCGGAGTGGGACAGAGGCCATAGCAGCAGGAGCCGCAGACACCTCTTAAAGGGGCCGTGTCTGCAAGCGGACTTCTGTGGTGATGATCCTGCTCGTTCTGAGCACCAGCGCCGGTTAGGCTGCACAGGAGGCACCAGGGACTTACAGGGGGACACAGAGTTGTCGGAGTGAGGGCTGAGGTGAGACTCGCTCTGTACAGAAGTGCCGGTGGTATCCATCGTTCCTCTGTTGAGCCTTCCCGCATCCCAGTGTGCTGGAAGCAGTGCTGCCATAGCTGAGACGTCATCAAGCTGGATAACACGTCTCTCCGCCCAGAGGAGTCCCTGAAACTCCACCTCCCCCCACTCGCAGCCCCACACAAGCCACATCCAGGTGGAACCGTTCTTAGTCAGCTGCCCCTTGCTGAGCAGCACCTAGACTCACACTGGTGACAGTTGGCCTCAGTTTCCGGCATGGCCTCTTGAGGCAACTGTAAGCACAGCATCTGTGGATTTTTTGCTGACTTAACAAGTAGTCTCGGAGGGGCACAGGCTGGGGCTAAATTTGGCCTGCAGATGAACCCCTTTCAGGACTGTGCCACTGGACACCATCACACAAAGCCGCACTAATAAAACCAGGAGACTGAAAAGTTTTGCTTGGTACATAGAAACGGACACAGAAAGGCAGCCAAAATGAGAAGACAAAGAAGCAGAAATCATATGAGAGAACAGAACAGAGATCCAGAAATAAGAGAGTCAAGCAACCTAACAGATGCAGAGTTCAAAACACTGGTTATAAAGATGCCCAATGAACTTATGGAAACTGTAGATGAATTCAGTGAGGACTTTAACAAAGAGATAAAAAACATAAAAATGGAAATGGAAATTATAAAAGGGAACCAGTCAGAAATGAAGAACACGTTATCTGGGATGAGAAGTATATTAAATGAAATAAATAAAATGAATAAAGAAGAGGATCAAATGACCTACATAGAGGATGGGAAAGCCAAGAACACTCAATCAGAATGGCAAGAAAAAAGAAGCTTAAACTATAATAATAATTTAAGTAGCCTATGGAACACTATTAAATGTAAAAATATCCATGTCATAAGAGTACAGGGGATAAAAAACCAAGGTGTTGAAGAGCCATTTGAAGAAACAATGATGGGAAACTTCCCTCACCTGGTGAAGGAAATATATATACAACATCAGGAAGCTCAGAGAGTCCCCAAAACTAGGAACCCAAAGAGGGTCACACCAAGACGCATTATAATTAAAATGCCAAATGTTAAATACAAAGAGAGAATCTTAAAAGCATCAAGAGAAAAGCAGTGAGTTACCTACAAGGGAGCACCCATAAGACTGGCAGCTGATTTCTCAAAAGAAACCATGCAGGACAGAAAGGTTTGGCACAAAATATTCAAAGTGTTGAAAACCCAGGTTCTACAACCAAGAATACTTTATTCAGAAAGCTATCTTTTAGAGTGAAAGGACAGACAATGATCTTCCCAGACAAAAATAAGCTAAAGGGATTCATCAAAGACAAGTCAGTTTTCCAAAAAATGTTGAAGAGACTTCTTTAAGAAGTAAAATCATGTGTCAAAAACATAAATACAGAATGGTAATAACTACATATTTATTGATAAGTACCACAAGTAGAAAAGAATTAAGTGCTCCTACCAAAAGATAGAATGGATAAGAAAGCAAGATCTCTACATATACTGCCTATGAGAGACTTACTTCAGATTAAAATATACACACAGACTAAAAGAAAGGAGATGGAAAAAGATGTTTTCTTGATGGACCTAGAGGGTATTGCGCTGAATGAATTGATTCAGATAGAGAAAGACAAATTCCGCATGATTTCACATACATGTGAATCCAAAGAATAAAATCAACAACAACAACAACAACAACAAAAGAAGAAATAAACTCATAGATACAGAGAATATTTAGAAGGATACTAGATGGGAAGGTGTTGGGGGAGCATAAAAAGGCAAAGGGATTACGAGGTACAAATGGATAGTTGCAGAACAGACATGGAGATGTAGAGTGTAGCATAGGGAAGATGCTAAATAAGGTTGTAATAAATATGTAAGGGGGGAGAGGTGTAATAGATTTAGTGGGGTGATCACTTTGCGAGTTATGTGGATCTCTGATCACTATGCTATACAACTGAAACTGGTATAGTACTGTATACCAACTATAATTGAAAAAAATCTCATTGAATTGTAAAATGTAAATACAAGCAACTAATTGTCTATTGTATTTCAATAAAGACAACAAAAAGAAAGAAAAACAGGAGATGTGAAAGAGAATAAAATTTTCAAATTGCCAGGTACAAAACAAATAAGTCATGAGATGTAATATACATCATAAAGAATATAGTCAATAATACTGTGATATCTTTGTACGGTGTCAGATGGTTACTAAACTTACCATGTGATCACTTCTTTAGGTATATAAATGTTGAATAACTATGGTGTACACCTGACACTAATATAATGTTGTATGTTAGCTATATTTTAATAAAAATATTTTAAAAATAGCAACAACAGAATATTGCAGGATAACACACTCATGACACCTGTCCTGGCCATAGGCTACAGATTAGATTCAGATCTGCTCCATTTGTCTTCATTTGGAGCTTAGTCTGTAGTGACGATAATGACCTGGGTATATGCTTCTCATGGCAAATCACAGGAGTGGAAAATATCAAGCCAAAGTATAAAAGCACGTATAAAAGCTTTGCTAATATCACACTCATAAACATTCCACCGGCCAAGACAAGTCACATGGCAAAGCCCAGTATCAGTGAGGTGAGGAAATACACTCAAATCACTTTAGGAAGCACTAAAGGTACTGCACGGTTATAAGGAAAATGTTATAAATATTTAATCCTATTACAGGGTAATGAGAAACAGTGAATGATAACCCAATGTGATTATATCGCCATTCTTAGCTGAAGAAGGTTAAGTCTACAAAAAAAAATAGAAATAGTATTAAAGATTCCAATTATGTATATATTATATCTATGAGTCAACATTTATGCTCCAATAACTGAGAATAGACTTTCTTCTTACACACATATAGGACAGTTACAAATATTGACAACACATTAATTTGAAAAAAAAAAAAAAACCTCAATATGTTCCACAAAACAGAAATAATTTAAAAAATAATCTGTGACCAAAATGAGAAAAAAAAAACCCTAAAATTTAATTTAAAAAAAAATAAAAATCTCCAGCTACTTAAAATTGCCCTTTGACCTAGAAATTTATAATTTGTATTAAAGAACTCTTGAGTAAGGGATAACAATACAAACTTGATCATAAAATATCTAAAAACCAAAGACAATAAAAACTACAGGTTTCAGAATCTGTGAAATAAAATTTAAACGTATCCGGAGAAATAATTATAGCCTTAAATGCTTATATCAATAAAAAATAAAAGAATGAAAATTAATTAACTTTAGTTGCAAGTCATAAAGGTACAGCAAAAGATAAAAGGAAACCAAAAGAATGGAACAGAAAGGAGATGATGAAAATAGAAGCAGAAATTAATGAATTAGAAAACAAAAACAGTAGAACTAGTATACCAACAAAACTGCAATTTTAAATTTTTTTTTATATTTTAATTTTTTCTATCATGGTTGATATACAATATTTTATTAGTTTCAGGTGTACAACACACTGATTAGATATTTAGATAACTTATGAAGTGATCATCCCAATAAATCCAGTACCCATCTGCCACCATATATAGTTATTACAATATGACTGACTATATTCTCCATGCTATATTCTACATCTCCATGACTATTTTGTAACTACCAATTAGTAGCACTTAATCCCCTGGTACTTGTTGATAGGAATATAGTTATTACCATTCTTAATTTCTAATTTTGATACACCTTTTTTTCCTTCTTAAAGAAGTCCCTCCAACATTTCCTGTAATACTGGCTTGACATTAATAAATTCCTTTAGCTTATTTTTGTCTGGGAAGCTCTTATCTGTCCTTTGTCTCTAAATGATAATTTTACTAAATAAAATATTCTTAGTTGTAGGTCCTGGCTTTTCATCACTTTGAATATTTCCTGCCAATCCCTTCTGGTATGCAGTTTATATTGAGAAACTAGCTGACAGTCTGATGGGTGCTCCCTTGTAGATAACTAACTGCTTTTCTCTTGCTGCTTTTAAGATTCTCCCTTTGTTTTTCACTTTTGACATTTTAATTATGATGTGTCTTGATGTAGGCCTCTTGGGTTCATCTAGTTTGGGACTCTCTGAACTTCCTGGAGTTATGTCTGTTTCTCTCACCAGGTTAGGGACATTTCAGTCATTTTTTAAAATAGATTTTCAATTACTTTCTCTTTCTTCTTCTGTTATTTCTATGACATGAATGTTAATATACCTGATGTTTTCCCAGAGACCTCTTAAACTATCTCCATTTGTTGGGATTATTCATCTTGTTGCTGCTCTGGTTGGCCGTTTTCTGCTATATTATCTTCTAAATAGCTGATTCGATCCTCCACTTCATCTAATCTACTGTTAATTCCCTCTGTTGTACTCTTCATTTCAGTTTTTGTATTCTTCATGTCCGACTGGTTCATTTTTATGTTTTCTATCTCTTTGTTAAAGTTCTCAGTGAGTTCCTCTACTCTTCCCCTAAATTCACTGAGCATCTTTATAACCAGTGTTTTGAACTCTGCATCTCATAGATTGCTTGTCTCCATTTTGTTTAGTTCTTTCTCTGGAGCTTTGTTCTCTTCTTTCATGTAGGACATGTTTCTTTGTCTTTCCCTTATCACTTAATATTGTGTTTGTTCCTATGTCTCCTGGTCTTAGTAGAGTGGTCTTATATAGTGGGTGAGTTTTGGGGCCCAATGAGTCTTTCCTGGTCACCTTATCCAGTTTCTCTAGGTATACCCCTTGTATGGCTTGTGTGTACCTTCTTATTATAGTTTAGCTTTGGTTGCTGTTTTTTCCATCAATGGGATGGATTGGCCCTCAGGCTGATTCGTTGTGAGGACTGGCCATGAGCAGCGGAGCTGCTTTTATTCAGGAACTAATCTTATAGAGCAGGAATTAGGAGGGCTCTGGTGCCTGCCCAGTCTGCCCTTTGGGTGGGCTGCCCTCAGATGTGACCCTAGGTGGTGATTCGGCTCAGAATGGAGTCAGCCACTGGGTATGCAGGCCAGGGCCTCCTGACAGGGGCCTTGCCACAGGCCAAGTCCAGCTGCAGCCTGTGCTCTTCCCAGGGTCATCTGTCATGAGTCACCAGGCAATCCGCAGATGACCACCACTTAAGTTGAGTTTGGATGCGCCTTGAGAGGCCAAGCCACACACCGAAACTGTTTGCTGCTAGTGCCAGGCTTGGGGTTGCTTAGCAAGAAGTACAGGACATGCCAAGTCCAAATGCTTCTTGTTGAGGTTTTGCAAACCTTTGAGAAGTTTCAGGAAAGTCCATGGCATGAGCCAAGATGGTTCATTTATTTGGAAAATCTACTGGAAGTGGTTTGAGTGGGCCCACACTTGGGAAAGGTGGGGTCTCCAGGATTCACCAGGACAGGGTAACTGGTGTTAGCTTAGTTGATGGAGACTCAATATAGCAGCCGCCTGGCCAGATGGGGGAGGACTCAACAAAGGAATGATGCCTTCTGCCAGCACTTCTGTCTGGGAAAAAGGTGCCCTTTCAGCCCACACCCTGCAGCCAGACAATTCAGTTCCTTTCCATATGTCTCAAGTGTCTTTCAATTTGTGGCCCCAGTGCTAGGGCTCAGAGCAAGTGAGTCTATCAGTGGTATGTCCATGTGAACCCCTTAAGAAGAAAGTTTGCAACTCTCTCAGCCTTCAATCTTACTCTGCCACAATCTTCACTGGTTTTCACAACCAGAAATTGTGCAGACTTTTCTTCCCAGCACTGGAATCCTGGCCTGGGAAGCCTAGTGTGGGACTGGGACCTCTCACTCTTCCATGGGTACCTCCATAGCTGAGATATTTCTCAACAGCCACACACTGGTAGGAGACCAGCAAGTTTCATGTCTCCACCCCTCCTACCAGTCTTGAAGTGTCCTCATCTGTGTCCTCAGTTGTAGGACTTCTGTTCAGCTAGACTTTAGGCAACTTCCAGTAATGGCTATTCTACAGTTTACTTGTAATTTTGATGTGGTTGTGAGAGGAGACAAACACAGCAGTTACCTCCTCCACCATCTTAATCAGAACTAAAACTACTATTTAAAAAAGAAAAAAAAGTTATGTAAACTAATAGCTAAACTCACAAAAAAGATTAAAAACATAAAAATTTGCAAAATAAATAATAATATGGGATAATCATTGAAATACAAAAACATTAAAAGTCACAAACACAAATTTGCATAGCTCTTTACAAGTAAATTTGAAAATCTATATGAAGTGAATATTTCCTTAAAATACAACTAACTAAAATTGAACCCAGTAGAACTTAAAATTTCCAGAGGTAATAGAAAACATTTTTTTGTTTGTTTTGTTTTGTTTTTTAAATATTGCCCGCCCACACCCATACAAAAAT
>NW_006442487.1:1581240-1588653 GCF_000325575.1 Pteropus alecto
AAGACTAGATTACTAATGCTACATTCATTTTCAAAGACTTAGAGAAAGAACAACCTCCAAATTCTTTTTATGAAGCAAGTATAACATTGATACTAAAATCAATATAGGTTGCACAAAATATAAAAACTGCAGATCTCACTTATGTATATTCATATAGAAATTCTTAATAAAATGTTGGCAAGCAGAATTTAACACCACGGTAAATAATAATAATAACACTTGATAACTGAGATAGATTACAAAAATGGCCACATTTATTGTGTTTGTTTTTAGTGTAGCATCTTGCACCTTGAAATCTGCCTAGTTCATCACATCCACAGATTATCTGGCTCAACCTCCATAAAACCTAAATCTGTCAACAGTATCTCATGAACTAATTTCCTTCTCTTGGACTATGCTAGAACTGTCTGGGATGAGTGAGTTTGTGAGAATGTCTAACTACATGAGGTTAGGAAGGACGATGGTGATCCAAATATTATTTTTAAGAATTTTAATTAATTTTCATGTTTTCCACCTTGCCTTGAAACCCTGCCTTCTAAATATCTACGTATTTCTGCTTTTCAATAGCCACACAACGCTATTCCTAAGTCTTTTATGGAATCTGTGAAGGTAATAGCTTGCTTCTTATTGGCTTTCCCATGCAGGCTTAGGTTTCATCTTTCTTTGCTTTTCAGAGTTAGTTGCCATTTCTCCATTTGCTTTCTAGTTTCCAAATTGTTGATTTCTAATGTTTTCCATCATCCCTTCACCTATTCCTTTTATTTTGTGCTTATGTTGTTTTATTTCTTTGCTGCCACTTTAAAAGATACAAATATAAATGCATATATTCAATCTGCTATATTTAATAAGAAATCTAATATTAGTAAATCTAGTTTGTAATTTATTTTGTGACAGTATTAAAGCTCAAAATACCAATCTCCATGTTTTCTGTGTATTTTTCTGATTTTCCTCTCTGTTAACAGTATCTCATGAACTAGTTTCCCTCTCTTGGACTATGCTAGAACAGAAACATGGATTAAAAAAGAAGAGGTAATCTAAATGTTAAATGAAGATTTGTCTTATGTATGCTTGCAGAGCTAGTGTATTTCGTCCATTAGACTATCCTGGGAAAAAATAGAGTCATGATGGAAATTTTTAGGGAGTGAATCAGGATGCAGGGCGGAAGGACTACTTCTTGATTTTAAACACTAAATTGTCCTTGTGCATGGATTCCTCACTAACTCAGTCAGAGGTGTATGGGCAATAGTCCTGGATATCCGTAAACAAGTGAAAACATACGGATGTGAAATAATAGAAAATATGTATACTTGTTTCTGTTCCTGGTTCCCTGCACAGAGGTCCTGAAATCTTTGCAATTTACTAAGTGATAAGAGCATTAGGAATATCTTTTATTCTAATATTAGGTCTTTGAGCCTGGTTTTTGACACTGAGCTATTAATCTCTTGGAATTTCCTGGGTGATAACAATGTCTTCTTCTCTAATGAGGTGACTCTTGGTGGTCTCCTACATGGGGACTGGTCACCAGAAAAAACAAATCATGATTAGAAGTTTATAATTTTCAGCCCTACCCCCTCCATTCTCTAGAAAAGAAGGCTGGAAATGGAGTTATTGGTTAATCACACCTTCCTGATAAAACCTCCATAAAAATACCAATAGTATGGGTTTTGGAGAGCTTCCAGTTTAGTGAACACATCCACAAAACAGGAGAATGACACACCCCAACTTCATGGGAACAGAAGCTCCTACACTCAAGACCCTACCAGACTTCATCCTATATATCTCTTCATCTGGCTATTCATCCCTC
The DNA here is from genome assembly GCF_000325575.1 of Pteropus alecto. Classification (NCBI taxonomy): domain Eukaryota; kingdom Metazoa; phylum Chordata; class Mammalia; order Chiroptera; family Pteropodidae; genus Pteropus; species Pteropus alecto. The sequence continues at coordinate 1,583,045 of NW_006442487.1, forward strand.
TCCTTTATGGTATCCTTTATTACATATATATAAAAAATGATAAACATAAATTTTCCTTTTGTTCTGTTAACTACTCTAGAAAATAACCAAACCTGAGGAGGAAGAGGTCGTGGAAAAGTCTGACTTGCAGCCAAATTGGACAGAACCTGTGGTAACCTGAGAACCTGCTGTTTGCAATTGGCATCTGAATTGGGGAGGGGGGGCAGTTACATAGGCTGAAATCTTAACTATGGGCAATATCTATAAGTAAATAGTGTCATAATTGAGCTAAATTGTAGATCATACAGCTGATGTCACAGAGAATTTCTCAGTGTGAGGAAAACCCACACACATCTGGTGCCAGAATAACTATGAGTATGGTGATAGTAGGAGTGTGAAAGTAAAGGAGAAACACAGAAGGAAAAGTGCAGTTTTCTAATGCATATAGGTGTATGGGATGAGGAAAGGAACAATTCACCAAGATGAACTGCAGAGAATAAATTTAAAATCAATGAATGAGGAGGGGAGCCCAATAAGTCACAATAGTCACTGCCTGTCTAGCCCTGTTTAAGCATCAGAATATGTAATTTTTATCTGTTTGAGTCTTGAGAGAGCCTCTGACACACCACCAGTGCCTCGGGTCAAGAACATAAAAAGGCGAGAAACATGGTGGAGTGAGAGATGTCCCCAGATCTCTCCCCTTGAAAAAACAATAAACTGAAGATCTAAAACTCAACAAAAAATACCCAACCTGCACACCAGCATGTCTGAGCATGGGATATGTGCATAAGAGCAACCACAGGTCAGAACAGAACCTCGGAAGTCAGGCAGTAGACTAGGAGAAAAAAAAAAAAAAAAGAGCTACCTCCTCCAGGCAGAGCTCCCTACAGGAGGAGGGGGCGGGGAGAGGGTGTGGCAGATTCTCTGACCAGAGAGATCTGAGAGCTCCATTTGGCAGCAGTACATAGGGATCAGGGCAGAAAGTAGAGAAGTGAGGATGACAGAGAATTGGGGACGGCAAGAAAAAACAGCTCAGCTGATTATTACCAGCCACGATTACAAAACAAGAGACTGAACCGCAGCCATTATCCCCCAACCCAGAGAGCACCACCCCTTGTATTCTCCAATACTGAACACCACAAATTCCCAGAGGAATCTGAGCAAATGATACCGAAACTGTCACTAACACAGATGGGGACTGAGACTGAGGGTAGCGAGCATTACTGAATATCTATAAGAAAAAAAAAGGCATTATTAAGACTTTATATAAAGCAGAGATCCAAGAGGCATAGACACCACCTACTGGAAACCAAAAGAAAAGTGCCTTCTTTGCAACAGGCTAAAGAGAGACATTTATATAATAAATCTTATTTGTGGAAAAAAAGCAAAATACACTTCCACTAATGCCCAGGCGGAGAAATAATCCATTAAACACCATAAATAACCAAGATGACAAGCATGTTAGAGAGAAAGAGAAAAATCTCCAGAAAATAAGCTTACAGACATAGAAATATGTGACTTAAATGACAGAGAATTTAGGATGATACCTCTGAAAAAACACAGTGAGTTCTGAAATGAGTCGCATCAACAATTTCAGGAATTGAAAAAAAAAATAAACAACTAGATGAGCAGAATGAATTATTTAGCAGGGAGATTTAAACCCTCAAAAAGTACAGAATAAATCTTCTGGAAGTAAACACTGCAAGAGTTGAAAAATGAAATAGTAAGCTTGGGAAATAGATTCAACCAAAAGGAGGAAAGGATCAGTGATATCAAAGACAGAAATCTAGAAATCAGTCAGAAGGAAGAAGAGAGAAACCAAAGAATGAAAAATAATGAAAGAGAAATACAAGAACTAGCTGACCATCAGGAGAGTAAATATAAGAATAATGGGCATTCTCGAAGGTGAGGAAAGGGAGCAGAGAAGAGAAAGCATTTTCAGACAAATAGATGATGAGAATTTCCCAAATCTAAGGAATGAACTGAAGCTTGGAATTTAAGAAGTCAACAGAATACCCAATTATCTGAACCCAAAAAATCCTTCTTTCAGACACATTACATTAAAATTATCAAAAATCAATGACAAGGACAGAATTTTGAGGTAGCCAGGGAGCAGAAAATGGTAACTTATAAAGGAAAACCCATTAGATTATTGTTGATTTCTCAGCACAAACCTTACAAGCCAGAAAGGAGTGGAATCAAATATTCAAACTATTAAGTGAAAGGAACTACCAGTCTAGAATACAGTATCCAGCTAAGCTCTCCTTTAGATAGTAAGGAGAAATAAAGATCTTTCCAGACATACACAAATTAAGGGAATTCTTCACTACAAGGCCTGCACTACAGGAAATACTGAAAGGTGTCAACTCACATAAAAAAAATGACAAAAAATAAAAGTAATTACGAGTAAGGTGACTATCAGGCAAATAGAAGCAGAGGAGTAAAACCTTTACTAAGAATAGAACATTATAAGCTTAAATAATAATAAGAGATTTGCTATAGCAAGATAGTAATGAATGTTCAGCATACATAGAGACAAACTGAGACAACAATGACTGAAAAGGGGAGGATTCAAAGATTCAAATTCACAAAGGAGAATGGAGATAAGGCATGCTCAGAAGAAAATGAGCAAATGTATGTGTGTGTGTGTGTGTGTGTATTTATCCTTTACATATTCATAATGATAACCACACACCAAAGATCCAGAACTGAAGTATATTATTGCGTGAATCTCAAATGGAGAGACAGACCCTCAAAGCTATTAGCAAGAAGCAGTGTTTATTGATGCCAGCACTGTCTCAGCAGATTCCTATCCAAAGGCTAAGTCCCAAGTGCAACATAACAGGAAGTTACAGAGCCTTTCATCCCAAGAGAGCTGCTTATACATTTTTCTCTAGTGCTCATGGAACATTCTCAAGGATTGACCACATATTGGGACACAGAGATAGCCTACACAAATATAAGAGGGTTGAAATCATACGAACCATATTCTCTGATCATAATGCTTTGAAACTAGAGATCAACTGTAAAAGAAAGAGGAAAGAACCACAAATACATGGAGTATAACAACATACTACTGAAGAATAACTGTATCAGAAAAGGAATAAAAAGAGATTAAGAGAATATAGAAACAAATGATAATGAAAGGACAACATATCAAAGCTTTTGGGACATGGAAAGTTCATGTCATTACTATATCAAAAACGAGAACAGGCCCAAGTAAACAACCTAAAGCTTCATCTTAAAAGAACCAGAAAAAAAAAGAACAAATGAAGCTTAAAGTCAGCAGAAGGAAAGAAATAATCAAAATTAGAGCAGAAATAAATGAAATTGAAAACAAACAAAAAAAAACAATAAAAAAATAAATACAAGGAGCTGGTTCTTTGAGAAGTTTAACAAAATTGACAAACCTATGGCTAGACTCACTAAAGAAAAAAGAGAATGGACACAAATGAACAAAATCAGGGATGAAAGAGGGGAAATTATGACAGACACTGCAGAAATACAAAGTATCATACAAGAATACTAAGAAAAAGTATATAACAACAAATTTAATAGCCTAGAAGAAATGGACTCCTAGACTTATTCAAGAAGAACTGGAAAATCTAAATAGAATGAACAGCAGTATGGAAACTGAAACAATCATTAAAAACCTACTAAAAGGTAACAGTCTAGGACCAGATGGCTTCACCAGTGAATTCTACCAAACATTCAGAAAAGATTTAATTCCTATTTTCCTCAACTTCTTACAAAGAATTGAAGAGAAGGCAATACTTCCCAACTCATTTTATGAGGCCAATATTACCTGGATAACAAAACCTGGTAAAGATAATATATACACAAAAAAAGAAAACTATAGACCGATATCTCTTACGAAAACACAGGTGAAAATTCTAAATAAGATACTAGTGAACGGAATACAGCGGCATATTAAAAAGATTATACACCACGGTCAAGTGGGCTTCACCCCCGAGGCACAGGGATGGTTCAACATATGCAATGTGATACACCACATAAACAAAATAAAAAGTAAGAATCCTATGATTATATCAAAAGATGTAGAAGAAGCCTTTGACAAGATACAGCATCCGTTTCTGATGAAAACACTTAACAAAATCGGTATAGAAGGAAAATACCTTAACATAATAAAGGCCATAAATGACAAACCCTTAGCCAAAATTATACTGAATGATGAAAACCTAAAAACTTTCTCTCTAAGATCAGGAGCAAGACAAGGGTGTCCACTAATGCCACTGTTATCCACAATAACATTGGAGGTCCTAGAGAGTGTAATCAGGCAAGAGACAGTTATAAAAGGCATCAAAATAGGAAATGAAGAAGTCAATCTGTCACTATTTGCAGATAACATGATTCTCGATATAGAAAACCCTAAAGACTCAACAAGAACACTACTAGCAACAATAAGCAAATACAGTAAATTTTCTGGATATGAAATCAATGTTCAAAAATCCATAGCATTCCTATACTCTAAGAATGAATTGTCAGAAAAAGAAGTGGGAAAAAAATAATTTTGCAATTTCAATAAAAAGAATAAAATACCTAGGAATAAATCTAACAAAACATGTGAAGATCCTATATAATGAAAACTATAAGACCCTGTTAAAAGAAATCGAAGAAGAAACAAAGAAATGGAAAGATATTCTGTCTTCATGGATTGGAAAAATCAACACAATTAAAATGGCCTTATTACCTAAAGCATTATACAGATTTAATGCCATCAAAATCCCGTCAAAATCCCATCAGCATTTTTTAAATAAATAGAACAAAAAAACATTAGATTTGTATGGAAGCACAAAAGAATCTGAATCGTCAAAGCCATCCTGAGAAAAAAGAATGAGCCTGACTTCGATTTATACTACAAAGCGACAGTAATCAAAACGGCATGGTATTGGCAGAAAAACAGACACAAAGACCAGTGGAACAGAATTGAGAGTCCAGAAGTTAATCCACATTTATATGGACAAATAATTTTTGACAAAAAGCCAAAAACATACAGTGGAGGAAGGAAAGCCTCTTCAATAAATGGTGCTGGGAAAACTGGAAAGCTACTTGCAAAAGAATGAAACTGGACTGTTGTCTATCGCCACACACCCAAACAAACTCAAAATAGATTAAAGACCTGAATATAAGACCTGAAACAATAAAAAACATAGAAGAAGACATAGGAACTAAACTCAAGGACCTTGGACTAAAAGAGGATCTTATGAATTTGACCTCAAAGGCAAGTGAAGTAAAAGCTAAAATAAATGAATGGAACTTCATCAAACCAAAAAGCTTTTGTACTGCAAAAAAAACCATCAACAAGGCAAAGAGGCAACCATCTGAACGGGAAAATATATTTGCAAGCAATGTTCTCATGAGGATCTAATATCCAAAATATAAAAGAACTCATACAACTCAATAACAACAACAACAAAAACAAAAGATCCAATTAAAAAATGGGCAGAGGACCTGAACAGATACTTCTCCCTAGAGGACATACAAATGGCTAACAAATATATGAAAGGATGTGCAACATCACTAGCTATTAGGGAAATGCAAATCAAAACCACAATGAGATATCATCTCACACCTGTTAGACTAGCTATTCTCAACAGGAAAGGTAATAA
>NW_006442487.1:1589419-1603474 GCF_000325575.1 Pteropus alecto
TGGGAAACAGTGGTAAAGCACCATTTTTTTTAAACTAGAAAAATATAACAAATGAGAAAAAATAATATGATCAATAGATGATCAAAAAACTTTGTATCAAATTTAAGACTTCTGTTTAATAAAAACTTTGAGTAAACTTAGAAATAGATTTCCATAATATGACAGAGCGTATTATGGGTTGGGATGAAACGCAAAGTATCATACATGAAAAGCAGTCTCTTTGAACCTAGAAACTATATAGGGATGGGCTATTTCAATTTTAGAAAATTGAAGGGTCTTGTAGAGAAAAAGATATTAGAATCTTAACTCACGTAATACATAAAAAAACAAATAACTGATAGATAAATATATAAATGTACAATGTACCTTTCAAACGTAATAGAGCAATATTGGATAATATTTTTATAATATTGAGATGAAGCAGAACTTTCAGGACAAAAAGCATAACTCCTAAAATTGATAAAGAAAATAAGTGACAAATTTTGGTAAATAAAATAAGTAACTTCTATTTAGTGAAAAACACCAGCAACATGGTTTTCAAAACAAAACAAAACAAAACAAAAAAACAATGCCCTGAATGAAACTGATTATATCCAATAATAAAAGTTAATATCCATCCTATATCAACATTTTCTACATACACATGTAAAACATTAATAATTAAACAGAAAATATTATTGTTAATATTAATAATACTTATATAATACTTAACATAAAATTAGCCTTTCAAATGCCATATAAATATAAATCTATTTAAGAATTATAACACCTCTGATGTTTGCACAAATACTACCCTCATTATCCACATTTTAGAATTGAAGAAGTACAGAGTAACTTGCTCAGGTAAAAAAAAAAAATGAACAAGAAAAATACTAAATAACGAGGTTATGATTCAAACTTAGTTCTAGAGTTTATGCTCTCAATTAGAAATCTTCAAATTAGAAACACAGATGACTAATAAATTATAAACCTTCCTTTGTAAAAGAAACAATATAATTTAAATAAAAGTATTGATGAAGAATATGAATTAACATGGATGAACTAAATCTTGAATCAGTTCATATAACTTCCAGGGGCCAAGAGACCAAAGAAAGAAGCTGACAAATCCAGCATTACAAAAATATTTTATTAAGGGAATTTACATAGAATGTGCGTCTTGGGTGATGGAAAAGTGATGTGGGTGTCATCTGTGCTATGTAGCAGGTGCAAAAGAATTATATAGAATAAGGCAGGATGGATAGGGGTACTGATAGGTAACCTGCCCCAGATAAGAAGAAATATCTTACATAATTGCCTGAGAATAGGGCAAAGAATTGTTCCAGGATCCAGCACACTGTGGGGTATAAGGGAAGGGTCAATCAGACAGTCTCTTAGGGGATTTACCTGAAGCAATCTTTGTTCTGGTGGTGATCTAGCTCATGACTCCAGTAGCAATCACTTCCTGGAATAGTCTCTCCTCCACAGAGTGCAGAAAAAAAAGAAAATATTAATAGAAGTAATAAGAGCTGTATTATATATAAACTATTTTTCAAAAAGAGATCAGAGTTTGAATAATGAGAAATTAAGGTATCAGTAAAATTCAGATCACCAAGCAGGTGAACAATGGTATATATTGTGAGGTAACAGAAAAAAAAAAATAAAAACAATAATAACTTGCATGGAGAGAGAGGCAATTTAAAAGTGATAGGCTGAAGAGTTATTACTGGATCTGTGATAATTGAAATAAGGTAAATGCAGGTGACTAACATGAAGAGTTAACAGAATAAAAAGAGCACTATGTTTAGTTTTATTATTTGAATATTATCTTCTCATTAGTCTGTGTTGCAAATATTCCATAATTTTCCAAGCTAGCACACTGTAATTTAACTCTATTTACAAGATCTTGACAGAGTCATAAGTCAACTTTATATTGACCTCCTCAGAACATCAGAGTCTAAACTAAAACATTTGAAAATGGATTTTTACCAGACTATACTATATTATTCATAGGATCCTGGAATTTCCATTTATAATTCATATTCTATGATTGTATAATTATTGATGTGTTTCAACTAACACTCTACTGGTTATAGTAGCATATGTAAAATATGGTAATGAATTAACAGAAGGTCAATATAAAGTATTATGGCTTGATATTTTAACTGATTTTAGCCCTGTTGGCTATAGAGTTTCCACTAATAATTTAACCCTCTGAATTTCAGATACTAATGAGAAAGAAGGTCTTGTGAAGTAAGGTTTTTAATCAAAAATTTTCAGGTGAAATATATTAACTGATTACAAAGGAAGATTATGCTGATTCCTTTGCTATTAGGTGACTATCTGATTAAATTGTCCAAATGGTTTATCAGGGGCTTTGAGCATTAACGTAATTCAATAGCAACATTAGTCTGCAGTTATTTTTTTTGTGTGTGTGAAGATTTTAATTTGTATCTACTGTGGAAGTAGCCAATGATTTCAAAATGACAACGTACCAGTGGAGCAGTAAACACAGTAAGAGGAAGTTTCATAATATGAGCTAATGTTGTAATGTTTTAAATCATAATTGAAATTAATATGATTATAAGAACCCAAATGGCACACTGGCAGAAAAAATATGCTTGTTAAAAATGATAGTCATGAGAAAAATAAACCTTACAGGTAAAAGAAACTTCAAGTCAGAGCACAGGCAAAATGCACAGCACCAGAAAGTAAGACAAAGTATGTGCTGTTCTCTTTGTCTAATGGCTACACCAAACATTTCTGGTGTCCTTAAATCATAGAGAAATAAATATATAAGTAGTAGCTCCAATTGTTTCTTGACAATCTAAGAAGCCTCTCTGCAATTGTATGCTGGAAATATAATGCCAAAACATAAAGTGGACACTCAGGCACTGTAGAACTGAAGTACCATAAACAGTGAAATAGTAGACGATTATGCAGAGATCAGTTTGAAAAGTGGAAATTTCAGTGAAACCAGTTTACCGGTCTAAATCAAAGACATACTACCTAGTTGAAGAGTAAGTGCTCTAGAAAAACATCAGACGTATTCCAAGTTGACTAGAAAAAAAAATAAAAAACTCTGGGAGTCCTATATTAGGGTTTATGGAAATGGTACAGATAGCTTCAGGAAGTCTATTTCAGTAATATTTATCGAATGTATAATTTTTACAAGATCATTTTAGAGACAGTTGAAAGAATATATTGGGGTTCAGGAAAGGACAAACTGAAATTGGATAACATATACTCATATGTAAGTGTATGAGTTTGTGTGTATAATATTATGAAAGTAAGATCATATCATAATCATTATTCTGTAAATAATTGTTTTTATTTACCTATATATCATGAAGGAGATATTCAATCAAGATGGACTTGTGAGTTTATTTGAAGGCTCACATTCTACTACTCCAACACAAAGTAATGATAGATAAATTATTATTAAATAATTAAAAAGTTATCCATGTTTAAAAATTGAATAACCAGTTCCATGAACCATAAAACCACTAGAATGGTTATAATAAATAATACACATGTTTACAAGCATGGGGAAAAATTAGAACCCTCATACATTGCTGGTGGAATGTAAGATGCTATATCTGTTGTGGAAAAGTTTGATGATTTCTCAAAAATTAGCATAAAACTGAGCAACTTCAGTTCTAACTATATACTCAAGGAAATTGGGAACATTCTTCCATGCAAATATATGTATAAGAATTATCATAGCAACACTATTCCCAATAGCTGTAAATGTCCATCAATTAATGAATGAGTAAACACAATGTGGTATATCCATGCAATGAAATAGTACTATGCAATAAAAAATAAAGTACTGATTTGTACCACAACATATGCTAGCCAAAATAAGCCAGACATAAAAAGATACATATTGTACAATTCTATTTATATGAAATGTCCAGAGTAGCAAATTCATAGAAACAGAAAGCAAATTAGTTGTTGCCAGGAGCTGGGGTGAGGGGTAATGAAGAATGACTGCTAATGGGTACAAGGTTTATTTTTCGAGTGATAAAAATATTGTAAAGTAAAATAGTGGTAGTGGTTACATGATTCTGTCAATATGTGAAATACCACTGAATTTTACACTTTTAAATGATTAATTTTATAATAGATGAATTTTATCTTAATAAGGTTGTTGTTAAAAAAAGATGAATAGTCACCACTTAAAAATGTCTTAAAAAAGGATCAAGCAAGAAGATTTTTAAGCAAAAACAGACATATATAAATTAAAAGTAAAGATAAAAAATATCAAAAATTTTAGAAATGACAAATTTATATGGTTAGAATAAAAAGTATATTTTTTACTTTATTGAAACTCAAATTTTAAGACGTTAAATTATAAAATTTCAGAAGATTAATATTCATGGTGTAAAATATTATATATAACATTATATATAATATAATATATAAAACATATATATTTACATATGTTATATATAAATATAATGCATACATCATTGAGCTGCCATGAAAATAAAAAATGCACAAATCTCAAAAAATTAAGTAAAATGTGAACCTTGGAACACCAGAACCAAAAGCAGATTTCCATACTGAGAGTTTCCGTGAAACCCTGGAGAGTTTGAGCTCCCACTTCAATGGTTGTGTGGAGTATAGCTGGCAAGATTTTTATTCTTAGGTCCAGAACAAAGTGGGAAACCTAATTAGCAACATGCTCATTAATTTAAGTCACCAAAGGGCTACAACTCAGGGTAAATTTTTATAAAAAATAAACCTTACTTCAGTAAAAGTCACAGCAAGAACACTTATTTGTTTCAACCATTTCGTTTTATAGAAAATAAACAAAAAAAATCTTCCCTATGAATTCGTATCCATAAGCTGATCTTCTTACAAGTTTGCAATGTGAATTAATGATACCAATGTATATCTGTGGTTCTGAATTTGTGGTGTTCTCGAGAGACTGGAAGAAGAAAATGTTAATTTTAGTTGAGGGAATTCGACTTGAATATAGTTCTCAGAAAATTCCCACTTATAAAGGTCTATAAAAAAAAAAGTAACCAGTTCAAAGTTAAATATGTTAAATATGTGTATGTATATATATATTTGCTATACATATAGCTAATTTCACTAGAAGATGAAATATATAGTAAATATTGATAAGAATATAAGGAAAAAATAATAAACCATTCTCAGTAATTGCTAGATAACAAAGACAAAAAGTTACATAGAGACTGGTAGGAGGGGTGGAGATGTTAAATGAGCTGGCCTCACACCACAAAATAAACAAATAAACAAAACTGAAACAGACTCATAGATACAGAGAACAAACTGATGGTTCCCAAATGGGAGGGCGTTTGGGGGCTGGGTCAAAAAGGTGAAGGGATTAAGAAGTATAAGTTAGTTGTTACAAAGTAGTCATGAGGATGGAAAGTACAGCACAAGGAATATAGTCAATAGTAATGCTATAACTATGTATAGAGCCAAATGGGTACTAGATTAATCGAGGAGATTATTTCATAAATTATATAAATGTCTAACCACTATGCTGTACAGCAGAAACTAATATAAAATAATACTGAATGTTAATTGTAATAAAAAAAAATAAAATAAAGACTAAAGAAAAAATAAAGAGGCATTTATAGAAAAAAATATTTTATAACCCATTAATAGTTCATGATCTGAGTTTGAAAAAACTCAAGCTTAGTAATAAAAGTAAGCAAACACGTTAATTTTTTTTAAAAAAGTTTGAATGTCCCATTTAACAAACTATCTATTGGGCATATACAGAATATTATATACAATGAGTGTAGAAAACACATTAAATATTTTAAAAACTGACCATGATGTAGGCTATACAGCTAGCCTTAACAACTAATTTTTATCATTTTACCACTTTTTCCAATCACAGTAGATTAAAATTAGAAATAAATAACAAAAAGACTAGGAAATTACTTATGTTTGGACAATCATAAAACACACTTGCAAGCATCTTGTAATTCAAAGAGGAAACCATAAGGGGAATTATAAATTACAAATATTTAGAATTAAATAATGTCAAAATACTCATGCCAAATATGTGGGAATGTAGCTATGTGTCACTAAGCCTTACATGTTTACACTGCAAAAAAGAGAAACCTTGAAATTATTTAGCTGAGCTTTCATGGAAGTAATTAGTAAAAAAAAAAAAAAAAAAAAAAAAGAAAAAGGAAAATAATAATAAAAAAATTAAATGGAATAGAAAATAAACATTCAAGAGAAAGAATCAACAAAATCAAAAATAGGTTTTTGAAAATATCAATAAGTTAAAAACTTTTGTAAGATTATCAAGAGACAGGAGTCACAAGCAATAAAGATGAGAAATTTTGAAGAATGAGGAAAACACGTTTCAGAGATTTCAAAGAAAGTAAAGGAAAATTTTAAATACTCTCTACCAATAGACCTAAAAATTATGATGAAATTTATACAATATTAAAATGATATACCTTACCAAAAGTGACTTAAGATGAAATAGAAATCTTTAACAGTTTTCTAACAAAGTAATGAAATCAATATTTAAAAATCTTCCTACAAAGAAATAGCAGAGTTAGTTGGCTTTACAATAGAGTTTTATCCAATATTCGAAGATAACTGCACATTAAGCAAGACTTTCCAGAGAAGCAAAAATAAGGAAACATTCCTAACTCATTTGATGAAACTAGAATACTTTTGCTACCAAACCAAATAAAGAAAATAGAAGAAAGGAAATTGTGTCAAAACTATTAGTTGTCCACCAAAATTCTCTATTTCCTTCTTCCTATTCTAATATAACTACCAAGGTTTCGCAGGGTGCACAACTACCTAGATAGAGATTATTACATTTCTTAACCATTCCTTGCAGTTAAGTGTAGCTATATGCAGTAACTAATTTCTGGTCAATAAGATATGAATGAGAGTTATCTTTGTCACTTCTGGATAGTAACTTAAAAAAAAAAAAGACACATATCCACTTTTCTCCTTTCTCTCTTCTTGCTGGCTAGAATATGGGTAGCATAACAAGAATTGGGAGAATCCCTTTGGACCCCAAGATAGAAGCTGTGTTTTGACTATCACAGAGCGACTTTATCAGCTCAGACCACCTACTTCTGGACTGCGATATGGGAGAAAAATAAACTTACATTTTATTTAAACTACTGCACTTTCTAGCTGTGTTTGTTAAAATAAATTATATCATACCTTATCTATTACATGCATTAATAGGTAAAAGTAATCACCAACACAGATACAATGGACCTTTAAAAAATTACATGGAAATGAATTTCAGCAATGGATAAATGATGTACTGTATCATGACCAATTTGGGTTTATCACAGGAATATAAAGTTAGTTTAGTATAATAAAGTAATTAATGTAAATTGTCACATTTACTGATTATATTAAACCATCTCAATATATGTAGAAAAGTCATTTGATAAAATTCAACATCTATTTATGATAAAAGTGCTTAGCAAATTAGAAGAACTATTGAAGGTTCTTAACTTGGTAAAAGGCATCTCCCAAAATGACTTACAGCAAATGTCATAGAACAAAGGATGCCTGCCATTACTGATATTTTCAACACTGTGGTGGGGATAATAGCCATAAGAGTAAAAGAAGACAAAGAAATTAAATGTATATAAATTTTAAAGGGGAAAAGTATCTTATTATTGGCAGATGATACATTTAGTTATATAGAAAACACAAGTTAATATATACTCAAATAATTAAGTTAATGAGAGTGTTATGAAAGGTGTTAGGGCACAAATAACCCAAAGTTAATTGCATTTCTAGATTCAAAAAATAATCAGTTAGAAAATGTAATTAAATAAAGGATACAATTTATAATGGCAACCAAAATACGAAGTATCTATAAATAAATCTAACAAAAGATATGTGAGCTTCTAATATAGAAAATAATAACATTCGTGAGACATTTACAAAACCCAGAGTAAAGGATATAAAGTTTCGGTATTTTAAAGATACCAAATCTCCCCAAATTTATCATTAGATTCAGTGAAGTACTAATTTAGATTCCAACAAAGTTTTCCATGGAATTTGAGTTGATAATTCTAAAAAAGTCATATAGTAAAGTAAATGATCTTTTCTTGTATTTGAAAAAAAAATTACACATTTCCCTTTCCTATTATAAGTCTCATTATATATTTTCAATTATAAGATAGCATGGCATTTGTTTGGGGATGAATAAAAAGAGGAGAATGGAGAGACTAAATACTAATACTCTTGTCTATGCAACTTGAATTTTTGAAATGATAGGCATTGCAGGCCATTGAGGAAAAGATAAACTCTTCATTAAGTGATGTTGAGGCAATTAACTGCATATATATGGGGAAATGACAGTATCCTTTTTTTGCACTATACAAAAAGTCACTTTCAGGTGAATTAAAGACAAATGTATAAATAAAAGCAATTAAAAATTTGCAAGGTAATATATCTGAAAGACAAAGAAAGACTGAGGAACTGTTCCAGATTAAAGATGAAAAAGACAAGACAACTGACACAACACATGATCCTTATTTTTTTATTGTTATTATAAATGGGCATTTGGGGCCAATCGGTGAAATCTGTAGTTAAGATAATAGTACCAAAACCATGTTCATTTCCTGGTTTTGATATTGCACTATTTATATAAAAATATATCATATTTTTAGGAAACTCACACTGAAGCATCTGGGACAACATGTTGAGAGAGTGACAGACAGAGAGAGACAGAGAGAGACAAAGAGAGACAGAGAGAGACAGAAAGAGAGAGAAAGGGAGGGAATAAAACAAATGGAAGTGTTAAGTGGTTAATATTAGAGACTAGATAAATGAATAAAAACACTTTGTACTATTTTTGCAACTTTTCTGTATATCTCAAACTTAGTCTAAATAAAGGTCAAAAAAAGAAAGGCAAGGCTTCCAGTCAAGATGAACACACTGTGCTTGCTTCACTTAGTATAATATCAAAATTACAACTAAATAAACTACAGAAATATCATCATTGAGAAACCCCTGAAATCTAGCTGAATAGAAGTCCTATAAATAAGTATATACAGAAGAAGTGACGTAGAGACTGGTAATAGGGACAGAAAAGCAGAGTAAAATGGTCCAACACCTACATGTGAGGGTTAAAAATCGGGAAGGATATCTTAGCTGTGGAGGTCCCCCTTGAAGAGCAAGGGGTATGAGTTCCACACCAGGTTCCTTAGCCCGAAATGACAATACCAGGAAGAGAAGACTCACAATTTCTGCTTGTGAAAATCAACACATATTGTGACTGAGTGAGATAAAGGTCTGTTGGAGTTTCAGGTTTGCACACAAACTTATTCACTGATGAACTCATTCTCTCTGAACTCCAGTGCTGGAGCAGTAGCTCGAAAAGAGCCAGAAACACACTAAGAAGAACTGAAATGTCTGGCTTTAGGGTGAGGGCTAGAGAAGCAACTTTCTCCCAGACAAAGAACTGGCAGAAGCCATTATTCCTTTGTTGAACCCTCCTACCACTCAGTGTGCAGACACAGGCAGGCAGCATATCTGAAGCTCCTTCAACCTAGCTAATACTGTTCAACCCACCATGATGATTCCCTGAGACTCTGCACCACCTAACTTGTGGGCCCACCCAAGCCGCATCCAGTGACTTTTCTATACAAACAGCCTGTCTTGGCTCATGTTGTATTTCCTATAATCTCACAAAGGTTCACAAACCCCAAATAAGGAGCATTAGCCTTGGCGTGCCCCGTAAATCTGGATAAACAGCCCAAGTCTGGCACTAATAGCAGCTGGCCTTGGTTTGCAGCTTAGCCTCTCCCAGAAACCTGCAAACCCAGCACAAATGCCAACCATCTGCATATCACTTTGTACCTCATATCAAGTGGCCCAGTGCAGGGCACATGCATTTACAGACTTTAGTCTACAAGGGAGCCCCTTCCAAGATGCCCCAAAATCAACATACCTAGTAGTTAGCTTCCAACAACACCAGAGCACCATCCAACCACCCCCACAAACTACCTATAGAAAGGGCAGACTGGGAAGTTACCAGAGCCTTGCTGAAGCAAATTCTGCCCTATAGGATCGGATCCTACATGACCGTTCCTCCACTTTAGTTGGGTTCAGTCCACAAAAACAATTAGCCTGATGGTGCATCTTTTCCGTTGACATACAAATAGCAACTGAATTTCACTTACAATAAGAAGGCACACACAAAACACACAAGGGACACACCTGGTCACCCAAATCAGGTGACCAGAGAAGACTGTGCCACTGGGACCCACGACACACCTACTATATAAGGCCATTCTATTAAGACTGGAAGACATAGCATCACTACCTAATACATAGAAACAAACACAAGTAAGCAGCAAAAATGGGGGAACAAAGAAAAATGTCCCAAATGAAAGAGCAGAACAAAGCTCCAGAAAAGAACTAAAAATAATCGAGATGAGCAATCTACCAGATGCAGAGTTCAAAACACTGGTTATAAAGATGCTCAATGATCTCAGTGAGAACTTCAACACAGAGATAAGAAACATAAAAATGGGTATAGAAGACATAAAAAAGAACCCGTAGGAAATAAAGAATATAATAACTGAAATAAAAAATAAATTATAGAGAATCGATAGTAGATTAGATGAACCAGAGGTTTGAATCAGTGATTTGGAAGATAAGGTAACAAAAAACGCCCTATCAGAACATCAGCAAGAAAAAAAAGATCTAAACAAAATGGAGACAAGCAATCTAATAGATGCAGAGTTTAAAACACTGGTTATAAGGATGCTCAGTGAACTTAGGGGAAGAGTAAATGAACTCAGTGAGAGTTTTAATAAAGAGATAGAAAACATGATAATGGGGATAGAAGACATAAAAGGGAACCTGTTAAAAATGAAGAGTACAATATCTGAGATGAAGAGTACATTAAAGGAAATCAACAGATGGGATGAAGTGGAGGATCGAATCAGCAATTAAGAGGTTGAGGTAGTGGAGGGCACCAAATCAGAATAGTAACAAAAAAAAGAAGCCAAAACAATGAGAATAGTTTAAAGAGCCTCTGGGACAACATCAAGCATACCAACATTTGCTTCATAAGGATACCAGAAGGAGAACAGAGAGAGCAAGGAATTGAAAACCTATTTCAAGAAATAATGACAGAAAACTTCCCTAGCCTGGCAAAAGAAATAGATATACAAACCCAGGAAGCACAGAAGGTCTCAAACTAAATGAACCTAAAATGCCCCACACTAAGACACATCCCATTAAAATGCCCAAGGTGAAAGATAAAGAAAGAATCTTAAAAACAGCAAGAAAAAAGCAGTTAGTTATCTACAAGGGAACTCCCACCAGACTGTCAGCTGCTTTCTCACAGGAAACTTTGCATGCCAGAGGGTATTGGCAGGAAATATTCGAAGTAATGAAGAACAAGGACTTACAACCAAGATGACTCTACTCGGCAAGACTATCATTTAAATTCAAAAGAGAAATAAAAAGCTTCTCAGACAAGAAAAAGCTAAAGGACTTCATCACCACCAAGCCAGTATTATAGGAAATTTTGAAGGGACTATTTTAAGAAGAAAACATTTTTTAGAAAGATACAAAATATGAATAATAAAATAACAATAACTACATATCTATCAATAATTACTTTAAAAGTAAATGATTTAGATGCTCCAATCAAAAGACATAGGTGGCTGAATGGATAAAAAAAAACAAAACCCTTCCATATGCTGCCTACAAGAGCCTAACTTCAGGTCGAAAGACACAAACTAAAAGTAAAGTGATGGAAAAAGATATTTCATGAAAATGGAAATAAGAAAAACAGCTGGGGTAGTATTACTTATACCAGACAAAATAGACTTTTAAACAAATACTATAACAAGAGACGAAGAAGGACCTAATAATCCCACTTCTGGATATTTATCTGAAGAAATCCAAAGCACTGCTTTGAAGGGACATGTGCATCCATATGTTTATTTCAACATTATTTACAATAGCCAAGATATGGAGGCAGCCTGAGTGTATATCAATGGAGGAATATATAAAGAAAAGATGGTACATATATACAATAAAATATTACTCAGCTATAGAAGAAAGTGAAATCCTGCTATCTGCAGCTCATGGATGGACTTAGAGGGTATTGTGCTGAGTGGAGTAAATCAGACAGAGAAAAAAAATGTCATACTGTTTCACTTATATGTGGACTCAAAAAAATGAAAATAAATGAATAAATAAAACAGAAATAAACTCATAGATACAGAGAATATTTTTAAGGTTGCCAGATTGGAGAGGATTTGGGAATTGACTGGCAAAGAAGCAGAGATTAATAAGTGCAAATTGCTAGTTACAAAATAGTCATAGGAATGTAAATTATAGCATAAGGAATATAGTAAAAAGAAGAGAAAGCAATATAAAAAAATATGTTTATGACCTCAGTGAGAATTTGGAATTTTTAAATAATAAACACAAATAAAGCACAAATACAAAGAAAATCTTTAACAAATAATACTATATCAAAATTAAAAACTTCTCTCCCTCAAAAAGATAGCAAAATATACAAATTGGAATTAGATATTTACAGTGTATGTTACTGACAGATTAGTATCAAGAATATATTTAAAATTACTATAAATCAATAATAATATAACAGTAGAGTTAGACAAAAGACATGAATAGACATTTCACAAAAAAGGAAGACACGATTGGCCAATAAGTGAGATTCTTAACCGTAGTAGTAATCTTGGAAAATAAAAAATGAAATTACAATTAATTACCTTTTTATACTCACTAAATATGCAAAAAAAAAAGAAAAGAAAAATTAGATTGGTAAAAATATGGACCAACAATAAGTTTTGAAACATTTTAGAATTACTGAGTGAAGTGGGGCATGCAAAAACCTTAAAATTCAACAATTACACTCCTAGCTATTACCCCAGAACATTTCACATGTACACCAGCATATATGTACAAGAATATAGATATCAACACTATTCATAATAGCTAAAGAGTAGAAACAACACAACAGAAAACTGTAGAGAACATACATTTAGTTAAATCACCATGCAATATTTATACCAATTGAGTATACAATATACTACAGAAGTGCACTTAACAATTTATGAAGAGTCAATTTTTGAAAAACAAATTATCTGTCCTTAAACAAGTAACTATAAATAAAATATTATGCTGAGTGAAATAAGTCAGAGAAAGATAAATATATGATTTCACTTACATGTGGAACCTAAAGAACAAAAAAAATAAACTAATCAAAAACAGACTCAAAATATAGAGGACAATCTGGTGATAGCCAGAGGGGAGGGGGGTTTGCGGGCTGGGAGAAAGGGATGAATGGTTAAAGAAGTATAAATTAGTAGTTGATAGCTGGTCATGGAGATGGAGAGCACAGCATAGGGAATGCAGTTAGCATTAATTTAATGGCTAGATGGAGAGCCAGAGGAGAGAACAATTAGAGGGATCATTTTATAAACTATATCTATATAAATTAATCAATGTACTGTATACTTGAAACTAATAATAAAATAAAATTTATAAAAAAAAGAATATAGTTTAAAATATATTTAAAAAATTTAAAAAATATTCAAAAACTAGTTTTAAAAAGGAAAATGCAGGTCAGAAGCATGGCAGTTTGAGGGGTCTCCTCGATCTTCTTAAAATTACAAGTTTAACATCGATAATCAAACAAAGGATTCTCAGCCTAACACACAAACTGAGAGATCTGCCCATTGAAACATCTGAAGGTGTGTGGATAGAGGCAAAGAGGGGAGGAGGAAAGGGAGAAGAGCAGAGATGGGTGCCACAGATCTCTGGGAGAGGGGAGGAATCAGGTTGCTACATGCACTCTCTGTGGCCCTGAGCATTCTTGCCTGAATGATCAGTATATAATACTGCTGAATCCAGCTGTTGATTGGGGCAGAGACTGAAGTTGGACAGCTGTGTTCTAGTAGCCACCACTGCCAGGAAGAGAACAAAGCGATGGAGCCTGGATGGCTCCCCATAAACCTCCAAGCAGCAAGCCCTAGAATAAACTGTAGCTGTGAGTGTCCAGCTACAAAGGAGAGGATCTACAGCCTTGAGAACTAG
>NW_006442487.1:1611625-1615122 GCF_000325575.1 Pteropus alecto
GGGGAAAAAACAAATACAGAAATGTGACAGGTGTGTTCTAGCAGCTGCCACTGCCTGGAAGGAAACAAAGTTATGAAGCCTGGCCACATCCCTGCACTCTCTCAGAGTTTCAGCAGGCTCCATAAGAAACTGCAGATGTGTGTTGGGCTCGAAAGCAAAATATATGTAACTTTGAGAACTGAAGTGATAGCTTCTGAGCAGCCGATGAACGCTGTGGCTAATCTCAGTGACAGAGGTGGAGATACAGAAATGAGGTAGCTGAGGTCTGGGAGATTCCATTACTGGGAGGAGAACAAAGCCACAGAACACCAGCGGCCTCTCCCAATCCACCTCTCGCCCACCCATGGAGGCTGATTACAGAAGCGGGGTGGGGGGACTAAAACACTTCAGGCAGCACAACACTGCTTCTGGTTGCTAGGGCAGCACAGAGACTTCAAAGTCTCGAAACCTCATTGCCCACCACTTTCTCCTGTGTGGGTGGAGGCCTGAGACCGAAGTGATCTGGTCACAGAGAAGACACACACATCCCCAGATAAAGCAAAGCATTTCCCATCAACCAGCAAAGAGCCAAGAATCCTGACTAGTGCAAGAGGCTTCTACTCCTTTAAAGCAGCACTTATTGAAAAACAAAAGAAAAACTTTTTAATATTTTTTTTAAAAAAGCAGAGTTCATTACCATAAATATTTAGGCAGAGAAATAATATATCAAATAACTTTAACAACCAAGGTAACAAAGCAGCTCAAAAGAAAATAAAAAATCTCCAGAAAATAAATATAAAAATTAGAAAATATGAGATTTAAATTACAGAGAATTCAAGATTGCATTTTTTAAAATTAATTCATTCATTTTTTGTGGTGACATTGGTTAATGAAATCCAATGTTTCAGCTGTACACTTTAATAGTAAGGCATATATATATATATATTTACACTGTGTATTCAATTCTCATAGTTTTATTTCTTTCTGTCACCACATATTTGACCCCCTTTACACCGTCTACATCCACCCTCCCTTCTCCCCCTACTCTCTGATAACCACTAGTCTATAGTCCATGCACACGAGTCTCTGATGTTTCTCCTATTCATTTGTTGCTTTTATATTTATATCCTACACATAAGTGATATCACGTGATTTTCAACTTTTTCTGTCTGGCTTATTTCGCTTAGCATGATTATCTCGAGGTCCAACAATGTTGTCACAAATGGCAGTATTTCATTTCTTTTTATGTCTGAGTAATATTCCACTGTATATATGTTCCACCGCTTCGTTATCCATTCATCTATTGTAGGACACTTCGGTTGCTTCCATGTCTTGGCCACCATGAATAATGGTGCTATGAACATCACTGTGCAAATATCTTTTCGGATATGGGTTTTCAAGTCTTTGGGGTAAATAACCAGTAAAGGGATTGCTGGATCATATGATAGATCAATTCTTAGTTTTTTGAGGAATCTCCATACTGTTTTTCATAGTGACTGTATCATTTTGCTGTCTCACCAGCCGTGTACGAGGGTTTCTTATTTTCTGCATCCTCTCCAGCATTTGTTTGTTATTTCTTGTCCTATTGATTATAGCCATTCTCACAGGTGTGAGATGGTATCTCATTGTGGTTTTGATTTGCATTTCCCTAATAGCTAGTGATGTTGAGCATCTTTTCAAATATGTGTTGGCCATTTGTATGTCCTCTAGGGAGAAGTATCTGTTCAGGTCATCTGCTCAATTTTTATTGAGTTGTTTGATTGTTGTTATTGAGCTATATGACTGTATATTTTGAATATTAGGCCCTTATCAGAGGTGTAGGTTGCAAATATAATTTTTTTCTATTTGAATGGTTGTCTTGTTACCTTCCTGACGATTTATTTGCTGAGCAGAAGCTTTTTAGTTTGATGTAGTCCCATTCATTTATTATAGCTTTTACTTCTCTTGCCTTTGAGGTCAAATTCATAAAATCTTCTTAAGTCCAAGGTCCTTGAGATTAGTTCTTGTTTTCTTCTATGCATTTTATTGTTTCAGGTCTTATATTCAGATTCTTAATCCATTTCAAGTTCATTTTCATGTGTGGTGAAAGATAACAGTCCAGTTTCATTCTTTTGCAGGTGGCTTTCCAGTTTTCCCAGCACCGTTTATTGAAGAGGCTTTCCTTCCTCCACTGTATGTTTTTGGCTTCTTTGTCAAAAATTATTCGGCCATATAAATATGGGTTTATTTCTGGACTCTCAATTCTGTTCCACTGGTCTTTGTGTCTGTTTTTCTGCCGATATCATGACGTTTTGATTACTGTCGCTTTGTAGTATAATTTGAAGTCGGGCAGAGTGATGCCTCTAGCCTCATTCTTTTTTCTCAGGATGGCTTTGGCGATTCAGATTTGTTTGTGCTTCCATACATATTTGATGATTTTTTTTTCTATTTCTTTAAAAAATGCCAATGGGTGTTGATGGGGATTGCATTAAGTCTGTATAATGCTTTAGGTAATAAGGCCATTGTAACTGTGTTGATTTTTCCAATCCATGAAGACAGAATATCTTTCCATTTCTTTGTATCTTCTTCGATTTCTTTTAACAGAGTCTTATAGTTTTCATTATATAGGTCTTTCATAATTTTTGTTAGATTTATTCCTAGGTACTTTATTCTTTTTGTCGCAATTGCAAAAGAAATTATTTTTTCAACTTATTTTTCCAACAATTCATTATTAGAGTTTAGCAACACCATAGTTTTTGAACATTGATAATGTATCCAGAAACTTTACTGTATTTGCTTATTGTTTCTAGTAGTGTTCTTGAGGAGTCTTTAGGATTTTTTATATACAGAATCACGTCATCTGCAAATAGTGACAGTATGACTTTTTTGTTTCCTGTTTGGATGTTTTTTATATCTTTCTCTTACCTGATTGCTCTTACTAGGGCCTCCAATGTTATATTGAATAACAGCAGTGATAGTGGACAGCCTTGCCTTGTTCCTGACCTTAGAGGGAAGGTTTTTAGTTTTTCGCCATTCAGTATAATGTTGATTGAGGGTTTGTCTTATATGGCCTTTATTATATTAAGGTACTCTCCTTCTATACCAATTTTGTTAAGCGTTTTGATGAGAAATGGATGCTGTATCTTATGGAAAGCTTTTTCCACATCTATTGATATGATCATATTATTTTTCTTCTTTAATTTGTTTATGTGGTATATCACATTAATCGATTTGCATATGTTGAACCATCCATGTTCCCCTGGGATGAAGCCCACTTGATTGTGGTGTATAATCTTTTTTAATATATTGCAGTATTCAGATGGCTGGTATCTTATTTAGGATTTTTCATCTGTGTTCATGAGAGATATTGGTTTGTAGTTTTCTTTTTTTGTGTTATCCTTACCAGGTTTTGGTCTCAGAGTAATATTGGCCTCATAAAATGAGTTGGTAAGAATTGCCTTCTCTTCAATTTTTTGGAAGAGTTTGAGGAGAATAGGTATTAAATTTTTTTTGAATGTTTGGTAGAATTCACTGGTGAT
>NW_006442487.1:1616618-1635430 GCF_000325575.1 Pteropus alecto
GGGATGAGGAAAGATAGAGCCTAGAAGTCACAAGTAAGATGCAGTGACAAACATTAGCTTCCAAAGATGATCTCTAGTTTCACATAAGAAAAGATGGTAAGGTCAGAAACTGCTCAGAAAATAAAATGTAGGTTATGTTGACACCATAGGCTGTGATGATGAAAGAGTAATAGCGATATGTGCTGCATATGCTTTATTTATTTGCTCCTCTAGATCCATTCTTCACTCTGTTCTATATATACATATATATGTATATGTATATATATATATATACATATATATATGTATATATATATATACACACACACATTCATCCATTTTCTTCTGAGGGTGCCTTATCTCCATTCTCCTTTGCGATTTTGGATCTTTTATTCCCACATTTTTCAGTCATTGTTATCTCATTTTGCCCCTCTGTATGCTGAAATTTCATTACTATCTTGCTATAGCAAGTCTCTTCTTATTGTTTAAGCTTATAATGCCCTGTTCTTAGAAAAGGTTGCACTCCTCTAATTCTATGTGCCTGATAGTCACCATACTCCTTATATGTATGTATGTATTTATTTATTTATTTATTTGGTCATTTTGTTTTAGGTGAGCTGACTCCTTTCAGTATTTCCTGTAGCGCAGGTCTCATAATAGAGATTTCCTTCAATTTGTGTATGTCTGAAAAGGTCATTATTTCTCCTTCATATCTAAAGGAGAGATCAGCTAGATACATTATTTTTGTATAATGTATCTGGTAGTTCCTTTCACTTAATAGTTTGAATATTTGGTTCCACTCTTTTCTGGTTTATAAGGTTTGTGCTGAGAAGACCAACGCTAATCTAATGGATTTTCCTCTATAAGTTACTGTCTCCTCTCTGACTTCCCTGAGAATTCTGTTTTTGTCATTGATTTTTGATTATTTTAATACAATGTGTCTTGATGAAAGTCTTTTTTGGTTGAGATAATTGGGTGTTCTGTTGACTTCTTGAATTTCAAGTTCCAGCTCATTCATTAGATTTGGGAAATTATCATCAACTATTTGTCTGAAAATACTTTCTAGTGTGTGCTCTTTTTCTTCACTTTCGAGAATGCCCATTACTATATTTCCTCTCCTGATGATATCAGTTATTTCTCGCATTTCTCTTTCATTATTTTTCATCCTTTGGTTTCTCTCTTCTTCCTTTTGATTTATTTCTAGATTACTTCTTCGATATCACTGATCCTTTCCTCCATTTGGTCGACTCTATTTCCCAAGCTTGCTATTTCATTTTTCAACTCTTGCAGTGTTTTCTTCATCTCCAGAAGATCTATTCTGTTCTTTTTGAAGGTTTCAATTTCCTTGCTTTATAACTCATTCTGCTCATCTTGTTGTTTTTTCAATTCCTGAAATTGTTGATTTGAGTTGTTTTGGATCTCCTTGAGTTTTTTTCAGAAGTACCATCCTGAATTCTCTGTTATTTAAGTGGCGTATTTTTATGTCTGTAAGCTTATGTTCTGGAGATTTTTATCTTTCTTTTTGAGACATCTCAACCCCTTGGTTGTTTATGGTGTTCTTTCAGAAAGAAGATTTATTATATAAAGGTCTTTCATTAGCTTACTGCAAAGAAGGAGCTTTTCTTTTGGTTTTCAGTAGGTGGCGTCTAATCCTCTTGGATCCCTGCTTTACATAAAGACTTAATAATGCCTTTTTTTTTCTTATACATGTTTAATTGTGCTCATTAATGTCAGTGTCAGTCCCTGTCAATGTTAGCAACAGTTTGGGTAGCATTTGCTCAGATTCCCCTGGGATCCATGGTGTTCATTTTCAAAGGATATGGGCAGCGGTACCCTCTAGGTTGGGAGTTGGGGGCTTCAGCTCAGCCTTGCTTTTGCAACTGCTGCTGGTAAAAATCAACTTTTATTTTTTCTGCCATCTTGCTTCTCTGCTTTCTGTCCTGATGACTAGGCACTGCCATTGGTCGTGTGAAGCTCACAGGTCTACCAGGCAGGGCTCTTCATGGAACTCACCCCACTTTCTCCCCTCTCACTCCTCCTACAGGGAGCTGTGGTGGCTATAAAAGTCTGCTTCTTTATTTCTCCCAGTCTACCGCTCAACACCTGGGGTTCTGATGACTTGTAGCTCCTTTACGCAGATCCCATGCTCAGACATGCTGGTGTGATTTAATGAAATCCCCATCAAAATCCCAATGGAATTTTGTTAAAGAAATAGAACAAAAATCATTAAATTTGTGTGGAAGCACAAAAGACCTTGGATCTCCAAAGCCATCCTGAGAAAAAAGATGAAGTTTGGAAATATCACACTGCCTGAATTCAAACTATGCTACAAAACAACAATAATCAAAACTACATGCTATTGTCAGAACAACAGACACACAGAGCAATAGAATAGAATTGAGAGCTCAGTATTCAACCCTCATATATATGAGCAAATAATTTTTGACAAAGGAAGTACGTCATAAAATGAGAAAAAAAATGCCTCTTCAATAAATGGTGCTGGAAAAATTGGAAAGCCATATGCCAAAGAATGGAATTAGACTGCTATCTGTCTCTGTACAACAAAATTGACTCAAAATGGATAAAAGAACTAAATATAACACCTAAAACAATAAATTGCGTAGAAGAAAACATAGATAGTAAACTCATGGACTTTGGTCTTAATGAGGATTTCAGGAATTTGCCCTCAAAGGCAAGGGAAGTCAAAGCAAAAGTAAATGAATGGGGCTATATCGAACTAAAAAGCTCTGGAAAGCAAAAGAAACCATCAACTAAACAAAAATGCAACCAATAGAATGGGAGAAGATATTTACAAATAACGCCTCTGATAAAGGGCTAATATCCAAAATATATAAAGAATTCATACAACTCAGCAATAACAAGGTAATTAGTTACCTACAAAGGAGCTCCCAGAAGACTGTTAGCTGAAGCACACAAATGTCCAACAGGCATATGAAAAGTTGCTCATCTACATTAGCTATTAAGGAAATGCAAATGAAACCCACAATGAGATAACACCTCACACCTGTTAGAATGGCTATCATTAACAGAACAAGTAATAACAAGTATTGGAGAGGTTTTGGGGGAAAAGGAACACTTATACACTGCTGGTGAGAATGTAAATTGGTACAGCCACCTTGAAAAACACTATGGAGGATTCTCAAAAAATTAAAAATAGAATTACCATATGACTCAACAATCTCTCTTCTGGGTATCTACCCCCCAAAATAACAAAAATGAAAAAAAAAATGAAAACATTTATCTGTAAAGATATTTGCACTCTAATGTTCATTGCAGATTTTCCACAGTGTCCAAGACATGGAAACAACCAAAATGCTCTTCGATAGATAATTAGATAAAAAATATATGGTACATATATACAATGGACTATTACTCAGCCATAAGAAAAGATGAAATACTGCCATTTGCGACAACAGGGATGGATCTTGTGATTATCGTGCTAAGTGAAATAAGTCAGAAAAAGTTAAGAGCCATGTGATTTCATTTATATGTGGGATATGAAACTGAAAGCAACAAATGAATAAGACAAACAAACAAACAAATAAACAAAAACTCATTGACACAGACAAAAGTTTAGTGGTTACCAGAAGGATGGGGGGAAGGTGGTAAAATATAAGGATAAATAAGATCATGTATATGGTGATGGAAGGTGATTTCACTTTGGGTGGTGAATATCCAATGCAATATACAGGTGATATATGATTGAATTATACACTTGATACCTATATAATTTTATTGACCAATGTCACCCCAATATATTTAATAAGAAAGGAAATCACAGTGAATATTAAGTATTTCAAACTGAATTATTGAAATATAATTTATCAACAGAAGGAAATTAACTTTTGGTGGTGAACACACAATGTAATATATATGACACATTATTGAATGGTATACTTGAAACCTGTATAATTTTATTAAACAATATCACTACAATAAATTTAATGAAAAAAATAAAAATTTAAAAATTAAGAAATAAATATTAAAGTTAATGTGAAATTAAATGGAAATAAAAATATATTAATGTGGAATGGAATGAATATTCATTAGAGAAAAATATGTAGCACCAAATCTATTTATTACAAGCAAAATATTATTAAAAGAAAAGATATATATTTAACTTGAAGGTAGGAATAAATGAGAGTAAATCCAAAGAAAATAAAGGGGAAAAAAATGTTAAGTGCAGAAATTAGTAATATAAAAATTAAAAAAAAAACAATAAAATTAACAAAAGAAAAATAATGGAATATGCAATTATCTTACAAGACTTAAAAAATAAAGATTTCACAAATTCAAGACATTTATAGCAAAAAAAGGAATCAAATTGACTATGTACTGTAGAGATGTTTTAACTCATGAGCATATTAAAACAAACTAATATTGAAATTTTAGATATAACGAATTATATTAAATCGCCAAAATTGCCTGATAAAAAATAGACACTTCATATAATTGGAATAAATCAAGAAATATTGATGGAATTTAATTGGTAGTTAAATATTTCCTTCTCTAACAAATACCATGTCAAGGTGGTTTTATATCAAGTTTTAGCATTTCCTAAGAAACAGATAAATACTTTGTATACAAATTATTTTGTAAATTGGGAAAAGAGGTAAGCTTACATAATTCATTTTAAGGGTAAATGTAACTTTAATTTGCAAACTAGGTGAATCTCGATACCTTTTAAAACTTTATTTTATTGTAATATGATTTACAAAGAGTGAAATATATATGCCTTAGTTGTACACGTTGATAAGTTTGACAAATGTATATACCTGGCTAACCAACACCTGAATTAAGGTCTAGAACATTTCCATCATTGTCAAAAAGTTCTCTCATGCTTTTTGCAGAAACCTACCCTACTACAGGCAATATTGTTTTGACTGTATCATCATAAAATAGTTTTTATAACTTTTATTTTTTTATCATGTCCTATTGCACTGGCTAGAACTCCTGAAAAGTGTTTGTGGTAGCCAGCCTCTAAGATGGTCCCCAGTGGTTTCCCTCTGTCTGGTCTTCACACTCATGTATTAACCCTTGTACTTGGTATCCGAGTGAGTCTGTATGACCAATAGATACAGCATAACTAATTACATGTCACTTCTGAGATTAGTTTATAGAAGTCTGAAATTTCCATCTTCAACCCTCTCTCTTGGATCACTTATTCAGAGAAAGGCACCTGCTATTTATGCCCTGAGGTAATTCAGG
Source organism: Pteropus alecto (assembly GCF_000325575.1). Classification (NCBI taxonomy): domain Eukaryota; kingdom Metazoa; phylum Chordata; class Mammalia; order Chiroptera; family Pteropodidae; genus Pteropus; species Pteropus alecto. The sequence goes on from NW_006442487.1 coordinate 1,621,827, forward strand.
TACACTTGGCAAGAAACAGGCCTGCCAAGAACCATGGATGTAAGTTTGGAAATGGAACCTCTAGTCCAAGTTGAAACTTCAGACAATAGCAGCCCCTACTGATAACTCAACTGCAATCTTGTGAGAGCTACTCAGCCAGAACCACCCAACTTAAGACGTTCTCAGATTCTTGACCGACAGAAACAGTGAGATAATATTTGTTGGTTTAAGTGGCTAAGTTTTGTGGCATTTTTATGCAGCAATAGATTAGCAATAAAATGTTAAAATGAAGTAGTGATAATAGTCATTCTTGTCTTTATCTCAGGAAAAAGCCTTTTAATATTTTGCCATTGATTTCATACTTGTAGTTTCTCTTTTGTTTGCTAGTTTTGTAGATTTTTTTAAGATTAAAGTTCCCTTCTATTCTTAGCTTGCTAAGAGTTATTTTTTTTTGCTTTATTTAAATTCATTAATAGATGGTGAATTTTATCAGATGTTTTGACATATATTTAGACGATTGTCAGATTTTTCTCATAAGATGAATTATATTGGATTTATTTTCAAATACTAAACCAACTTTGCATTTTGGCCATAAACCACATATTGTTATAATTTATACCTTTTACATATTATTGTGGCAGATGGACTTTAATGTGGTTCCCATGACCTTCACCTCCTGGTGTTCATGTCTTTATATAATTCCTTCTTCTTGAATTTGGTCAGAACTGGTGACTTGCTTCTAAACAATAGGATATGGTAAATGTGATGAGATGTCACTCCTATGATTACATTATGTTATATAAGATTTTGTCTTGCTAGCTGACTAATTTTCTCCCTTGCCAACTTTGAAGATGCAAGCTTCCACATTGTACAACAGACTATAGAGAGGACCATGTAACCTCTAAGAGTGACTCTGGCTGATGGCTAGCAAGAAGCCAGAATGTTTAATACAATAATCACAAGGAAATGAATTCTGCCAGTGATCTAAGTGAGCTTGAGAGTGGATTTACCCCTAATTGAGTCTCCAGATGAGAACTGACCCTAGTCAACACCTTGATTGCAGCCTTGCGTAAGAGCACCTGAGCCATGTCTGGACGCCTGGCCCATGGAAATTGACAAAACCTATAGAAAATAAAATATGTTTTAAGCCACTATGTTTGTGATTGTTATATAGCAAAAGAAAACTAATACAATTACTGTATTGAAGAGTGAACGTAAAAAGTGTTTGGAGACTCCCAACTATATAGAATAAGAGCTGTGGTCTAGAATATCAAATAAGGTTTTGTATAATTATGAAATCTAAATAAAAGATAGTAGGATTTAACTATACTTATCAAAGATCTGATTGTATTTAATTCTTAAGTTTATATATATATATATATATTTTATATATTACTTATATGTAACATAGACATATATCTGGATAATAATTACTTTTGACTAACAAACTTTAAGTCTGATGCTGTCTTCTCAGCTGGCAAAATTATTATGTGACATTCATCCAGTTCTATGATGTGAAAAATCCTCAATTAAAGTTGGATGGTGATTTTTCCCTGTCTTTTAAATTCCTACAGAGTATAACTCTTACCATTCCATCCCTGGATCAGAGGAATGCGTTGAAAGATTTTGATATGTTTTACCAAAACTGGATCTAGATAAGTCAGGGGAAATTTAGATGAGAACAAGACATTTTGCTGTGGTAGCTTTGTTGGTCCTTCAAAAGTAAAGCTTACTGTGTAAGTTCAAAAAGGTCAGTGAAATGCTAGGAAGCATCAGAAAGGATGCTGAAAAACAAAATGGAAACATTATTCTTAACTCTATTAAACCCTACTGTATTCACATTTATTTGGCCCATTTAGTCACTGCCCCTGAAAAAAGACATAAAGAGGCTGAAGAAAACTTTCAGGAAATATAAAATGATCAAGGGTACATATTTGTGTTATAGAGAGAGTAGGGTGCCAGAAGAGTATTAAAAGAAAGAATGTGCTCTTGCTAGAAATATAAGAGTAAAAAAATTCTACTAGCTCCAAGGGGATTAACAGAAGCAGCTGTATAGTGGGGTACTATGGACTGAAAGTGTATTTGATATTTATTTCATGGTATAAATTGTCACTTTTAAGAACAAATTTAAGCTCACTTTCACCACTCTTCTTCAACATTGTATTGGAAGTCTTAGCCACAGCAATAAGACAAGAAAGAGAAATAAAAGGCATCCAAATTGGAAAGGAAGAAGTAAAACTCTTCCTTTTATTTCCCAATTACATGATAACATCTATAGAGAACCCTAAAGATTCTACCAAAAACTGTTAGAACTGATGAATGAATTCAGCAAAGCAGCAAGTTACAAAATAAATATTCAGAAGTCAGTGATGAACTTTTGGAAAGAGAAATTAAGAAAACAATTTCATTTACAATTGCATCAAAAACTATAAAATACCTGGGAATCAAATTAACCAAGAAGGTAGAAGACCTGTTTTTGGAAAATTATGTCATTGAAAAAAGAAATTGAAGAAGGTACAAATAAATGAAAGCATATACAGTGTTCATGGCTAGGAAGAATCAACATCATTAAAATGGCCATACTATCCAAAGTAATCTATAGATTTAATGCAATCGTTATCAAAATATCAATGACAGTTTTCAGAGAGCTAGAACAAATAATCATAAAATATATATGGAGCCATAAAAACCCCCGAAAAACCACAGGAATCTCAAGAAAGAAGAATAAAGTTAGAGGTATCACACTAACTGATATCAAACTATACTGCAAGGCTCAGTAATCAAAACAGCATGGTACTGGCATAAAAACAGATGCATTGATCAATGGAGCAGAATAGAGGGTCCAGAAATAAATCCACACCTATACGCTCACTTAATATATGAAAAAGGAGGTAAGAATATACAATGGGGTAAAGACAGTCTCTTCAATAAGTGCTTTGGGGAAATTGGGACAGGTATATGCAAAAAAAGAAAAAAAAGAGAGAGAGAGAAATTGGACTACCTTCTTACACCGTATACAAGAATAGACTCAAAATGGATTAAAGACTTAAATGTAAGACCCGAAACCATAAAACCTCTTAAAGAAAACATAAGCAGTAAACTCTCTGACATTGCTACTAGTAATTTCTTTTTAGACATATCTCCTTGGGCAAGGGAAACAAAAGGAAAAAAAAAGGAAGAAAGAAAGAAAGAAAGAAAGAAAGAAAGAAAGGAAGGAAGAAAGGAAGAAAGAAAGAAACTGGACCTCATTCTTACACAGTATACAAGAATAGACTCAAGTGGATTAAAGACTTAAATGTAAGACCCAAAACCACAAAACTTCTAGAAGAAAACATACGCAATGCTCTCTAATATTGCTAACAGAAATTTCTTTTCAGATATATCTCCTCGGACAAGGGAAACAAAGAAAAAATAAATAGGACTACATCAAATTAAAAAAGTTTTTGTATAGCAAAAGAAACCATCAACAAGACAAAAATACAACCAACTGTTTGGGAGAAGATATTCGCTAATGATACATCTGATAAGGGATTAATATCCCAATTGGGCATTCGTTCATTTTCATTCAATGAACATGCATTTAGTCTCCCTATGTGTTAGTTATTTTGCATTGTATTTCAATTTGAAAGGAGTACATTGTATGACTTAACAATGAGTTGTCAGTAACCTTTGAAAAGTTGGCTAGCTGTGCAGAGAGATTCCTCATGAAGGAGCACATTGTTGAATTCACCATGATCCAGAATAGCAGATTTCAAACATTTTATTGTAACCCCTTGTAAAAAAATATATTTTAGGTAGTGACCTTGTATAGTATCATAATTTTTTAGCAACCCTATATTTTTTAATTTATTTTCTTTTTCTAATTAAAATTGTTGGGATGGCATTGGTTAATAAAATCAAATATGTTTCAAGTGTACGATTCAATAATATGTCATATGTATATTGCATTGTATGTTCACCACCCAAAGTTAAATTTCCTTCTGTCACCATATATTTGACTCCCTTTACCCCAATCTTCCTCCCCCATCCTTTCCCTCTGGTAACCACTAATCCACTGTCCCTGTCCACGAGTCTCTGTCTGTTCATCATGTTTGTTTGTTACTTTTAGTTTTATATCACACATAAATGAAATCATATGGTTCTCAATTTTTTTCTGCCTGACTTATTTCACTTAACAAGATAATTTCAAGATCCATCCATGTTGTCGCAAATGGCAGTGTTTCATTTTTTTCTTATGGCTGAGTAATATTCCATGTATATAAGTACTTCGCAGTCTTTATCCAATCATGAGTTAAAGGGAACTTCAGTTGTTTTCATGTCTTGGCCACTGCGAACAATGCCGCTATTAATATCGGGATGTATATATCTTTTCGGATAAAGTTTTCAGTTTTGGGGGGGTAAATACCCAGAAAAGGGATTGCTGGACTATGGCAATTCGATTCTTAGTACTTTGAGGAATCTCCATACTGTTTTCCATAGTGGCCGTATGAATTTACATTCCCTTCAGCAGTGTATGAAGATTTCTTATTGATGGTTAAAAGTCACACTCATTTTACATTTTGATTGATATTGTAAAATTATGCTTGGAAGATTACAACAATTTTGACTCCTAGTAACAAAGTACAAAAGTGCATCTTTCTTCACTTACTGATGAAAGCTGAGTATTATCAAACTTTATTTCTATTTAGAAGGTAACGTTTTCTATCCCATTGCATTTTTATTGTTTTTCTTGAATTATAAGCATGGCTGAACATTTTTTTTAAGACACCTGTTTTCCAGAGACTACACTTTCAAATTTCCATTGATTGTTTTACTTTTTATTATTGATTCTAAATAATGGAAATAACCTTATTCTATCAAAAAAAATGTTTTAAATATATTTTAAAACATATTGAAATCTAATATGGAGGCATGACTTTTAAAATTCTGAATCATTTAATAATGGCAGAGATATGTCCAATATGTAGGAGTAGGAAAAAAAGCCAGAGTGACAATTTTCTTTGAAATTCCGTCTTAGAAAATAGGCTACTTTTTGGAATTATAGAATTAAAATGAAACCACCAACAAAAATGACTGTAGGACCAGGAAAAATGATGTAGATGATAGAGGTTTTGTTCATCTCTTCTTGTGACCACATCGAAGTTGTAATGGCAACATGGAACAAACAGCAAGCAGAGGCACCTGTGGTCTAGATGAACAGAAGCCCTACAACTAGGAAGAGAAATAAAATATCACCCTTCAATAGTAGGAAATAGGAGGGGGCGAAGAGGCGAAGCTGCCTGGTCTCAAGCCTCTGAGTGAGAAGAAAGGTATGGCAGCTGCAGACATCTCTTAAAAGAGCCATGTCCGTGACTGACTCTGAGCACCAGCGCTGGGAAGGCTGCTCAGGGAGCACCAGGGACTTACAAGGAGATAGTTGAAATGAGGGCCAAAGGCAAGGCTTTCTCACAGGTAGAAGTGTTGGTGGTATCCATTGTTCCTCTCTTGAGCCCTCCCAACTCCCAGTGTGTGGACACAGTGCTACCATAGTTGAGATGTCATCAACATGGATAACAGAGGTCGCTCTGCTCAGAGGATTCCCTGAAACTCTATCTCCCCAACATACGGCCCTGTCCAAACCACATCCACTTATGTCCTAAGTGAATCCAGTGCTCCTTGTTTAACAGCTCAAAGACTTAGCATCTAGCCTTGGTTTCTGGTGTGGCATCTTGAGGCAACTATGAGCACAGCATCTATGAATTGCTTGCTGCATCTTAACAGGTAGCTCCAGAGGGGCACATGCTAAAGCTAAACTTGGCTTGTAACTGAACACTTCTCAGGACTGTGCCTTTAGACACCTACCACACAAAGCAACACTTAGAAGACCAGGAGACTTAGGAGCTTTGCTTAGTACATTGAAACAGACACAGAAAGTCAACCAAAATGGGAAGACAAGGAAGCAGAAATTATATGAAAGAATAGAACAGAGATCCAGGAAAAATGAAATCAAGCAATCTCACAGATGCAGAGTTCAAAACACTGGTGATAAAGATGCTCAATGAACTTACGAGAAATATAGATGAACTCAGTGAGAACTTTAACAAAGAGATAAAAAGAACATAAAAATGAAAATGGAAATATAAAAGAGAACTAGTCAGAAATAAAGAATACATTATCTGAGATGAAGAGTATATTAGAGGAAATCAATAGAGTGGGTAAGAAGAGAATCAAACCACCAATAAAGGTAATGAGGAAGCCAAGCACGCCCAATCAGAACAGCAAGAAAAAAGAAGCCAAGGCTATAATAATAATTTCAGGAATGTATGGGACAAAATTAAATGTAAATATCTTTGTCATAGGAGTACTTGAAGGAGAAGAGGGAGAACAAGAAGTCGAACACATATTTAAAGAAACAATGATGGAAAACTTCCCTCACCTGGTAAAAGAAATAGACATACAACCCCAGGAAGCTCAGAGAGTCCCAAACAAGATGAACCCAAAGAGGTCCACACCAGGACTCCTCATCATTAAAATGCCAAAGGTTAAATACAAAGAGAAAATCTTAAAAGCATCAAGAGAAAAGCAGTTAGTTACCTACAAGGAAGCACCCATAAGACTGGCAGCTGATTCTCAAAAGAAACTGTGCAAGACAGAAGGGCTTGGAAAAAAATATTCAACATGATAAAAACCCAGGATCTACATCCAAGAATACTTTATCTAGCAAAACTATCATTTGGAGTCGAAGGACAGATAAAGAGCTTCCCAGACAAAAAAAGAAAAAAAAAAAAAAACTAGAGGAATTTATCAACACCAAGCCAGTATTACAGGAAATATTGAAGGAACTTCTTTAAGAAGAAAAAACAAACAAACAAACAACAACAAAAAAAACATGTATCTAAAACATGAATAAGGAATGGTAGTAATTCCATTCTAATCAACAAGTACCTCAAATGGAAAATAATGAAGTGTTCCAACTGAAGCATAGGTTTGCTGAATAGATAAGAAAACAAGACTCCTACATATGCTGCCTACAAGAGACTCGCTTCAGATTAAAAGACACAAACAGACTAAAAGGAAGGCGATGAAAAAATATAATGCCTTGGTGGACCTAGAGGGTATTGCACTGAACGAAGTCAGTTAGAGAAAGAAAAATATCTCATAATTTCTCATACATGTGGAATTTGAGGAACAAAATCAACAACAACAACAACAACAACAACAACAACAACAACAAACAATGGAAAGAAACCCATAGATACAGAGCACATTTTGAGGGTTACTAGATGGGAGGGGTTTGGGTGGATGGTGAAAAAGGGCAAAGGGATTAAGAAGTACAAATGGATAGTTATAAAGTAGACATGGAGATATAAAGTGTAACATAAGAAAAATAGTTAACAATGTTGTAATACATTTGTAAGGAAGATGAGGGGTACTAGATTTAGTGAGGTGATCTCTTTGTGAGTTATATAGATCTCTAATCATTATGCTGTACAACTGAAACTAATATGTTATTGTATGCCAAGTATAATAGAAAAAAAAAACTCATTGAATTGTACAATGTAAATATGAGCAACTAATTGTCTGTTATATTTCACTAAAGCCAGAAAAGAAAAGACAAAAGAGAAAAGGAACGAGCTATCAAGTCATGAAAAGCCATAGTAGGAACTTAAACAAATATTACTAAATGAAAGTAGCCAGTCTGAAAAGGCCACATACTGTATGATTACAACTCTCTCACATTCTTAAAATGTCAAAAAGACTGACAGTAAAAAGATCAATGATTGTCAGGGTTGGGGGGGAGCATGGATAAATATGTGAGTACAGAGGATTTTTAGGGCAGTGAAATTATTCTGTATGATACTATACTAATACGCGTCATTATACATTTGTCAAAACCCATGGACTGTCCAACTTCAATAGTAAACCCTCACGTAAACTATGGGCTTTGGGTGGTAATGATGTCTCAATGCATGTTCATTGAGTGTAACAAATACACCACTTTGTTGGGTGGATGGGGGTATATGGGAACTTTCTGTGCAATCTTGCTGTGAATCTAAAACTGTTCTAAAAATAAAATCTATTTAAAACTTAATTAAAAATTAGTTAGACTAGTGGATAAAATTTGTCTGCAAATCTGACTATCTATTTAAAATAAAAGTAGTTACACTACCTCTCATACCTTACACCAAAGTAAATTCCAGATGGACTGAAGATTTAAATGAAAAAGACAAAACCATAATCATATCAGAAAAAAAAACTCATTTTGCTTTTTAACTTCAGGGTGAAGAAAGATTTTGAAACTATGATATAGAACCCAGGATCCATAAGAAAGTAAATGAACAAATTTGATTACATAAAAAAAATAAATAAATTTATATATGGTAAAAATAATGGACAAAGAAATTGGCAATATGTTTATTAGTCACTGAGTAATGTACATAATATGTGAAAGCCTTATAAGTAAAAAAAAAAAAAAAAAGAAAAAAAACCCATTAAAAATAAAAATGTACCAATAAACATATAAATTTTATTTAAAATCACTAATAATCAAGAAAATAAAAATTTAATTTTCCTAACCTGGTGAAGGAAATAGACATACAAGCCTGAGAAGCACAGAGAGTCCCAAATAAGTTGAACCATGGAGACGCACACCAAGACATATCATCATTAAAACGCCAGAAGTTAAATACAAAGAGAGAATATTAAAAGTAGCAAGAGGGAAGCAGTTATTTGCTTACAAGGGAGCTCTCATAAGACTATCAACTGATTTCTCAACAGAAACTTAGCAAGCCAGAAGGAATCAACACAAAATATTCAAAATGATGAAAAGCGAGGACCTACAATCAAGATTACCTTACCCAGCAAAGCTATTATTTAGAAACATAGGACAGATAAAGAGCTTCCCAGACAAGAAAAATCTAAAGGAGTTCATCACTCTCAAGCCAGAAAATGTTGTATTGAAGGAGGAGGAGGAGGACGAGGAGGGAGAAGAAGAGGAAGCGGAAGTGAAAGGGGATGAGGAAGCGGAAGCAGAAGTGGAAGAAGAAATAAAAAATATGAATAATAAAATGGCATTAACTACATAGCTATCAACAGTTACTTTAAATATAAATGTAGTAAATGCTTCAATCAAAAGACATAGGGTTGCTGAATGGATAAGAAAAAAGTCTCTTATATATACCACCTGAAAAAGACTCACTTCAGATAGAAAGACACACAGACTGAAAGTTAAAGAGATAAAACGAGCCATTTCATGAAAATGGAAACAAGCAATTAAATAAAAGCTGGGATAGCAATACTTATACCAGAAAAAATAAACTTTAAAACAAAGGCTAAAACGAGACAAAGAAGGACCTAATAATCTCACTTCTGGGTATTTATCTGAAGAAACCTAAAACACTATTTCAAAGGGACACGTGAATTCATACGTTCATTGCCGCATTATTCATAATAGCTAATATATGAAAGCAAGCTGAGTGTTCATTAATGAACGAATAAATAAAGAAGAGGTTATATATACATGTGTGTGTGTGTATATATATAAACATATATATATATACATGCATACACACACGCGCGCACGCACACACACAATGGAATATTACTCGGTCATAAAATAGAATGAAATTTGCCATCTGCAACAACACAGATGGACCTAGAGGGTATTGTGCTGAGTGAAGTAAGACAGACAAAGAGAAATGCCATATGATTTCATGTACAAGTGAAATCTAAAGAACAAAATGAACAACAAAACAGAAACAAACTCATAGATACAGATGATTGATGATTGCTAGATTGAAGGAGGATTTGGGAGGATGGGAGAAAAAGGAAAAGGGATTAAGAAGTACAAATTAGTAGTTACAAAATAATCATGGGAATGCAAAGTATAGCATAAGGAATATAGTTGATGATATTATAATAAATATATGTGGTATCAGATGGGTACTAGATTTTGGAGGTGATCACTTCATAAGTTATATAAATTTCAAATCACTATGTTATACACCTGAAACTAATATAATAATGTATGCCAACTTTAATTTAAAAATACACATTTATTTTTAAAATAGTTAAAAATGTCAAAACAGAGAGAGACAAAATTAAAATTAAAATTAAATTGAAAAAACGAAAACGGAGCATCAGAAAGTTATTGATTTTTCTTTCATTACATTGGCAACATTTTAAAAGGATTGATAATATTCACCCCGATGAGAATTTTGTTTTCTCAAAGAAGATTATTGCGAGTATAAACTTATAAATTCTTTTAAAATAGCAGTTTGACAATATCAATTAAAATCCTTATGCTTACCTTAGATCAAGGAATATGACTTCTGGGATTATATTTCGCAAAGAAACTTGTACATGTACATGAAGATGTAGTTCAAATTATTGCGGTTATATGTATAATAGATTTAAAATATTAAAAATGATATAAATGTCCATCAATGGGGAAATTATTAACTAAATTATTGTACATTTTAGCTATGGAATAGTATGTAGTTTATTGAAATTTTTCTATGATCAATCATGAGGTTAACTAACCAAGTCACAGAAAAATACATAGAGTATAATTCTATTTGCATGTATATATGTTCATGTGTGTGTGCATATGTATACATGTGTACATGTGGGAGAGACGCTAGCTGCCTTACAAATATACCGTTTCCCCAACATTCACATGCACTCTCTTTTGGTTTCTTAAGACAACTCATTTTTCAACAAATCTCTTTTGTAGTTAAACATTATTTTTAGTAGATTTCTGCTACTTCCAGGTAACTAATCCTTAAGTCAAATTGAGAGTGGAAATTGGAAGTAGAGTTTTTGTAATGCTTTGTTAAGAAAAGAAATCTTGGGCATAGTGTGGACTAATGAAGATAATTTAGAAGAGAGGAAGAAATTAAAAGTAGGAGAAGAAGATGAATCACAGCCTTGGAAAAAAGAAGTTATTTTTCTTTTTTTTTTTTTTTTTTTGCCAGGAAGGGCAGGGGATAAATTTAGGAATAAATTGACCAAAATTGTTCTATGATTTAAATATTACAATGTAGCTAAAACGTGTTGAAAGTATTGACAATGGCATATCCATAAGGGTAACTATAACAGTTAATGAGAGAAGGAGCATAAACTTTTTAAATCTTATTTGATAAACTTCTGAATTTCATAGGAATCCACTCCACTAATATTGTAAACAGCTTCTAGATCCAGAATCTGAAACAAGTCCTGGACAATTATTTCAACCCCCTGCCCTTCTCTTGTCCAACTTATTTTGTATTCTTTATTGCTACAGTATGGAGATTATCAATGTCCAACAAAAAATGTTTTGATGAAACCAATGGTAGGTGTTGGTTTGGATGAAACAGAATGTGAGTTATGTATCAGGAAATAATTGGTAAAAAGTAATTATGCTGGACCTATTCTTATCCTGGCATTTCAGCAGTGGACAGGGATAAATGTAAGAAGATTGAGGAGAGTGAGATCAGAAGCATGGTGACATAAGGAATATCCCCTAATTTCTACCCTTAAAATAACAACAAGCTGAACATCTACAACTCAACGAAAAACACCCAACCTGGACACAAGCAGATTTAAGAGAACTACACATCAGAGCATCCAAAGGTAAGCAATTCATGCAAGATCAGAAGGAAGATTAGGAGAGTAAAACAAAGGAGATGCATCATGAAACAAGAGATCTATGCAGTAGGAGTGGGAGGAGACAATTCACTGCTGGGTCTTGCCCTTTGAAACATGGAACAGTGTTGCCTGAGTGATCAGAATATTCAACACAGCAGAACTCAGGGATCAGGGCAAAGAGCAGGGCAGAGACTGAGTACAGAGGGGTGACAGCTGTGGCTTAGCAACCGCCATTGCCAAGTCGAAGACTGAGTCACAGAACGTGTCCATGTCCCATCAACCAACAGCACACCCTCCTCCCCCATTTCCTCCCAGAACTAACAGCACCAATCCCCAGGAAAATTTGTGCAAACAATACTAAAATATACACTATAGCCGGTACCAGAAACAGACACGGTGATATCGAAGCAAGACCGCAGAAACCTGGGGGACAACACTAAAGGAAGGGAAACAGCCACACGCACCGCAGACCTCTCCCAATCAATCCCACTCCCACTCAGTCAGGCTGAGTTGGAAGAAATCAGTGGAACATTGCATCTGGCAGTTGGGTCGGTAACAGGACTTCAGGACCTCTTCAGAGATTCAGACTCCCATGGTCCATCACACACTTTGAGGGGGTGAAGCCCTGGGACCAAAAGACCTGAACACCGAGGCGCACAGTCATATATATATCAAAAAGGATAGGGCATTTTTAGCCTCAAAACAGAGATTCAAAAGCCTTGGATGCCACCTGCTGGAAATCAAAAGACATACCCCTTCTTATTAATCCTCTGAAGAGAGATCACTATGTAATAAATTTTCTTTAAAAAAAAAAAAAAAAGCAGAGTATACTCTCATTAATGTCCAGGCAGAGAAATAATCTATCAAACTTCAGGAACAACCAAGGTGACAAGGCAGCTTAGAAAGAAAGTGAAAAACTTCCAGAAAATAGTTCAGAAACATAGGAATCTGTGATTTAAATGACGGAGAATTCAAGATTGCACTTCTAAATAAGTCAATGAGATGCAAAAAAATTCTGACTGACAGTTTCAAGAAATTAAAAACAAAATAAATTAACAAAATGAATACTTTGCCAAGAGGATTGAAACTCTAAAAAAGAACCAAATAGAACTCCTAGAGATGAAGAACACATTAAAAGAGATGAAAAATGAAGTAGCAAACATATAAAATAGAGCTGACCACGTGGAAGAAAGAAATAGTGATATTAAAGACAGAAATCGGGAAATGGCACAGGAAAAAAAAAAAACAAGAGAGAGACTTGAGAATGAAAAATAATTAAAAAAAAAACTCTATAAGAACTATCAGCACCATCAGGAAATGCAACATAAAAATAATAGGTATTCGAGAAGGAGAAAAGAGAAAGAAGAGAACAGAGAGCATATTCAAACAAATAGTTGACAAGAATTTCTCAAATCTATGGAAAGAACTGGATCTTTGAATCCAAGAAGAAAACAGAATATTCAATTATCTCAATCCAAAAAAGCCTTCTCCAAGACATATTATATTAAAAATGTCAAATATAATGACAAAAAAATAATTCTCAAGACAGCCAGGGAAAAGAAGACAGTAACTTATAAAGAAAAACCCATTAAACTATCATCAGACTTCTCAGCATAAACCTTACAAGCAAGAAAGAAGCAGAACCAAATATTCAAACTATTAATTAAAATGAATTACCAGACAAGAATAATGTATCCAGCAAAGCTCTCCAGATATAAAAATAAAGATCTTTACAGACATACAAATGTTGAGGGAATTCTCCACTGTGAGGCTTGCATTACAGAAAATAATGAAAGAGGTCAGCCCACCTCACCTGAATGGCAAAAAAATACATAACTATGAATAAGGCGACCAGCAGATAGACAAGTAGAGCAATGCAATTCTTCTCAAGAACAGGGCATTATAAGCTTAAACAATAAGAAGATAATTGTTATTGCAAGATAGTAATGAACTTTTAGCATACAGAGGGACAAACTGAGATAACAATGACTGAAAAGGAGAGGATTCAAAGATCCACA
>NW_006442487.1:1637387-1642803 GCF_000325575.1 Pteropus alecto
AGCTGTCCATTATCACCACTGTTATTCAATATAACATTGGAGGTCCTAGCGAGTGCAATCAGAGAAGAGAATGATATAAAAGGCATCCAAATGGGAAACAAAGAAGTTGAACTGAGGATGACATGATTCTCTATATAAAAAAACTCTAAAGACTCCACAAGAGCACTACTAGAAACAATAATCAAATACAGTAAAGTTTCTAGATACAAAACCAACATTCAAAAATCCACAGCTTTCCTATACTCTAATAAGGAAGTGTCAGAAAAAGAAGTGGAAAACATAATTCCTTTTACAATTGCAACAAAAAAGAATAAAATACCTAGGAATAAATCTAAAGAATGAAGGACCTATATAATGAAAACTATAAGACCTTGTTAAAAGAAATCGAAGAAGACACAAAGAAATAGAAAGATATTCTGTGTTCTTGGATTGGAAGAATCAATATAGTTAAAATGACCATATTATCTAAAGCATTATACAGATTTAATGCAATCCCCATTAAAATCCCATCAGCATGTTTTAATGAAATAGGACAAAAATACATCAGATTTATATGGAAGCACAGAAGAGCCCAAATTGCCAAAGCCATCCTGAGAAAAAAAGTGATGCTGGAAGCATCACCGCCCGATTTTAAATTATACTACAAAAAGACATTAATCAAAACAACATGGTATTGGCAGAAAAACAGATACCCTGACAAATGGAACAGAATTGAGAGTTCAGAAATAAATCCATGTTTATATGGGCAAATAATTTTGACAAAATAGGCAAACATGTACAGTGGAGAAAAGAAAGCCTCTTCAACAAATGGTGCTGGGAGAACTGGAAGGCCACCTACAAAAGAATGAAACTAGACTGTTGTCTATCACCACACACCAAAATTAACTCAACATAAATTAAGAACCTGAATTTAAGACCTAAAACAATAAATTGTATAAAAGAAAACATAGGCACTAAACTCATGGACTTTGGCCTTAAAGAGGATTTTATGAATTTGACCTCAAAAGCAAGGGAAGTCAAAGCTAAAATAAATGAATGAGACTACATCAAACTAAAAAGCTTCTGCACAGCAAAAAAAAAAAAAAAATCAACAAGGTAAAGAGACAACCATCTGAATGGGAAAATATATTTGCGAGCAACGCCTCCAATAAGGGCCTAATATCTGTAATATACAAAAAAAAACCTCATACAACTCAATAACAACAAAAAATTAAGCGATCCAATCAAAAAATGGACAGAGGACTTGAACAGACACTTCTCCTTAGAGGACATACAGATTCTCAACAAATATATGAAAGGATGCTCAACATCACTAGCTATTAGGGAAATCAAATCAAAACTGCAATGAGATACCATCTCACACCTCTTAGAATGGCCATTATCAACAGGAGAAGTAATAACAACTGTTGGAGAGGATGCTGCCTCCAGGAGACACATCTCAACTCCAAAGACAAATATAGACTCAAAGTGAAAGGGTAGAAAATCATATTTCAAGCAAATGGCATTCAGAGAAAAAGCAGGACTAGTGGTCAGATGAAATAGATTTCAAAATAATAAAGGTAAAGAAAGATACTGAGGGACGCTTCGTAATGATAAAGGGAATCATGCACCAAGAAAACATAACACTTATTAAAATCCATGGTCTCAATCAGGGAGCCCCAAAATATGTAAAGCAGTTACTAACAGAACTAAAGGAAGAAATGGACCAAAACACTATTGTAGTAGGGGACCTAAATACCCCATTGTTGGATATGGACAGATAATCCAATCAAAAAATCACTAGCATCCTTAAATGACACACTTGACCAACTTGACATAATTGACATTTACAGAGCCTTTCATCCCAAAAGAGCTGCTTATACATTTTTCTCTAGTGCACATGGAACATTCTCAAGGATTGACCACATACTGGGACACAAAGATAGCCTCAACAAATATAAGAGGATTGAAATCATACCAACCGTATTTTCTGATCATAATGCTTTGAAACTGGAGAATGACTATAAAAAGGAAGAGGGAAGAATCACAACAAATACACGGAGATTAAACATCATGCTACTGAAGATCGCCTGAGTCAGAGAAGAAATGAAAGAAAAAGATCCAGATATACATAGAAATGAATGATAATGATAATACAAATTTTTTGGGACACAGCAAAAGCGTTTATAAGAGGAAAGTTTATATCATTACAGGCCTATCTCAAAAAACGATAATGAGCCCAAATAAACAACCTAACACTTCATCTTAAAAAAACTTGAAAAGAAAGAACAAATGAAGCCTAAACTCAGCAGAGGAATGAAATAATCGAAATTAGAGCAGAATTAAATGAAATTGCAACAAAACAAAACAAAAAAAATAGAAAAATAAATGCAACGAAGAGTTGGTTCTTTGAGAAGGTTAATAAAATTGACAAAAACCCCTGGCTAAACTCACTCAAGAAAAAAAAAAAAATAGAAAGGATACAAATAAACAATATCAGGGATGAAAAATTGGAAATTACGACAGACCACAGAAATACAAAGGCTCACACAAGAATACTATGAAAAAGTACAAAACACCAAATTTAATAACCTAGAAATAATGGACCAGTACTTAGAAAGATACAACTTTCCTAGAATGAATCAAGAACTGGAACATCTAAATAGACTGATCAGAAGTATGGAAATGGAAACAATCATCAAAATCCTGCCAAAAAGTAAAAGTCCGGGACCAAGTGGCTTCACTTGTGAATCCTACCTAACGTTTAAGAAGATTTAATTCATGTTCTACCTAAACTTTTCTAAGAAATTGAAGAAAAGGCAATTGTTCTTAATTCATTTTATGAGGCCAATATTACCCTGATACCAAAACCTGGTAAAGATAAAACAAACAAACAAAAAACTACAGACCAATATCTCTCATGAACACAAATGCAAAAATGCTAAATAAAATACTAGCAAATCAAATATAATGACATATTAAAAAGATTATACACTATAATCAAGTGTTCTTCATCTCAGTGACATAAGGATGGTTCAACATATGCAAATCAATTATTGTGATACACCACATAAACCAAAAATAAAGAATAAAATCATATGACCCTATCCTTCAATGCAGAAAAAGTTTTTCACATGGCACAGCACCCATTCTTGATTAAAACACTTAATAAAATGGGTATAGAGGGAAAGTACCTCAATATAACAGAGCCTATATGCAAAAAACCCTTTGCTAACATCATACTTAATGGTGAAAAACTAAAGTCTTTTTTGCTAAGATCAGGAATGTGATAAGGCTATCCACTATCACCACTATTATTCAATATAATTTTGAAAGTCCTAGCAAGAGAAAGAAATAAAAGGTGTCCATATAGGGAATGAAGAAGTCAAATTGTCATCTTTTTTTTTTTTTTGCAGAGGACATGATTCTCTGTTGTATAGGAAACCTTAAAACTTCCACTAAAAGTCTATTAGAAGTAATAAACAAGTACAGTAAAGTTTCAGGGTACACAATCAATGTTGAAAAATCAATAGTGTTCCTATACTCTGAATTTTCAGAAAGAGCAATGAAAAAAACAATTCCTTTTGCAATTGCAACAAAGAGAATAAAATACCTAGGTCTCAATCTAACTCTATCCTCCTGTGAAGGATCTATACACTGAAAACTATAAGACATTATTAGAATTAATTGAAGAAAACACAAGAAATTGGAAAGATATTCTGTGTTCTTGGTTTAAAAGAAAAAACATAGTTAAAATAACCTTATTACTTAAAGCTTTATACAGATTTAATGCAACCCCTATCAAAATATCAATGGCAATTTGTTAAAAAAATAGAACAAAATATCATTATATTTGTGTGGAAGCACGAAAGACCTCAAATGACCAAAGCAGTCCTGAGAAAAAAGTACAAGGCCAGAGATATCACTCTGCTTGACTTCAAATCCTACTACAAAGGAACAATAATCAAAACAGCATTGTATTGGCAGAAAAACAGATACAAAGACCAGTGCAATAGAATTGAGAATGCATATATGGGTTATAATTTTTGACAAAGGAGTCAAAAACATACAATGGAGTAAAGAAAGCCTCTTCAATAAATGGTGCTGAGAAAACTGGAAAGCCACATGCAAAAGAATGAAACTAGGCTATCTATCATCATACACAAAAATTAACTCAAAATGAAATAAGGAGCTCAATATAACATCTGAAAAAATAAATTACATGGAAGAAACCATAGGTACTAAACTCATGGACCTTGAATTTAGAGAGGATTTTATGAATTTGACCTCAAAGAGAAGGGAAGTCAAGGCAAAAATAAGTGAAAGGGACTAATCAAACTAAAAATCTTCTGCACAGCAAAAGAAACCATCAACAAGGCATAGAGGGAACCATTCGAATTAGACAATATATTTGCAGATAACGACTCTGATAAGGGCCTAATATCCAAAATATATAAAGAACTTATACAACTTAGCAACAAAAAATATATATATATATATATCTCCAAATAAAATATGAGCAGAGGACCTGAACATACAATTTTCCCAAGAAGACATACAAATGGCCAACATACATATGAACAGATGCTCAACTTTACTAGCTTTTAGGGAATTTCAAACCAAAACTACAATGATATATCATCTGACACGTGTTAGAATTGCTATCACAAAAGGACACCTAATATAACAAGTATTGGAGACGTTATGGGCAAAAAGAAAGCCTCATACACTGCTGGTGGGAATGTAAATTGGTACAACCACTATGGAAACCAGTATAGAAGTTTCTCAGAAAACTAAAAATTGATCTACCAAGAATCCCTCTACTGTGTATTTACTCAAAAAACTTGAAAACATTTATCCAAAAGGATATATGCACACTGCTGTTCATAGCAGCTTTATTCACGGTGGCCAGAACATGGAAGCAACTGGAGTATACTGTAATAGATGATTGGATAAAGAAGACATGGTACATATATATAGTGGAATATTACTCAGCTATAAGAAGAGATGAAATACTGCCATTTGTGACAACATAGATGGATCTTGATATTGTCATGCTAAATGAAATAAGTCAAACAGAAAAAGTTGAGAATCATATGATTTTACTCATATGTGGGATATAAAACTAAAAGTAACAAACACACATGACAAATAAACAGAGCCTCATGGACATGGACAGTGAATTAGTGGTTACCAGAGGGAAGAGGGTGAGGGAAGAGGTAGATACCTATAAGGGGAGTCAAATATTCGAGGATGGAAGGAAATCTAAATTTGGATGGTGAACATACAATGCAATACATATGAGACATACTGGTGAATCGCACACTTGAAACTTACTTGATTTTATTAATCAATATCACACTGATAATTTTTAATAAAAATAACAATTTAATATTAAAAAAGGAAGTTTGAAATTACTGAGAAGATATATGTATGT
>NW_006442487.1:1642932-1655607 GCF_000325575.1 Pteropus alecto
CCATACAGGTAGTAAGGAATTTAATCTTGCTTAAAAGAGACTAGCTCTTCCTTCTCTTGATAGACTCCACCATTTTGTGTTTTAACTTCACTGTTGTTTCCTCTCAGCTCTGTCCCCTCCTTCCTGTGAAATTATGTCTTGTATATTCGGTAATAGATATAGTATATTTGTGCTATAGAGCAAAGTGAATTTTTCTAGATATCAATCCACATTCTGCACATCTAAGGCTCTTTTTTTTTTTTTTTAGTAGCTATAGGTCAAGGAAAATAACTGAAGCAAAATAAATGACCAGAGAGATTAACAAAAGACTCTTGTTCTTGAATTTATGTGAAAGGAGACTAGAAATCTGTTTCTACTGAAGAGATGACCATGTACTTGTCCCTTTAATGTGATCCAAATAAAGTTGTTCATTCTCATTTTTCATTCAAAGTATACACACACACAAATAAAGTGAGAAATATATATCATTCTGAGTATCTTCTATAATAGCTATTTGCTATGACTTCTTTCAAAACTCTTGTTGACCTGGAAATATTTTTTTATAATTTGATATAGAAAAGTTTGCAGTAACGCTAGTCATTGATAGATGGAGAGAAATAGACAGGGAAAGAATATTTGTCATCTCTAAATTGTCTTAGAACAATTTAGAGATGACAAATCTCTAAGGAATCGTAAAATGACCTTAACCTATGAATGAAGCTCATGGAAAAAATCGTAAAATGGAATCGTAAAATGACCTTAACCTATGAATGAAGCTCATGGAAAAAATAAAGTACCATCTATTATAAACTTGCAAAATAACATATAGCTCTGATTCTAAATAATGCAAGAGCACCTTTAGTTAAATGTATGTCTATGTTTTTTTATTCAATGAAATATATCTATGGCTATCAACTATCTCAGTAAAAGTTTCTTTCCCTTGTCACAGTGTATTCAAGCCTGTAAGGTGGTATCCATTAAACTATAATTCTTTGTAATTTAGTCTGATTTTAATTATCAGTTGTTTACTTACTCAATTATTTATCTGCAGCAGCTATTTTGTAAATAGTTGTATAATAATTAAGAAGAGCTAGCTATATTATTATTTAATGGTTTTGCTCCTTGAGGCCATTGCTGACCAAATGTTATATATTTTAAAAAGGAACTCTTAATTATGCAAGCACAGAACTAAGAAATTCTGTTGTTTAGAATACCGTGTAAAACATTTTATTGCATCATTTACATATTTATAGTCCCAAATTACTTAGGTTATGATGTGTGTTATAAATTAACTACATGTACAGAGTGAATTAGCCACCTACTGTGTTGTACAAGTGGGTTATTTCTTCCATGGCTTGAAATACAAGAACTATTTTGAATTAATATTGCCATATATGAATTTATTTTCCCAATGATATTTCATTGACATCATTGTCATCAGAATCATCATCTTCACTATTATCCAATAATGTTTATTAAGTTCCTTATACCAGACGAACTGCTAATCCTGAAATATTGACCAGAAAACAAACTAGATAATTAAAATGTAGTTTCTCTGAAAATGATGCTAAAACAAATCAACTCAAAATTTTCTTTTAAAGCTCAGGAACATGTAGTAATTTACCCTCTGGATTTGTGCAAGAAAGAGAATTCTCACAATCCTCCCATCCCATTGAGTCTCAAGTAATTATTTGCATGACTGGTTTGCTTTCCACCACTTTTTTCACATAAAGGGAAGCACTAAAACATGTTTATATGAGTGACTGGAAACTTACTAGAAAATAAAACAAAACAAAGCAAAACAAAACAGAACTAGCTCTCATCTTCTGGGATGGTTATGTTTTAGGTTTTGAATTTAGGGGAAGGTGTTAACAAATTTTTCCAAATCTCCTTCCCCAACTCCTCACATAACTGAAAGTTTGCCTAGATGAGAATTTTGTTATCACCAACTTAGAATTTTAAAAATAAAATTCGTAAAATAAATATTTAAATATAAATTTTAGAGACAGTTTTCAAACTTAAGTTATTCTATACTTTTTAGTTGTGGTATTGTTTCATTTGATATTATTAGAATATTTAAAAATTATTTTGTTACAAACAGAATGATATCTCGAAATATACTTAAACTTGCTTGTATATATAAACAAAGATAATAGCAGTAAAAATTAAGTTTCTCAACCTTGGTACTGTTAACATTTAGGGCCCAAAAACCCTTTGTTGTAGGGGCTATATTTTAGATCACAGGATAGTTAGCAGCATTCCTGGCCCCTAGAAGCCAGTGGCATCTTTCTCTCATCCCTCTCCCCCATGTTGTAAAAACCAAAAACATCTCCAGACATTGCCAAATGTCCCTGGGGGCAAAATTTCCCTTAGTTGTGAACCAGTGAAATAAATCTCTGTATAATTAAAAATTAAAGGCAGCTGTTTTTTCAGTACAGTATAATTGTTAAGATTCTGAACTCCAGATCCAGACTCTTGGAGTTCGTATACTGACTCCTGACCTTGAGCAACTAACCTCTGCACTTCATCTTCTTTATTTGTAAAATATGGATAATAATATATATTATAGTGCTTTAGAGGGCAGATACTGGTGCCAGACTGCTCAAGTTTGAATATTGGTTCTGAAACTCTTGTGACTTTGGAAAAAATATTTTAACTCTTTGAGCCTCAGTTTCCTGATTTTTAAGTGGAGTGACAAGAATATTTACCTGATAGAAGTACAGTGTAAATCAAATATATTAGTATACATACAGTGCAAAGTTTAGCGACTGATACATAGTAAGTTCTATGTTCATGTTAGCTAATATTATGTTATTATTAAAATGTTTGGAAGATCTGAGTAACTATGGCTCATTTCGTAGTTTCAAAGTCGTATATACCTCTTTTATGTATGCCTGGCTATTTAAAGGATTAAATAAATAAGACAGAAAAACTGTAAATTATCAAATTTGTCCAAAATACGTTTTTTTTATTTGTTTGTTTGTTTGTTTTCGCTACTGAAACAATCAAACTATTAGTGATACATTTCTAGATACTTCTTTTGCTTTATTTTTTCTCACTAGTTCACAGTAAATACACTTTGTATACTTTATTGAAATGCAAAGGTCACTGGTTTCAAGTCAGAAGGCTGGTGTTTTAGTGTATATTGTGTTAGAAACTTTGTGATCTTATGCAAGTCACTGGAAGTTGCCACACTTTCCTCAACTGACAAATGGAAATAATTAATCAGCCCTACTGATTTCACTGAGAAATTTTGAGGAACATGATAGTAAGTGAATACTCTGGAAAAGCAATGTGGTATGACAATGCTGCTGCTGCTGCTGCTGCTGTAGTAGCAGCACATGGTACCAAATTCCTAAACTCTAATGAACAAGACTGCATTGTATAGTCTTCCAAATTATTCTAATTTATTGGATAAAATTTTGTCTATTAAAAATAAGAAAAATAATATAAACAAATCTTGATTATTAATAGGTGTTTAAACTAGCTATTACGAAATTATATCTCTATGCTTTACCTCAGTTTATAGGGAGAGAGTTTTGATGCATATTCTTACATTTAGTCATATTTTGACTTTGAATAATGTATTCTAAAAATAAGTATGATGCAGCATCCAATAAAATTTTATGCTACAAATTAAAAATGATAAGACATGCAAGAAAATTAAATTGTATTTCAAATTATGTAATAGTATATTTACAATAGGCACATTATTCCCTTTTAGGTATTACTTAAAAAGTGTAATTTAATAGTATTCTTTTGCACTGAACTTAAAGTCAACAGTTCCTAGTTATTATAAAGTTTGATGTGATAATCTCTAAAATCTTTCCTGTCAAAATATAGTACTCAACCAGTATCAAGATAAATCATGCCTCAAAAGATTGAGGCCCAGTGAATAGGTAGATGTACTGGGGTATGGCAGGCCACCTGGAGAAATCCTTTGGTTAGTGTTTGGGAAAGATTCAAAGCCTGAAATAATAAATTATATTTTTTCATTACTATGAGAGTGTGTGTGTGGGGGAAGCTGTCCAGCATCCAAATGCCTAATTCCTACTTAGGAGGAATCCTTCATTATGCACAGTAATGATAGATCAGAGTGCCTTCTTTCCCATTACAAACAGAAGTGGAAGTGGACAGGTTTTCTTTTCCCTACCATATTAGGTAGCAAGGCTACAAATCTAAGATTGATACTTAGCCAGGGCCTTTTACTCTCTAGAGCTATATCAAAGCGATGTCCAATGAAAAGTGTTTTCCTAGCAACATTAATTGACATTGCTTGTTTTGCATTATTCAAACTACATAGTTAATTGTTATATTAATTCTATTCAAATTTGAATTTAAATGTCTCATATTAGTTTTAGATTTTATAACTTGTTTGAACACCATACCTAATATATGCTTAAGTCTCTTAAATATACTTGAGATTTCTCAATTTCCAGTTATGTTCTTCATTAAACATTATTTAATATCTATTGTCAAAGGTGGTCTTCTTTGATTCCTCATTATTTATTAAACTTTCTCTCTTATAGTCAGTTAATCAAATGCCTTCCTACTGCAGTCAGAACTGCCTCTGGTAATGACATTTCCACTCCTCATTCGCATCCCTATCATCTCCTCCACTGAAATAGTCCACTTGAAAAAAAAACACATCCTGCACATGAACTTCTCTGGTTAGCAGCATCTCTCTCTCTCTCTCTCTCTCTCTCCCTTTTTTAATGTTAATGAAACACCGTAAAAATTAGCTTACACTTAGGAAATGAAATGCACAGTTCTTTACTGTCAATTAGATTGAAATGTTGTTTCCTATCGACAAGCAATTTTTAAAATATATTAACACTAGGGGGCAGAAAGTCACATGAGAGTACACAACTGAGAGAAAGGTCTACTCTAGGATAAAAACTAACCTTTTTGTGTTTTTATTTTGAGTGCTTAACTAAGAGAGATTTACTTCTAAAATATTCAGAAATAAAATGTCTAAAGGAGAAATCCAGTGGGCAAATAAAAATACAAATGAAGCACTAATAAATTGAATAAATTAAATTGTAAAAATAAAATCAGCTTAAGCTTCATCAAGCAACACCCAGACCAGTCAGAAGGGACAGGGAGTAGTGCTAATTCTTTTTTTCGATATTAAAGAACTCAGTGCACAGGGAGAACCTCAGCTAGAGCCCAACACCACTGCTCTCTCCTCCTGAAATGGAGATGCCTAGTAATATATTAGAATATTGGTCTCATGTTTGGATTGGGGATATGGAAAGTCAGGAATACCCACTGGGGTCCCAAAAGAAAATAAATATCACATTAATATTAGAATAATTCAAGGAGGGATTATTTACAAAGAAGCTAATTACAAAGGTATGGGAAAGATATATAGGAATTGCCAGGGATTATGCTGGAACGAAGGGTAGCAGTAATGTGTCATCACCCCTTGCTCTGAGAGACAAGGGTAGGCAATAGTTACCAGAAGCTGGAAAGAGAGAGTATGGTAAAGCAAAACACCTTACAAGTACCCATGATCTTATGTAGAGGGGCGCATAGAAGATGTGACTTCACAAATAAGGAGTTAGGAACCCTGGCTCTACATTCCTTCTTTCATCCAATCTCTTGATGTATCTTCTCACGGTTGAACCTAACTGGAAACCAGAGGGCATGCAAGCCCATCTGTTGGCATAACCTACGTGTTTCATTCTCAAGACAGAGAACAAAGTGGAAAAGGATGGAAAACCTAGAAGAGGAGCAATCAGACCATATCCAGCACATCATGTATAGAGACATAGGCCACAGATTTACTAGATAATAGGTATCAATGAAAAGTCAGAGGATTCCCATTTGTTTTGTGGTGATGGAAATGTTCTAAAACTGAATTGTAGTGGTCCTTGTCAACTTTAAATTCACTTGTACTCTTAAACTGAGTGAATTTCATGGTATGTAAATTATACTTCGAAAAGCTGTTTTTTAAAAGCAAGACGTACAAAAGCTAAAAAAATTTAAGAAATGCATGTAAAGCAAGAAGGAAAGTATAGGTTGAACGGTTAGTTTTAAAGAGGAGGAAAGATATCTCATCTTCTGAGATTGGAGAAAGGAGATGATTTGGGGTGTGAGTAGGGATACATCTGTAGGTGTTTGGCACCGAAAGTTGAGAATGCACACTTGATAGTCTAGATTTTATTTTTTCTGTGTTTTATTATTTTATTTAAAAGTCACATATAATTATATTGTATATAATTACACAAGTTGTTCTGCAACTTTTGTTTTTCACTGAATTATAAAATTCTAGGATCTATCCATGTTGATACAATTAGATATTACATATATGTATATCAAGTTTGTTCATTACAACTGCTTTAAGGGATTTTATTATATGATTATAACACAATATATCAGTTTATTTATTTATTGATACTTATTTGGTTTATAGATAGATAGATAGATAGATAGATAGATAGATAGATAGATAGATATAGATATATAGATATGTCTCTCTATATACTCCTTGTAGACATCAGTCTCGAGGTGGCCTCTTCTGCATGTCCCCAATTGTAGGACTCCTGTTCAACCAGACTTCAGACAACTCCCAATGATGATTATTTGGAGTAGTTTAGTTGTAATTTTGATGTGGTTGTTAGAGGGGATAAGCACAGTGTTTACCTACTCCACCATCTTGACCGGAAAACTTGCTTAGATTTTATTGATGAAGTAAGAATAGAGGTGCTCCAACAATACTATGAGTATATAACTATAATTGCACTGTGCCACAGCACACTGAAATTATTTATGCAACTTTGTCACTCATTAAACCAGGAATTCTTAAAGTGTGGTCCAAGGACATGTAGGAATCCTCAAGATACTTTCCAGGGGTCTGAAATGTTTCCCCTTTTCCAAATATATATCTGTATGAGCTTGAATTTCTTTATATACTTCAGATTGAATGCAGATTGAATGCAGAAACAGTTATGGCAATCCAGTTCTGTTCTTAAGCCAGATATTAAAGAGATTTGCAAAAATATAAAATAATGCCACTGTACTTTTTGTTTGTTTTTGAAAATGTGGTTATTTTTTTATAAAATATTTATTAAGAATGTCATTATGGAATGGGTTTCCTGCCAGCATTTAAAATAAAAATAAATTAGTATTGTAAAAGTTTCTCCGTTTTAATTTCTATTGTGAATATCAATACATATAATCCACATAAACAAAATCATTTTAGGATCCTCAATAATTTTTAAGAGTGTAAATGGCTCTTAAGAAAAAAAGTTTGAGAACTGCTAAACTAAGCTATATGTTTGCTGAGGGTGGAATCATGACAGTCATTTTCTTATTTTCAGTGTTAACACAGTGGCTGGCACACAGTAAGTGGCAAACAAACATTGAATTGAACTTACATACCAAGAGGGAAGGGATGGAAGATTTGCATAGAATTGTGAAGATTTCTAATAGTTGGCTGAGGGGAATGTAAATGGGAGATGTTCAAGGGTGAGTAAAAGGACTGCCGAGAGGTTTTGAGGGCCCCAATGAGGTTGGAGACCATGAATTTGGAGAGGTATCAGTCTTTAGGGTTGCAAGATTTTATTCAACAGTAATAAACTGTGTGCATGTGGGAATGGAGGACGTTACAAAGAAAAAAAGACAAGATATATTTTCTTATTAATCTACTTTTCTTTCAGAGGAATAGGATAGAGCAGGGAGTAAATACAAATATTATTTTAAACATAGTCCATGCAGTGCCCTCCAAAGTTTATTTCTGAAGGCAGAGTGGCACATTTTTATGAGAAATTCCTAAATATCTCTTGCCATTGCCCCTTTCCCTCCTCTTGGCCTGTAAAGGAATGTAGAGAAAGCTAATGGAGAGAGAAAACTTGTGTATTTCATTAATCTTAGGACGTGTTTGAACCCACACTGAATGACAGCCATGTCATTTAGGCAATTGGCATGCTTTTGTACTTTGTCGGGTTAATATCTGTGTTATCCTCATAGTTTGAAGGTATTTATAATTTTTCAATAGAAATGTTTATTTTTAATTTATGACTCTCAGTCTCCCTTATCTCTGTGGGTTAAATTAATTCAAGTTGGAATTTGGAATAAGCTTTTGGCTCAGCAAGAATTTTTAAAAATGGAAATGATCATTTTTATTTTGAAAATTGAATTTCTAATGAAAGAATTGGAGATAGGATTTATTTGGATGGAGACATTGTTGACTGGTAATGTAGTAAAACATCCAGTCTAAGTGCTGGAACCTAATCTTAGCTTTTAATTTAGATTTAATTTGTATTAAAATAGCCAGTAAATGAGAAAACCATATTCATAAAAGTGGACTGATTTTATCCAAGATAATTCGATAATGTTCCTAACATTTCCTCAACTTTGTGATATCACACTTAGAGACCTTACCAAAGATCTTGTTAAATAATTTTGATGCTTTCATTTCACTAGATGAATATATTTATAATTCTCTGTGTAATGTTTATTTCAACAGTTTTAGGAGGTTTTTGAAACTGTTTTTTTTTCCTTTTTACTTTTTATAATGCATTTTTTAATGACAAATGTACTAAATATTCAGACTCAGATTGCACAGTGCGATTTGCACACATTAACCTCTCTGACTTCATCCCCTACTACTCTCCTCCTCACTCAAACTGGTTCAGCCACACTGGCCTCCTGACCATTCATTGACCATTTTAGGTATGTGTCCAACTGAAGGACTTCGCACTTGTTTTCTCTCTGCCAGGAATGCTCTTGCCCCAGAATTTTCATGGCTCTTTCTTTCATTTCCTTCAGGTACTTTTCAGTTATTACCTTCTCAATGAGAACTTTATTCTCTTTAAAATAGCAACACTGCTGCTCTAATGCCACCAGTCTATTCTCCTTCCTAGATTTTTTTTCTCCATAACATTTATCATCATATAAAGTAGTATGCATGGTACTCATATGTTTAAGTAAATGTGGGCCAGAAATTATCTGTTTATGTTACTGCTATGTTTCCAGCATCCGGAATATAATAGCCGCTCAAAATATATTAGTTGGATAAATGAATGACCACAGAAAGTATGAAAAAGTGCAGAAGAGCAAAGAGAAGAAAATATTCATAATCCTATAACCTGGAAAAACTCTTGGCTCATTATCTAACACAAAGCCTATTTTATAATAAAGGGTTTGAATATCTCATGTAATGTATTTTGCATATCACTTTTCCATCATTGCAAAGTTGAAAAATCATAAGTCAAACCATCGCAAGTCAGAGAACGCTGTATATAAACACAATAATAATATTAGATTTTAACTCACCTCATTCATGACAAATTCAGAGTAAAAAAATAAGGAAATGCAGGATCTAAGTAACAATAAATTAGATACATCTAATGTGAAGTTTTATGCTTGAAAACTGAGGCTATGCTTTTCTTTTTTAATGTCCATTAAACTTGAATAAAAATAGTACTAATAGGCCACAGAAAAAAATGACAACAAATTGCAGAAGGTACAAATAGCACAGAACATATTTTCTAATCAATATGTAATGGAACTAGAACTAGACAAATAAACACTAATCATTTGAATAGCAAATAAATAAACCATTCTTAATGTATTTTTATGCAGAGAGGAAATAAAAAGTGAAAAAGCAGAATATCTACAAAATACCAGAAGAAAATTTATGGTGTTGGATTTTGATAAAATTTTATATGAAAGTATTTGGGTTCGGCGCCATTTGAGAGAGGTGCTATCAGCTTTGTTAAATATTCCTTGTTACATCCTGAGTGAGTAATTTACTGTTTCCTGCTGTGTTCCTGTGGAGGCAGCCCTGTGTCTTTTCATTCAAAAACACAGTTGAAGAAGGAAATCCATGCATGATATACCCACTCTCATGGCATAGAAGGTCAGGAAAGACTAGGAAATAATGATTTCCCTTCAATCCTCTGCTCAGATGTGACATGTATTATCTCTGTTCAAATTTCATTAGCTCAGCCCAAAGGCAATGAGATAGAGATAAATACTCTACCACCAGAGGCTGACAACACACTATGTATGGGGATATATTAATCTTCTTTATACAAAAAGGGTTGAGGGTCTACCGCCATGCCACCCTGAACAAGCCCGATCCTGTCTGATCTCGTAAACTAAGCAGGGTCGGGCCTGGTTAGTACTTGGATGGGAGACCACCTGGGAAGACCAGGTGTTGTAGGTGTAAAAAAATAAAAATTAAAAATTAAAAATAAAGGATTATAAGCTGACAAGGTCCTTGCAATCTGTGAGGTCAACCAAGGGTTGCCTCGCCTAAAATAAATAAATAAAACAGAAAGGGGTGGAGGACTGAATAATGCCACAAGATTATATAATTGGCCATGGGGCATAGAGTTTTTATATGATTTTCTGTTAATTCTATGGGTCTTAGTATATTTGTATTTTCTAATTTGTCACAAATTATCTTTGGAAATTTATTCTGAAAAATTATCAATTTCATCTAAAATGTAAATGTATACCCAGTCCCTAATTTTAAATCTCTTCTGAATATATAAGTATATTCCCTTTTTCATACTAATGTTTATATTTACATTGTGTCTACTCCTTTTCTTGGCCAGACTTGTTCTTTTATGCCAAGATGAAGTAGCTATGCTCACAAAAAGATTTTGTAAGACTTTCGGGAAAGTAGGACTTTGAGGCCTAATTGACATAACTGAAGCATAAAATTGTCAGTAGAGCTATTCATGCTATCCCTTCTCTGCAGCTTTACACAGTAAAGCTTTAATATGCTGAGTACTCAAGGTGGTCACTAGCAAAAAATGGATATTCCTAGATGTGTTAACATTCTTAGAAAGGGCAATAGCAGCAGAGCAAGAAGACTTGACAATCAGACCAGAGCAGAAAAACTTGAAAGAGCTTACTGCTAGTTATAGATAAGACATGATTCTAAAGATTTCCAGAAACTACTTTAGATTTTAGAGGTTGGAAATCCAATAATAGTAGATGGCACCTGAAAACCATCATGTGTTGGCCATGAGTATTATTGTGACCTTGTATACACATAACCTGAGTCTGAGATTCTGATGGTTCCTCATATCCAAAGGGTTATGGCTCAAGTTTGAAAATAACTAATTTAGATATAGATTTATCTACATTATTATTTTTTTTTTTTCTAAATTGGATGAAAAGTCAAGATGATGGACTTCTTTTATCTATTTAGGAATACGTTATTGTAATACAAATATTTGATATTGCTATTTTACCTTTTTTTCTGTGGGATAAGGAGTTTGTAGGATATGGTGACTGTATTAATTTCCTAGGGCTGTATCTAACATGCTAATATATTTATTATTAGCATAGAGAATGTTGTCCATCTTTCAATGTGTAATTTTTTGAGTACTTACCATTAAACTTGCAAAAAAATCTTGGCATATAAAGTAAATAGTCAATATTTTCCTCATCTTAAATTTAATTTTATACTTGAAGTTATTAAAGTAGTTATTAAAGCAGATAAATAAAACTAAACCTAAGCCAATGTAGAGAGTTTATTCTTCTATATGAGAAGAATGAATAAAAATAGGGAAAAAAAATGATCAAGGCTGGACTAATCCAATATACAGGCTCATAATTTTGCCTTCTCTGAAATCAATATTCTTTAAATAGCTGTTTAATGCTATATAAAATAAATATTTACTTGGAGGTGTGAATTGATATAGCATTAAAAAATGGTTTCCTTTAGTCTGTATATTGAAAAAAAAGGACTTATGTACGAAATATAACATACATTTTGACTTGTTTGAAATTGTCTATTATGTCACAGTTCTTCCCTTCTTTATAACTAGATTGTGTTGGTCATATACACTCACAAAGAATACAGGTAACTTATGCAGTTCGTTTTACAAAGCCTTGCTGAAAATATATTAAACACTCTTGCTTTATTTTTCTTTTTTTTCTTTTTGCTTTATAAAACCTCTTGTTTTTAGCTCTTCTCTCTTGTTTCTTTTGCAATTTTCTAAACATTTTAAAGTATTTAACTTTAAATAAGGAAAAAAAAAATGATTCCTTATAAAGAGCATTTTGCCAATCATTACTCAATTACAAAATTTCTGCTAACTGAATTTCAACTAACTTCAACTAACCTGCCACAGACTTAGTTGTGTGGCTCCTGGTTATCCCAGACAACCTTTTTTAAACTTATTATAATGAACTATAGTCTATAAACAGAGGAATTAATAAAATATAAATGTGTAATAAAACTACTACCCTTGCCAAGGAACAGAACATTGCCAACACCTCAGAGAACCCCCATATATGCCACTCAATTCACAGCCTTTTCTCTAAAGATAACCACTATCCTTACTACATGTATGATTCCCTACTAAACACTCTATGGTTTAGTTTTGCTTGCTTTATGGACTTATGTAAAAGGAATATTACTGGCTGTATTCCTTTGTGGCTTGTTTCCTTTACTTGATATTATGTTTTTGAGACACATACATGTTGTCTAGCATATTTGTAATCTGTCCTTTTTCCTGTTGTATACTATTCCAGTATATGAATATACTACAATTTACTCATTCTCTTCTTGATAAACCTTGCGGGGAGAGTTGTATATATCCTGTTAATGGGCAAGAGCTTTTTTAGAGAATATAACTAAATTTGGAATTGCTGCTATAGAGTATGTGACTATCCGAGTTTAAAATATAATGCTAAAAAGTTTTCATTAAATGTCACATTAATTTG
>NW_006442487.1:1655684-1664959 GCF_000325575.1 Pteropus alecto
ATTTTTAAAATGTTTGCCAATATAATTAATGCAAAGAGGGACTTCATCGAAGTTTTAACTTGGAAATTGTTGATTACTTATGAGGTTTAGCATTTTGTTCATATGTTTATTGGACTTTTAAACTTACTCTTTAGGGAAATCATTGAGAGTAATAATGAGGGTGGATTATCCTATTTTCACTTCCTATTCTCTGGGGACCTGGAATCAAATATCAGTCAATATATACACTGTATCCTGGAAGCCAGGACCATGACTCAAGCTATCCTCCCTCAGAAGGCACCTTAGTAGAGCTTTAATAGGCCATCCCAACTTTATGCCATGCTAGTTTCTTCTGAGTGATGAGGTATATGAGGAATTCCATAAATCCCACTGTCATGTGCTCATTGTCATATCTTCTTTGCCATAAAATTGATCCTGTGGTTTGAGGCAATATAATGCAGAATACTGCGTGGATATCTTAGACATTTTGTAAACCCTCAGATGATGATGCTCTTGGAAGGATGTCAAATCCATATTTGTAGTAGGTGCCAATTTAAATAAAAATTAATTACTACCTCATCTAGAATGGAAGGGCTCCAATATAATCAGCCTAGCCTCTATCGGCAAGCTAGTTTCTTCAAGAAGCAGTGACATTTTTGGAGTTTAGCAGCAGCAGTAGCTAGATGAGCATGGAAGAGAGGGAAGCCCTCGTTATTGAGTCTATGCATAACGTTTATCCTTTTCCACCACATCCACGCTATTATGGCCAGTATTTGGGATAATAAAAGAAAGAGTCTGCTTGACATTCATATGATAAGTCATTCTATTCATCCTGCATATAAGATTTAAATGCTGTCACTGGCCTCTAACATTTTATAATCCCATCATCTCCCTAGAAACTAAGGAGCTCAGTTTAGTGGCAGCATCTCCCTCTCAACCCTAACCTATATAGGACAACCACTACCTTTGAGCTTTTTAAAGATGCAGGTGTCTACCTCACCAGTGAATCTCACTTTTCTAGGCCTCTAACTTCTTTCTCAACTGTTTTTCAAAGGACTTCTGGCATCTTCATGTCATTTACTCTAGGCAATTATCTTTGTTGAATCTTGAAGGAGCCAACCTAAAGGAGTTTTATGAAAAACTCCAAGTATCTTTGTCAGAACATGGGATCTTGAGTCACATGTGACTGTCTTAGCAGCAATAAATTTTCCTTTATCTAGATTTATATTTACAACACTTGCTCCAATCAATATAACCATGATTATTGTTCTTCCAATTTCTTCTGGTGTATCTGCCTAATCCTGCAATTTTTTAGGGTGTAAGTCATTTCCTCCTGTCACAGGGACTTTACTTTAGCTCAAAATGTGCTGAAACTTGACCCTGGTTGTTGGCTTAGAGGCTATGAGAAGAAGAGGGGCCAGATCTTGAGAAAGACAAACATCTTGCAAGACACCTGGCTAAGGTGAGGTCTTTGCAGAGTCTTCAGCAAGGAGAGAATGTTCATTTCTAACAAGGGGAAGAATGTTGTTTATGTTAGTGTTAAACATTAGGGGAAAACTGAATATTCAAGATTTTTAGGCTTGTCCACTCAGGTATGACCATCTCATGTTTCAGGGTGCCACTTTGTTCCTTTCATAGCCCTGACATTGCCATAGAAGCTCATTCCAGATGGCTACCTTTGCTGTTCTGCCACTCTTCAATTAGATCCTGAAAGTCAGCTCCATAGCTGTGGTAGATGAGTATCCAGTAATTGCCACCAATGAGGCCATCTGTCTTTCAAATCATGGCTTGAGTTGATATTTGGTTGGCCCGAACATGTCATTTTCTTTTTTAAATTTTTATAGTTGTAATTACCATTACAATCATACCATTTCTGTGCCATAGCACAGAATAATTTAATGCTTCATAGTCTACCTGCAAATGATCCCAATTGATATCATAATTAAATAATTATGATACAATCGCTAGTAAGTTATTTCTCTCACTACCAGCAATGGAATTCTTGTTGACTCATGTATGATCAGTGAGTAATATAACTCTAAAATTTTATTCTTTTTTAGGACAATTCTTGTTACCAACCACCATAACATGAATTCCCCCCAAAACAGACCCTGAGATAAAAGTTTACATATGAGTAGTTTGAGAATATGTTCTTAGGGAGCACTGGGGCTTTCAGGGGTAATAAAAAATGAAAGAAGGATGAGTTATTGATTTGACTACTATTATAACAACTGGTATGCAGACCTGAGAGCTCTAAGAAGACTATGAAATGCATCCCAGAACCATTTTCCCGGGAAAGAAGAAAAGAAGTATTTAGATATGGGCTTTTGCCATAGATTACTCTACCGGCTATTTACTCTCCCTCACTTTTGGATTGCTCGTGCATGGATACTAAGTGGTTTCCTACGGGCTCTTATGCTGTGGTATCAGAGAAGCTCTGGGATAAAAAAAATGAAGATAATAAGGCACAGTCAGCTGAACCTGTATGAATCTGGTGGAAGTCTGCATGGTACTTGATGATGTATCAGTGGATGGAATAAGCAATGAGGACAAAAGGATTTGAAATGGTGCAAAAGAAGTGTCTAATATAATTACCCATCAAGTCTTTTGGCCATGTTACAACTCACACTTACTCAATTTAAAAGTCTAATTTTATATTTGACTTAAATATTATTAAGGGGAATATGATCTATTTCACATACCACAGTATAGCTTATCTAAGCTTGGAAGCTGGGAGGTAGAATGAAGGAAAAGGGCCAAGGTCTTTAAATGTTTATTTAAAGAAGTTAAATGTTCTGAAGTTAAAATGTTCTATTTGCTTACCTTTAATACTTTTCTAGTTAACATCTACTGGTCTTAGAAGCCCTCTGTATGTTCTGCGTCCAAATACCAATTCTTCAGTGGGGCATATTATTAAACTTTTTGAAAAGCTGAGTGAGGCTTCCCCACTGCCTGAAATGAGAGATATGGCTCTGGATAGAACTCTCCCAGTGCTTCTGTTATAAGTTGTACACATCATAGACTTCTGCTGATCAAACCCAGCTACTTACCACAGTATAGGTTTCCTCTGCTATCAGAAAGTAGAGCATTCCTATGAAGCCTTTTCTAAGTCAAAATGGTGTAAAGTGAAGAAACAATTACCACTAATTATGTAAAACAATTTTTGAGCATTCTCAGACCCAAAATATAACCTACAAAATCATACCAAATAACACATAAAACCTAGAATAACAGCAGCATATAGTAAAAGTAGTGCCACTTTCTCTGCTCAGATTGTGTGCTGCTTCTATAATAGCTCCCTGCAAAACAAACATTGAACACTATTTTTGCTATTGGCCCTTTTTCGTTAAAGTGAAAATCCTCTTCGAATTTCCTTCTGTTGGTGAAAACAAGTACTAATGTAAGTCTTCTAGAAAAGCAAAGTGGTATAATACGAACTTTTGAAAAGCAGGGGATTACCTGTATTCCCATAACCCACAGGAAATTCAAACATTCTTAATAAACTATGTTGCTCCACTACCTCTTTCTTCTGCTCTGCTACGTCTTTCCAGGCATAAGACCCCATACTTAGGCACAGAGGCAGATAAGTAACTGCACTGTTTTAGGAGAAGCCAACCTGAGTATCAAATGTGTTTCACCTTCCTGCCAGCACTCCCAATCTTTCCCTCTCCCAGTGCATTGAGGAAAGTTATAGAGTCATGACTGATGGCAACTGGGTTAGTTCTGCAGCTTATTAGTAAACTCTAGCAGTTTGTGTTCAGCCTCAATTGTTGGTTACTCCCTTTAAAACATGAGATATTTACTACCTCTTTATTTCAGTCGTGGGGCCAATCCCAGAGCAATGGCTTGACACACACACACACACACAAACACACACACACACACACACACACACACACATTTTAACTGGAAAGGAATTATAGTATAGTGTTTTGTAATTGCTCAACAGTATTAGAGCCATGTGTTTATGTCATTTTTATTTATTTTTCATAGCTTCAGAGTATTCTATTTTATAAATAGATAGCATGACTTATTTAATATACCTTATGTTGATGGGCATTTAGATTGTTTCTAAATCTTCACTCATGTAAATGCCATGATGAAAATCACTATGCACACATAATATCTATATTCTCATCTTACTTTTTCTATAGACTATATTCTTTGAAGTAGATTTGCTGATTCAAAAAGAATATACTATAAGGATCCTGTCAAACAGTCCACCAGAAAAGTGATGCCAATTTATAGTCCTGCAAAGATTAAAGATTATATGCTAGTGTCTCTGTCCTCTCTCTTTAACATTGCATAGTGTCAATCTTTTTCATCTTAGGTCATCAAATAGAGAAATTCTATCTTATTACCTCATTTGTCTCATTTATATCTTTCTTGAATTGTAAATGTTCCATGCATTAAGCATGTTAGCCCTTTATCAAATGTTTCTAATAAATTTCAAGTTTGACATTTTTTTCAGATCTTAAAAATTATTTTCTTCTTTTCAGCTTTAAAATTTCTTATGTATACTCAAATCTATAAATTCTTTTATAATAGATATTAGCTACCATGATTTGCTTAAAAATATTTTCTCCATTATGAAATTTAAAAATATTAACTAATATCTTCTTTAGAGTTGTTACTGCATTCATATATTTCAAAAATTTGAGAATGCTTTTGGAATGAGAAATGGCATAGTGAATCCAGTTTTATCTTTTTTTCAAAATGGATAATGAATTGAACTAGCATTATTTATTGAAAATGTCATATTTTCCTAATGATCTGGAAAATAAACTTGGTCATATGCCAACTCTCCATATGTAACTTGGTATCTCAATTCAGTTTCACTGAAATGTCTATTTCTGCACTACTATTACACTATTTTAAGTATAGCAGCATATAATATGTTTTAACATTTGGTTGATCAAACCTTCCCTGATTATTTTCAATTTTCTGGGTTCCAAAAATTTTTAGTCATCTACTATGTGCCAGGAATTCTTAAAGGTACTTAGTATACATATGTGTCTCTGACGTCATGGAGCTTACATTTTGGTGACTGTTCTAATAAATAAGTTCACATGGTAATTCTTGCATATAAATTTGAAAATCATGTTGTGAAGTTCTCTTTCTCCCAAATTCCAGTAACAGTTTGACATGATTACAAATTTTATAGATTTATTTAGGAGAAGTTAATATTATTGCTTTATTTTACCTTCTTATCTAAGACCTGTGACTTCATTTATTGAGGTTTTTATTAGTGTCCTTAATACAGTTTTAGATCTTTAAACATTCCTGGATAGTCTACATATTTTTTTTGTTATTACTAAAGTTAATACTTCTGAGGAACTTTGTAGTTTGGTTACTTGCTATTGGTAAATTAGAGTTGTTCTATTAATAGTTTAATCTACATGCTTTATTAAACCATTGCATTACTTCCAAAGTTTTTAGCTATTCCTTGAATAATTGAGATTTACAGATACATAATCATATTATTTGTAAGTAAAGATAATATTGCCTTTTACTTTCTAACTTTATACCCCTTATTTTATAATTTTCACTAAAATGCATTGACTGCTATTTATAGATTATTGTTAAATAGCAGCCATTCTTGTTCCAGGTTTTAATTGAAATACTTGTAGTGTGCCATTAAGCATAATGCCAGCTGTTTGACATAAGTTTCTTAATTCTAAGACAGTATCCTCTTGTTATTTTTATTTAGGATATATAGTCATAATAGACTTTTAAAATAACAAATGCCTTTCAAACAGTCACCGAAATAAGTACACAGACTTTTCCCT
Organism: Pteropus alecto; assembly: GCF_000325575.1. Classification (NCBI taxonomy): domain Eukaryota; kingdom Metazoa; phylum Chordata; class Mammalia; order Chiroptera; family Pteropodidae; genus Pteropus; species Pteropus alecto. Next base: position 1,661,453 of record NW_006442487.1, read on the forward strand.
TTGACTTATAATGAACAATAAAAATAGATTTTCAATATCTTATTTGCTTACCTAGTCATATTATGGTCTTCTTTAAGTATATTTCTAAGCATAATTTTCTCTTATTTAGGAACTTGGCATCTATATCCATAAGGGATAATGTACTGTAGTATGCTTTTTAAGTTTTAGTTTTGCCAAGTAATTTGCCAGTTTTAAAAAATTGAGGAAATTTCTTTCTTTTAATGTTTTGTGGAACAATTTAAAAATATTAGTAAGTAGCTATTTCTTGACAGTTGAACAAATACACCTGTAAAATGGCATTCTCAAGCAGCACTGATAGATATACTGGTTGGTACAAAGGAGAATTTGGCAATATGTGCCAAAAATTTTCAATTCTAGTAATTTATCTATAGCAATTTTCAAAACTTCATGCACAAGAATGTTTATCACATTCTAGAAAACAATTAGAAATAATATAAATATCCATGAGCATCAGCAAAGGAAGATAAAACCACCTCAGTCATGAATCTTGCTTAACATTGGCATCTGTGTGGGAGAAAGCATAAGAAAACAATAGAGTGTCTGATGGATTTTAACAAATTTTTATTTCTCTATTATTAATTTTTAATGCATTTCTAGTATTGCACTATGGTCAGAAAATGCAATCCATATTGCTTTTATATTCTTGAATTTATTAATTTCTTTTGGCTTAAGATATTTGCAAGTTATTTAAATTATACATGGACATTTGATAACTTTAAAGGACATTCTCTGTGTTCAAAGAAGAAAGTTTGATATGCATATATTATCAAATTTATTCAGTATATTAGTTAGATTATCTACATAATTACATATATTTTGTGTAATTATTCTGAAAGGCAGAGTTGTGCTATAAATCATTCATTATTATATCTATCGAACTCTTCTTGTATTTTTAGAAGATTTCAATATATATTATCATATAATATCATTATTATATTATTTATAGAACATTTCAATATACAGTATGCTACATCATTTAGTTCACAAATATACATGACAATTACATCTTCAATGTAGAATTTAACTTACATAAATATAAAAAGACTCATTTCATATCACTTAATGCTTTTAATTAACTTTTATCTTGTTTGACATTTATTTGTTTGCATTTATTTGATATAATTGCCTAATTTTTTACCTTCTAATTTTTAAGTTTTGGTGTATGTCTTTTAGGTAAAATATAGTTAAAATTTATTTTTCACATGATTTGTGAAAATTTTTATTATTTAATAGGTTTATCAATTTTCATTTATGCTAAAAAGCCATAAATTTGGGTAAAATTTGTCACCTTGTAAGTTTTTGCTTTTTCATGTTTACTTGATTTTTCATTTATTTTCTATCTTTTGGTACATGATATGTGCTTTCTATTACTTTTCTCTCTAGGAGTTTGAAAAAACTGTACCTTCTTTTTTTTGATTCTACTAGTGACCATTTATATAATTTTAAATAGATTGCATAGGACTATATTGCTCTATTTGTCACTTTCATAAATAAAAAGATATCCATTGAATCTGTAACATGAAAAAATAGCACTTTATATTTTATCCTACTTCCTATCTTATTTTTAGATTTTAGATTTTGTAATTTTGTTGGAAATATTTAAATCTGGTAGGGTTTTATAACAACAATTAATAAAGTTGATTAGACTAAATTTCTTGTTACATTAATTTCAAGCTCATTATCATTTCATTCATACCTCAACATTCTTATCCACTGATTTATTATTTTTTGATCTATTTCTTAGTTGAATAGATTATGTCAACTAGATTTATCAGAAAGGGGGCAGAATAGATGTATTTACTAATTTCATGTATATGCAAGAATATATTTAAAATCTTTTAAGATAGTTTCAAACATATATGACAAACTGGATGGATATAAAATTTCAGGATCATGCCCCTGTGCACTAAAATTCTCTATTGATGTCTTTCTATTTCCTTCTTGCATCAAATGTATCTGAAGAAGTCTTATTTAGATGATTTCTTTCATCTACCAGAATTTTAGGAGCATTTTTTCTTTAAATTCTTAAAATTTAATAATGTGTAGTAAATTTTAGTATTGGTATTGGTCAAATTTATTACTATTTCCTTGTACATACAAAGCCCATTTGAACTGACAAATCAGTTATTTTATTTTAGGAGAGTTTTCTTCCATTATATCATTGACAATTTTTAAATTTTCTTTGTTTGCTCTTAACTTCTGACATACCAATTATTATATTTCACAACTATATTTTTTACTAATGGCTTCCACTTGTTGACATGTTATTGCATCCGTACAAAATTATCAAGTATTTTTAGATAATCAGTTTCATTTTTCTTTGTTCATTTTAGTCATTTTTACTTAAGATTTTTGACCAGATAGTATACTAAATTTTTTCATTAAAGTCCACATTATAGTATTTTAAAAACTTATAAATATAGAAGCTGATGTTGGCAATTTTTAAAATTATAAATGATGAAACAATCAATTTCTCAAGTAGTTTTTGAAAATGTGATATTTGATAGAGTAAGCTACATGATCTCTCAGAAAGTTACAATTAATTGGTTTAGATTTTCTAGTGTATAATCACTATTTCTTACCACTTAAATCAGCTTCACTAATCTATTTTCTTTACTTATTATCTGAAAGATGGGGTAATTGATCTTTATCTTGACATTATTATTCATCAATTAATATAACTAGAGCTGACAAAAAAATCACCAAATAATGAGGAAGACCCAGGCAAAATGCCTTTATTTCTAATCTAAGACTCAGACAAGAATTACACATTGTATTTAATTATGTCTGTTTATAGCAGTACAGTTATCTGACCTCTTAGACCCTTATTTTTTGGTCTTTCACGACCAACGTTTTTGAAGAGTCTAAACTAGTTGTTTTATAAGATACCCCTCAATTTAGAATAGTCTGTATCTTTTTGTTACCTCATGACTAGATTCAAGATGTATAATTTAAAAAATATATTAAAATTAATAATTTTTGGTTGTTAAAGTAACATTCACAATGGAAAAAGAAACATTTCTATTTTTTTTCCATTTTTGTTATTATTTTGTTTTCCTGACCCCATAAGTACACAAAATCACACGGCACCCATCCCCTTTATCCAACCCACTCCATGCAGCACAATACCTTCCAGATCCATCAAGGAAATATCTTTCTCCATCCCCTTCCTTTTAGACTGTGTGTGTCTTTTAATCTGAAGTGAGTTTCTTGTCAGCAGCATACGTAAGGGTCTTGTTTTTGTATCCATTCAGCTTTCTTATTTTTTGGTTGAAGCATTTAATTCTTTTCCACTTGAGGTACTTGCTGATAAATACATCGTTATTACTATTCTTTATTCATGTTTATGATACATGTTCTTTCTTCTTAAAGAAGTCCCTCCAACAATTTCTGAAATACTGGCTTGGTGCTGATGAATTCCTTTAGCTTATTTATGTCTGGGAAGTTCTTTTTAAAAATAGTCTGGTATTATTATTGTTGTATTAT
>NW_006442487.1:1665675-1670396 GCF_000325575.1 Pteropus alecto
CTGTCTGGTTTCTTTTATAATTTCCATTTCCATTTTTATGTTTTTTTTTAAATCTCTTTATTAAAGTTCTCACTGAGTTCATCTACACTTCCCCTAAGTTCATTGATCATCTTTATAAACAGTGTTTTGAACTTTACATCTGTGAGATTGCTTGACTCCATTTATCCTGGATCTCTGTTTTATTCTTTCATATGATTTGTACTTCTTTGCCTTCTTGTTTTGCCTGACTTTATGTGTCTGTTTCTATGTACTAAGCAAAATTTCTAAGTCTCACGGTCTTATTAGCGTGGCTTTGTGTAGTAGGTGTCCCGTGGCACAGTCCTGAGAGGGATTCAGCTGCAGGCCAGATTTAGCCTCAGCCTGTGCCCCTCCTGGACCACCTGTTAAGATGCAGCAAGTAATCCACAGATACTTGCTTTAGTTGCCTCAAGAAACCACACTAGAAACCGAGATCAGCTGCCACCAGTGTGAGTCTTGGTGGTGCTCAACAAGTTGCAGAGGACTCGTACAGTACACAACTAGATGTGGCTAGGGTAGGATTGTGATTGGGGGAGGCAGAGTTTCAGGTAATCCTCTAGGCAGAGTGACCTCTGTTATACAGTTTGATGACATCTTAGCTGTGGTGGCACTGCCTCCACTCACTGGAAGTGGTGAGGGCTCAGCAGAGGAACAATGGATACTGCCAGCACTTCCACCTGGGAGAAAGCCTCGCCTCCGGCCCTCACTCCAACAACTCAGTGTCCACTTGTAAGTCCCTGGTGCCTCCCAAGCAGCAGATCCGATGGTCCATCACCTCAAAAGTTTGGTCATGGACATGGACTCTTTAAGAGGCATCTGTAGCTTCTGCTACTACTGCAGCTGCCGTAACCTCTGTACCACTCAGCCACTGGAGATCGGGCAGTCTCACGACTTCTCCTTCTCCTACCTCCAACCGTTGTAGGGTGATTTCTTACTTCTCTCCCTAGTTGTAGGGCGTCTGTTCATCTAGACGCCCAGGAGACTCTGCTTGCTGTTTGCTTCGTATTTCTGTCTCAATTTTTATTTGTTTGCAAGAGAAGATGAGCGAAGCCTCTATCATCTATGCCATTTTTTAAATACATTCTTATTAAAACACTTTCTATGTTCTATTCTTATAAAATGTCCATGTGAAATAGCCTTTGCTTCTTTCAAATAAATCTTCAACCCAGTTATACTAGAATCAGAAAGCAAAGCATTAAAGCAAAACCTACACTACTTGGTTCATAATAAGTATTCTACATAAATAAACTTGCTTAAAAACAATTTCTAGTTTTTTCAGTTCTAAAAGGTAACTTTTAGAAAATTCAGCTGATAAATGTCTATAATAAAAATTTATTTCCTATATCTTACCTCAAGTGCATAGTTTTCAGCAAATTATCATAAGCCTCTAGAAAAAGAAATTTCTATTACCACTGAATCTAGACTTTTAATTCTTGCAACCAACCACTAAAGTGTGACTGATTTAAATCAATAATAGTAAGTCCCAGGGTGATTTTTTATTATTACTCAGTTGCCAATATAAGTAGGATTAAATAGGCATGATTTCACTTCTATCTCTTCCCTCAAAAATATGAAGTTTTCTTACCATAGAACCTTTATTGGATCAGTAAAATATGAACAGAAAAGGAATATGGAATCTATATTCATTTAAAACATATAAAATCTAAAGAGACTTTTAGTTTGTTCACTATATTTAACGTGATCTACGTTTCAATCTCCCCTTTAAATATTTTATTTTTAATTTGTATCACTTGAAACAGAGTAGTAGTACATACACATATACATCTATTTATATGTAATATTTTTCATCATGCTTTGCATTGACAGTGTGAAGTAAGTAAACAAGGTATGAATTACAGACATGTAAAGTATGGAACGACATTACAATTTTCTCTGCTGTACAAAAAGCTAAGTTGAATATGCATATACTTTCATGATAATAATAAAGTTAGGCTGTGGAATTAATATGTAAAGAAGAAATGAGAATGATAGCTCCTTGCCTTCTTCCATGGGTATTATGAGTTTAAAACTTGAACTGTGTAAGCCACTTAGGCTATTCTTACATTGTGTTTTGAAGTGAAAGGGATGGAATAAAGTGAACCCTTTATTTATTCCAATTTTTGAGTATCCATTTTCACAGAATTTGCTTCCATAGTTGATATAATTATCTGTACGTTTTCTTATAACTTTAAGCAAAAATGTTGCTGCATGATTTACTTTTTTTATCGATCTATACATTTAAAAAAGCATTTATTATGTGAGTTTTTCTCTGTAACTTAATTTAAAAAAAAATCCTTAAAAGAATTAGATCCCTTCAATATGTAAATGAAAATAGATTGAAACTCTCTTATTTCTGAGAAGACAATGAACAGAAGCTAATAATTCATTCCCTGAACTAAAACCATGTAGATGTCACGAAAGTTAAGAGAAGTTGATGGATCCAAGGATCAAACATGAAAAAAAAAAAATGAGAAACATCCAGAGATCCAAAATCTGTTTGGGGTCTGGCGTGAAAGGTGAAATAAACAACTTCCATAGAAGAGGGCCAGATACTATGGGCAGGGAATAAGTCAAATAAAGCTTACTTTTTGTCTAAGTCCATTCAGGCTGCTATAACGGAGTATCATAGAATGGGTGGCTTATAAATAACAAAAATTTATTTCTCACAGTTATGGATGTTAGGAGTGAACAAGTCTAAGAGTTAAAAACTACAGAGGGGCACAGTCTTGCAGTGGAGTTCCTACACTTTTGTTTCACTTTCAGAAGTTCTACCACGTTCTCAAAATGAAGATTGGAGAAAAATTTCCTTCTAGCAGAGAGAAAAAGTAGCATTTTGGAATATGTTGGAGCAGTCTGTTCTTAACAAGGCCTGCCTTCAGTAGAAACAATTTTATCCAAACCTAAATGGTTAGGGATTTATCATAATCAAATGATATGGGAGAAAGAAAATACCCAACTCTAGCCTACTCTAACCTGTCTCTTGAAAGGAAAACACCCAACTACAGATCCCTTAACAGAATCATCAATCAACTATTTTTTTAAAAAATGTTATTTGGTGCACAAAATGTTATTTTTATTTATAGCCGAAAACAGCCGTTTGAGACCTATTGATAGAAATGATAATTTCTTTGTCCTAGTTCTTTTTGGTAGCCTTCAAAACTGACACATATACATGCCATCTAACTCTCTTAACATTTTTATTTTAAATAATTGCTTCTAATACTTAACATTTTCAAATTATCTTTTAGAAACTGTCAAACAACTCTTAATACTCAACAAAAGGAAAATGAACAACCCATTTTAAAAATGGGCCAAACACCTTCACAAAACCTCACAAAAGAAGATATACATATGACAAGTAAGTATATGAAAAGATGATCAACATTATATGTCATTAGGAAATTGCAAGTTAAAATATTGAAGTATCACTAGAGATCTATTAGAATGGTTAAAATTCAAACCCCTGACAATACTAAATGCTGCTGAGTATGTGGGGCAACAGGAACTCTCATTTATTGCTAGTGGGAATGAAAATGTTACAGTCACTTTGGGAAAGAATTGGTAGTTCCTCACAAAACTAAACATACTCTTATCATATTATCCAGGAATCAAGCTCCTTGGTATTTACCCAAATAAGATGAAAATTTAAGTTCACACAAAAATCTGCACATAAATGTTTATAGCAGCCTTATTCACATTTGTCAAAACTTGGAAACAACTAAAATGTTCTTCAGTTAGATGAATGGATAAATAAACTGTGGTACATCCAGACCATGGAATATTATTAGCACTAAAAAGAGAGTGAGCTTTTAAGCCATGGAGAGACCTTACATACATATTATTAAATGAAAGAAGCCAATCTGAGAAGACTATATACTGTATAATTCTAACTCTATGGCATTCTGGAAAAAAGTAAAACTATAGAAATAGTAAAAAGATCAGTGATCATTAGAGTTTGGGAGAAAAAAGAGATAGATAGGTATAGAAAAAGAGTATTTAGAAAAGTGAAAATACTCTATATGATACTATAATGATGAATACAGGTCATCATACATTTATCCAAACCCATAGAATATAAAACACCAACAGTTAACCCTAAGGTAAACTATGAACTATGATAATAATGTGTCTATAAGGGTTCATAGATTGTAAAAAATATCCCATTCTAGGGCAGGAAGCTGATAGAGGAAGAGGTTCTGTATGTTGAGAGAAAGGATTAAAGGCTAGCTCTGTAATTTCTGCTCAATTTCTGCTCTAAGAATAAAGTTTATTGTTTAAAAATCAGTAAGAAAAGTATAAATTGTTTTATATTGGGAAAACTGCCTTAATATATGTAGGAAAAAATAAAGTAGGATCGCTATATCTTGCACTATTAAAAATAAGTATATTTCAAATGGAGATAGCTCCAGGACAACTATGTCAAGGGCTAAAACAAGAAAAATTCACATTCGAATTTCTGAGAAATGAACCCAGGGATATGCAGTTTGAAAAATTCCTTAAGTTGATTCCAATAGGCACCTCTGGTTAATAACCTCTGTTACCATCTTAGTTACCCTAATATCTAGCATAGTAATATGGCTTGTGACATGCCTTTGACATCATTTGGCCAAAGTTCTATGACTATGTAATGACTTTTAAAATGCATAACTCCTCATATAAAAATTAGACCATGTCAGAGTTCACCAAGAAACTCCACTTTTTTT
>NW_006442487.1:1670638-1691950 GCF_000325575.1 Pteropus alecto
TTATTAGGAAAACATTAACAAATAAAACCAAATAAGTTTCAAGCCTACAATTAAACAGTATGTCGTATATATATATTGCATTGCGTGCTCGCCACTCAAAGATTTCCTTCCATCACCAAATATTTGACCCCTTTTACTCCTATCTACCTCTCCCTCCTCCTTTCCTCTGATAACCACTAATCCACAGCCCGTGGTCATTAGTCTCTGTTTATTTGTCATGTTTGTTTGTTGTTTTGTTTTATATCCCACATATGAGTGAAGTCATATGGTTTCCATTTTTTTCTGTCTGACTTATTTTGCTTAGCATGATGATTTCAAGATCCATCCATGTTGTCACAAATGGCAGTATTTTATCTTTTCTTATGGCTGAGTAATATTCCATTGTATATATGTACCACAACTTCTTTATCTAATCATCTATCATAGGAGACATTGGTTACTTCCATACCCTGGCCACCGTGAAAAATGCTGCTATGAACATCGGGGTGCATATATCTTTGTGAATATTTTCAGGATTTTTTAGGTAAATACCCAGAAGAGGGATTGCTGGATTATATGGTAGATCAATTCTCAGTACTTTGAGGAACCTCAATACTGTTTTCCATAGTGGCTGTACAAATTTGCAGTCTCACCAGCAGTGTATGAGGGTTCTTTTCTCTGCACATCCTCTCCAGCTTTTGTTATTACTTGTCCTGTTGATGATAGCCATTCTAACAGCTGTGAGATGGTATCTCATTTTAGTTTTGATTTGCATTTTCCTAATAGTGATGTTGACCATCCTTTCATATATTTGTTGGCCATATTTATGTCTTCTGGGGAGAACTGCTATTGAGGTCCTTTGCCAAATTTTAATTGGATTGCTTTTTTATTGTTGAATCGTATGTTTTTTATGTATTTTGAAAATTAGGCCCTTCTCAGAGTCATTATTTGTTTCTGTTTTGTTTTGTTTTCAGAGGCGTTATTTGAAAGTATATTCCTTCTTCAGATGGTTCCTTCTTTGCCTTGTTGATTTTTTTTGCTGTGCAGAAGCTTTTAGTCCTATTTATTTATTTCTGCTTTTACTTCTCTTGCCTTTGAAGTCAAATTTGTAAAAATCTCTCTAAATTTAGGGTCTATGAGTTTAGTACCTATGTTTTCTTCAATGCAATTTATTATTTCAGGTAATATATTCAGGTTTTTGATCTATTTTGAGTTAATTTTGGTGTATGGTGATAGCAGTCAGTTTCATTCTCTTGCAGGTGGCTTTCCATTGTATGTTTTTGGTTCCTTTGTGAAAAATTATTTGCCCATATATATGGGGGTTTATTTCTAAACTCTCAATTCTGTTCCGTTGATCTGTGTGTCTTTCTGCCCAAAACCATGCTGTTTTGATTATTGTTGCTTTGTACTATAATTTGAAGTCAGGCAGAGTGATACTTATGGCCTTGTTCATTTTTATCAGAATTACTTTGACTACTCGAGGTCTTTTGTGCTTCCCCATAAATCTGATCATTTTTTGTTCTATTTAATTATTAAATGCCATTGGGATTTTGATGGAGATTGCATTTATTCTGTATAATGCTTTAGGTAATAAGGTCATTTTAACTATGTTGATTCTTCCAATGCAATAAAATGAATATCTTTCCAATCCTTTGCATCTTTTTCAATTTCTTTTAATAATGTCTTATAGTTTTCAATGTGTAGGTCCTTTACATGCTTCGTTAGGTTGAGTCCTAGGTATTTTATTCTTTTTGTTGCAATTGCAAAAGGAATTTTTTTCATCACTTTTCTGAAAATTCATTATTAGAGTATAGGAACACTATGGAATTTTGAACATTGATTTTGTATTCTGAAACTTTATTGTATTTGTTTATTATTTCTAATAGTTTTTTAACAGGGTCTTTAGGGTTTTCTATATAGAGAATCATGTGCTCTGTGAAGTGACAATTTCACTTCTTCATTTCCTATTTGGATGCCTTTTATTTCTTTCTCTTGCCTGACTGCTGTAACTAGGCCTTCAAATACTCTGAATAATAGAAGTGATAACAGACAGTCTTGTCTTGTTCCTGATCTTAGAGGGAAAGTTTTTAGTTTTTCACCAGTAAGTATGATGTTAGCAGGGAATTTGTCATATATAGCCTCTATTGTGTTGAGGTACTTTCCTTCTGTACTCATTTTATTAAGTATTTATTCATAATTGGATGCTGTATTTTAAAGACTTTTACTGCATTGAATAATAGGATCATATGACTTTTATTTTTTATTTTGCTCGTGTGGTGCATCACAATAATTGATTTGGATGTATTGGACCATCCCTGTACCTCTGAGATGAGCCCATGTGATCATAGTGTATAAACTTTTTAATATGTTGTATATGATTTGCTAGTATTTTATTTAGGATTTTTCCATCTGTGTTGATCAGAGATATTGGTCTGTAGTTTTCTTTTTTTTGTGTGTTATCTTTATCAGATTTTGTGTTATCTTTATCAGATTTTGGTATCAGGGTAACGTTAGCCTCAGAAAATCAGGATGTATTGCCTCTTTTTCAATATTTTGGAAAAGATTGAGAGGAATATGTATTAAATCTTCTTTGAGTGTTTGGTAGAATTCACTGGTGAAGCCATCTGGTCTGGACTTTTAGTTTGGGGGAGTTTTTTGATGATTGTTTCAATTTCCATACTGCTGATTGGTTTCTTTAGATTTTCCATTTCTTCTTGATTCAGTCTAGGAAGGTCATATATTTCAAAGAACTTATCTATTTCTTCTATGTTATTAAATTTGGTATCATATAATTTTTCTTAGTATTCTTGCATGATCCTTTGTATTTTAATGGTATCTGTTATAACTTCTCCTCTTTCATTCCTTATTTTGTTTATTTGTGTCCTTTCTCCTTCTTATTTAGTGAGTCCAGCTAGGGGTTTATCAATTTAATTAACCTCAAAGAACCAGCTCTTTGTTGTATTAATTTTTTCTATTGTCTTTTTACACTCAATTTCATTTAATCTAGTTCTAATTTTGATGATTTCCTTCCTTCTGCTGACTTTGGGCTTCGTTTGTTTTTCTTTTTCTATTTTAAGATGTAATGTTTGGTTATTTATTTGGACTCATTCTTGTTTATTGAGATAAGCCTGTAATATTATGAACTTTCCTCTTATTACCACTTTTGCTGTGTCCCAAAGGTTTTAAAATGTTGTACTTTTATTCTCATCTGTTTCTATATATCTCTTGATCTCTTATTTCTTCTCTGGCCCAGACATCCCTCAGTAGCATGTTGTTTAATCTCCACATGTTTGTGATTCTTCCCACTTTCTTTTTACAGTTCCTCTCCAGTTTCAAAGCATTATGATCAGGGAATATGGTTGGTATGATTTCAATCTTCTTTAATTTATTAAGACTAGTTTTTTGCCCCAACATATGATTTTCCTCGAGAATGCTCTATGTGCACTAGAGAAAACTATATAAGCTGCTGTTTAGGGATGAAGACTCTGTAAATGTCAATTATTTTCAATTGATCTAACGTGTCATCTAAGGATGATATTTCTTGATTTTCTGCTTGGTTGATCTAACTGTAGCTGACAGTTGAGTATTTAAGTCTCCTCGTATAATTCTGTTTTTGTCAGTTTCTCTCTTTCTTTTATTAGTAGTTACTCTACAAATTTTGGTGCTCCCTGGTTGGGAGCATAGATGTTACTAAGTGTTAGGCATTCTTGATGTATGGTGCCTTTTATCATTATGAAGTATCCATCATTGTCTCTCTTTACCTTTTTGATCTTGAAGTCTACTTCATCAGTTATAAGTACAGCTACACCTGCTTTTTTCTGGATGTTATTTGCTTGGAGTATTGTTTTCCACACTTTCACTTTGAGTCTATATTTGTCCTTGTAGCTGTGATCTGTCTCTTGAAGGCAGCATATGGTTGGGTTTTGGTCTTTGATCCAATCTGTTACTTTGGATTTATATTAAGGGCGGTTTTTAAGGGCCTTTTTATTTATATTAAGGGCGGTTATTGAAATATGAGATTTTTTTTTGGTTATTTTATCTCTTATTTTTTAATAGCTCAGTGTCTCCATTGTTTCTTTGTTTTTATGTTTCTGCCTGTTATTTTAATTTGGTGATGTGTTTAGGATTTTCCTTTTGTTCCCTCCCGTTTTATGTTATGTCTCAATTCTGTATTTTTGGTGTGTGCTTACCATTCAGTTAAAGATGGTTATATATAGTTCTTTTTCTTCTGCATAAGCCTTGTCTCCATTTCCTTTTGCAGATTTGCATCTTTACTCCCTCTCCTTTTCTGTTTTTGTTGTCTCATATCATCTCTATTTATGTTGTGAGTATATTTCTATGTTGAAGTAAATGTTGTCTTCTCTTTTTAAAGTGTTTTTTTTTTTTTTTACTTTCAACTATTATATATATTCTTTCCCCTCTTTAATTTCCTCCCCCGCACTTCCACACCTGACCTATGGATGTCCGTTTCTCCTTAAAAATTAGATCTCTGAAGGCAGGACATCTCCTCCCACATGCTCATGGCATACACCCGGGGCCTGGCACACCCAGGGTAAGGTCTGTGGCTCCACTTGCGGTGTGAATTCAAGACCTTCTTCATGTAAAACAGACATGCTAACCACTACACTATGGAGTCATCAACATTATATAATATTTAAGCTTATAGCACCCTGTTTTTTATAAGGGTTTCACTTTTTTTGTTTCTGTCTGCTTGTTAGTCATCTTACTCCTAGTTATGTATTTTTTTGTCATTTTGCTTCAGGCAGAATGACTCCCTTCATGATTTCTTCTAATGCAGGACTTGTGGTAGAGAATTCCCTCAGCTTTTGTATATCTGGAAAAGTCTTTATGTCTCAGTCACATGTAAATCATAGCTTTTCTTGATATATTATTCTTGGCTGGTAATTTATTTCAATAGTTTGAATATTTTGTTCCACTCCTTTCTTGTTTATAAGATTTGTTCTGAGAAGTCCAATGATAATCTGATGGGTTTTCCTTTATAAATTACTGTCTCCTTTTCCCTGGCTGCCTTGAGAACTCTTTCTTTGTCGTTAAATTTTGGCAATTTTAATATAATGTGTCTTGAAGAAGGGCTTTTCAGGTTGAGGTAATTGTGTGTTCTGTTTGCTTGGAATTGAATATCCTGTTCTTTCCATAGGTTTGGAAAATTCTTGTCAACTATTTGTTCGTATATACTCTCTGTTTTTCTCTTCCTCTCTTCTCTGTCCTGTATACCCATTATTCCTATGTTGCTTTTTCTGATGATGTCAGACAGTTCTTGCAGAGTTCTCTCATTATTTTTCATTCTCGTCTCTCTCATTCATTCTATGTCATTTCCAGATTTCTGTCTTTAATTTCACTATTTCTTTCCTCCATCTGGTCTGCTCTATTTTCAAGCTTGCTACTTCATTCTTCCTCTCTTTAAATGTGTTCTTTATCTCTGGAAGTTCTGTTTGGTTCTTTTTTTAGAGTTTCAACCTCCTTGATAAATATTCTTTTTGTTCATTTATTTTGTTTTTAATTTCTTGGAACTGTTGGTCTGAATTTTCTTCATCTCGTTAAATTTTTTCAGAAGTGCAATTTTGAATTCTCAATCACTTAAACTGCAGATTTCTATGTCTTTGTGCTTATTTTCCGGAGATTTTTATCTTTCTTTTTGAACTGCCTTGTCACCTTGGTTGTTCATGGTATTTGACTATTTCTCCGCCTGGGATTTAATGGGAGTGTACTTTGTTATTTATTTATTTATTTATTTTTTAAAGAAAATGTATCTTATAGTGATATTTCTTTAAGAGGTTGATAAGAAGGGGTTTTTCTTTTGATTTTCAGCAAGTGATGTCCAAGCCTCTTGGATATCTGCTTTAAGGGTAAAAATTCCCTTTTCTTTCTGGTATATGTCTGTGTACCTCTGTGTTCAGGTCACTCAGTCATTGGGCTCCACCCCTGTGAAAGCATACAATGGGCGATGGGAGTATGAGCGCCTGAATAGGTCCTGAAATCCCATTATTACCCCAACAGTCAGATGTAATGTCCCACTGCTTCCTTCTGACTCTGCCTGACTGGGGGGGGTGGGGGGGTAGGGTTGATTGTGAGAGGTCTGCAGTGTATGTGGCTATTTCTCTTCTCTTAGTGTTGTCCCCCAGGTTTCAGCTGTCTTGCTTCGGTATCACGGTGCCTATCTCTGGTACCAGGTGTAGTGTATGTTTCAGTACTGGTTGCAGAAATTCCTTTGTGTCTCAGTGGTGTTAGGTCTGGGAGGTTGTGTGTGTGTGTGGGGTGGCGGGGGGAGAGCAGGGAGGGCACGTTTTGAATTGGTGGGTGTTCACAGCCAGGCTCAGTGACTCAGCCTTTAGCTTGGCAATGGCAGTTGCTAAGCAACAGTTGTCACCCCTCCACTCTCAGTTTCTGTCCTGTTCTTTGCCCTGATTCCTGGTCTCTGCTGCATGGAATATGCTTATCACTCAGGCAGCATTGCTGCAGGTGTCAAAAGGCCAAGACCTGGTAGTGAGATGTTCCTTTCTCCTGCACGGAGCACTGGCTGCGTAATTCAGCTCCTTTGTTTCATACTCCTAATCTGCCTCCCAGTCTCCTGTGGATTCGTCTACCTTTGGATGCTCTTATATGCAGATCTCTCAGATGTGTTTGTGTGCAATTGGGTGTTATTTGTTGAGTTGTAGATGTTTAGCTTGTTGTTACTTAGAGTGAGAGATCCAGGGAGATCTCTCACATTACCATGCTTCTGATGTCACCCCAAAATATTTTTTGTTAAAATCCTAAAAATATAGTTTTGAACATTTTATATCTGAAAAATAGATTATATTAAAAGGAATCAGTGACCAACAAAGACATAATCTTGAAAATAATTACAGTAATTATCGTTGTTCTTGTTATTATTATTATTAATACTTTAATAGTGCTTACCCTGTACTTGGCACCATTCTCAATGTTATACATAAATTAACTCATTTAACCCTCACATTAACTTAATGGGGAAGTTGTTATTACCATCTTCATTTTACAAATGAGGAATCTGAGGAAGATGGAGATTATGTAACTTGATCAAGGTCACACAACTAATGATAATGTTGCTGGGATTTAGATCCAAGCATCCCAAGTGTATACTTTAAAACATCTTGGATAAAAAATAAATAAAGAAAAATAAAGAAAGAAAGAAAAATCTAGGCTCAATTATCTTAAAAAAGTGAAAACTGTGAAAACTTAAACTAGAACTTAGGCAAGAAAAAAATTTTAAAGTAAAGCATTTTAAAAAAAGATACAAATGGGAATTATAGAGTATAGAGAGTGAGATAGAAAAGGAAAAAGGACAGAAATTATAATATTATCTGAGTAGCATGTATAAACCAGGTACTGTTCTAGGCACAAAAAGAATTCAGTGACATATAAAAGGAAAGCTTGAATGTACCAGAGTTCTTAGGATATATCCAGTTTCTCCCAGTTTGGGTAGTTTTTTTTTTTTTTTTTTTTTTTAATAAGATTATCCTTTGCCGGCAGAAAGCAAAATGTTTTCTTATCCACTTTACCCTTAATCATTACGTTCCCTTTAATTTTCTTTTTTTTTTTCGGATTACGTGTGGAAACAGGGATATAGCTCCTAAATCCAGCAAATATGCATAGTTCATCTGAAGGGATGTTTAATAGATTTACCCCAGAATTCTTACTCATTATGTCAAGCACATTTTTATGTTTGTTGTATTTCTACAAGTAAAGTTGTTCACTGAAGACTTTTTCTACATTTCTTTTTTTAACCCTTTCCAATAATTGATGTTAGAGTTCAATTTTTTATACATCTAAGGGAAGACATTAGTATCATAAAAGATTCAATCTCTTTGCATATTTTCTTTTTCTAAGTGACTCAATAATATAAAATATTTTTAAACAAAATGCCTAATGATAGTTGCTTTACTATTATTGTTTCCAACTAACTCTAAACGGTCAAAGAAAAGATATCATATATTTAGTAAGAAACTTATATATACTGCCTATTTCTGAGATAAATAGCTATATAAAATGTTGATGCAAGTTTCAGTATCATAATATATGTAAAAATGAGAATGTATTCTTCACATAGCTAATTAATTCAAAATTTTCTCTTCTAAATTGAGAAGATAAATTGAAATTCCAGGTCAAAAAATTTATTCAACTCAAAGATCATAAAATTCATGTAGTATAGTAAATTTAATTATTTATGGGGCTTCAGTTCAGATCCAATTTAATCTTCAAAACCTTAAAGACCGATACTTAATTTTAATAGAGAATTATATCTCTCTAATTAAAGGTAAAATTTATGATTTATGTGATTTATTCATTATGTCATAACATAACTGTTTACATGAGCAATTGCTATTTTTTAATGATTCAATTTAAGATTTTAAGGATATTTGAGATGTGTGTTTTTTCACTTGCAGAGATCCTTCTCTTTTTTGATAAATGAAGGGGAGGCAATAGTTCCTTTATTTTGCGATAAAAAAGTGGTAGATATAACCAATCAAAAGGAAATGAAAATATTAACAGCCTAATCAATTTGCTTTTTAAAAAATCTTGAGTCAGTTTCCTCTCTACACTTTTACTACAATTATATACATGAAATATCATATTTCTTTCATAATTTCTCTTCTTTTATGTATGTGTGTATGTGTATAATTTCATTCGGTTCTCATGTATCTGAAGTCTTATAGTTCTACAAATTTATCTGAACAAATGAAGCAGTGATTGCATTTTAATTTGGATTAATTATGAGCCTCACATTTCCGTATCCATTTTTCCTGCCACAAAATGCTTATGCAACCCCCAGGATTTCCAACTGCTTAAATGATATGCCCTTTATCTTACTTGATTATTGAACTTCAAGTAAATTGTGGAGGTTGATGTAGCCAACAATTGCTATTTATACAAAAGTCCCAAAATCTTTATTCCTTTGTCTCTATAATATGTAAATATCTCAAGCTTACTGTCCAAACTGATTGTAAAAAGAAGCCAGCTACAGAAATTATCCACACAAGGATATCAGAGAAACAAGTTTCCTTAACTTTATTTAACTAGTGAAAGAAGTTTAAGTTGCAAAATACTTGTGTTTTTCTTCTAATTCCTGTGATATTAAGAAATATAGAGTTGATAACAACCTATAACTATATCAAACAGACATGAGACCACATTCCAGGTTTATCTACTAGTTGTCTTTCTCCCATAGTTCTATAGAAATAAATTCTTGATTTCAGATTAATAATGATGGACTCTTCATCTCCTGCTCCACTATAAATCAGACTTCTAGATAAGGGTGCCTATGGAGTGCTTTAAGGAAAATGGTGATAAGCAATCCTACCTACGGAGTGGTTAAGCCCTCCTATTGAGCTCTTACAGACATAGGTTATATCCAAGGTAGCATGCTGCTGAAGAAAGTAATTCAGAATACTGTGGAAAGCAAGCACTTGGGAGGGACACTCAGAGCCCCAAGATAAAC
Organism: Pteropus alecto; assembly: GCF_000325575.1. Taxonomy (NCBI): domain Eukaryota; kingdom Metazoa; phylum Chordata; class Mammalia; order Chiroptera; family Pteropodidae; genus Pteropus; species Pteropus alecto. The sequence goes on from NW_006442487.1 coordinate 1,680,096, forward strand.
ATATAATGTCTGAAATTTGTACCCAAAATATAAATACAACATTGATAAGCAGTATATAGAAATAATAAATAATAAATAATAAATAATAAAGATGTATAATGGAGTAGTGTTTGAGGCAGTGGCTTACATAACCCCAGTGTCTGACTGAATGCTATGCTACCAAAATCAAAGACTTTTCTATCCATATCTTTAGTTATCTAAACCAAGGGTCCATTCCAGAATAGAGAGGCAGAGCCCCACTAACTACAACTTTTGCTAGTGTTCAGAATATAAATTTATTGGAATAATTGAACTAAAAGAAAATCATAGATACAGATACCTCAAATATTATTAAAATAGACAGTCCGAGATTCTTGAGAATCCAGGCATGCAAATCCTGGCCCTTAAATTTTAGTTTTTCATGGTTACAGAGGATGCATATCCTTTAGGAGTATTTTGTTAAAGGTAAGGTAGGTCAGTGGTGGATAGGAAAACTGGAGAAATATATTTGTAAGCAACACAGGAATTATAGTGGAGAGAGAATAATCTCCTCAATTGTCAGGACACAATTGCTGAGTTCAATTAATTCTAGCATTTCCTTCCATTCTTGTTTTACTAGTCTCAGGATCCAAGGTTCAGGGAGAGAGATTCCAATGACTGAGCTGAATAAATCAATAAATGAATGAATGAAAATTTTAATAAAAATATCAAAATCACCAAAATGTTATCACTTACATTTTCATGCAAATACAACACACTATCTCTCCCACCCAGTGATTGATATAATTTTCTTATTTAGCATCAGGGATGCTTAGGAATTGGATTGCAGAAACATCTCTAGTGTCTTCAGAGGTGTCTTAGGGGAATTGTAAAAGAAAAAGAAAAGGACAAATGCTGGGAGTACAGACGCCTTCACCCTACTTAAATCTAAGCCTCACAATTTCATTTGTTTATTTCAGCAAAATCAGCAGGATTCTATTTCTAAAAATGTGTTTGAGAACCATCAATCCAAGATCATAGAACTACTTAATGTTATAACTAATTCTCTTAAATCTGCCTAGTGCTACCTGATTTCTATAAAAATCCTGAAGATTTTGAAAATTTGGTAGTCATCATATTTGTTATATAGAAGATTTCAATTCTTGTCAAGATGATTACTGTATCTAGATCATATTGAACATCTTAAATCAAATTTCCATTGATTCTAAGCTCAGGAGTGTAACAATATATAGTCTCTTCACATATATGACCTTGTATTATGTCAAAAGTAGTCTAATTTCCTTGTTGCCTACCTCTCTTACTTTCTAAGAGATTTCATAAAGAAAAAAAGGAGCTGCTTATGTCTTTGAAAGCAAAGTCATAGGAAAAAATCTTGTAAGAGTTAACATTATAATCTTAAAAAGGTGAATTAAGACAAAAATAAATTAATGCTTTGTGCAATAAATAAACTTCTTTGACTTCCCTTAATTTTAAAATAAAATGATAAAAAATTACACTTATGATCAGGTCTTCACTATAAATAATAATCGTGGAGAAGCCACAGACATTTGAAAACTCTTGTATTATTTACCTTAACAGCTAATGCCATGATCATCCTGTTTGCTGACTTTGAGTATTCTTTTTTAGAGCAAAAACTTTTCCTCCAAAAATTAAAAAAATCATATATTTTAACTTTCTTCGAAAGTTAGACAATAATTCTGAAATTATTTCATGTTAATTTGATACATTATCTGGTTCCCAAATTCAACTATTAAATATTATTGCTAATAGAGTGACACATTTAATAAAGGCACTGTGTTAAATTTGGAAAAATATACATAACTATGTGCTTACTAACATGCAGTTTAAAGAGCTGATAATAAAGGAAATGAATTACAGTAAGTCCTCATTTAACATCATCGATAGGTTCAACAACTTTAAGCAAAACCACATATAACGAAAACAATTTTAACATAGGCTAATTTATATAAATAAGTTAAGTTCCTACAGCATCTCATCAAAGTTATAATGAAACGATGTTGAGTGAAATAATGTTATTCAAGGACCTGCTGTACTAAAAATAGAGTATATCTTAAAAAGTCCAGTCCTGAGACAATGCTGAAATTGTTTCTTCTTGTTAAGATCATTAATAGTCTTAGACTGGTAAGGGAGATCACTTTGTAGATTATGTGGATGTCTGGCCACTATGATATACACTTAAAACCAATATAAAATAATGTCGAATGTCAACTGTAATTGAAATATTTTTTAAAAAAGAACTACCTGGTAATGAAAGAACTATTAACAAATTAATTAAGAAGAGCAACTATTCTCAACTTTGAGTTATGCTATCCACAAATAAAAGGGCCATATAAAAAATGTTATTTAATAATATCTATTCTGAATTCTACCATTTTTGAAATGTTTATTAAGAAATATTATTTACATTAATCAAAAAACTTTGATTCATATTTTGAGGGAAAATATTATTTTTAAGACATGCATAGCAATGTTGTGTTTTAATTTTTTTCAGTATAAGGTGTGGCAAAATCTTGTTGCAAAAAAAATCTCATGTAAAATTCGAAATCTTACATATGGGAAAAAAGCAAGCAGTATAAATAACAGTCTTTAAAACTCTAAGCCAAGTCCTTCAAGAAATGGAAGAAACTATCAAGATTTTTTTTTCTATACTAAATTATCTTAATAAATGTGTTTAATTACAATATGAGATACAAAATTACTGTTACAAGATACACTAAAATAGAAACAAAGGCCCTTCTGCTCGCTATGCTTCATCCTGACACAGGGCTTTTGCACTGCTGTTCCTTTTGCTTAAAATGTTCTTTTCTCATTTCTTATCCAAATTAAATTCTATTCCTACCTCACTCAGCTTTTAGTTCAAGTAACAAAACTAAAACAGAGTTCTCAGCTCAAGTCACATAAATACATTACTCACTTCTTTCTTCCTTCCTTCTTTTATTCTGGTGCCTGAAGATTAAATATGATGGCTACCATCTTAGAACATAAGGGTGAGAGCATTACCCTAGCTTTGGAGGATAGAGTGATGAGCTGACGTAAGTCTGAGTCTCTAAGGACATTATGTTAAAAAGCTGCAATATCGGTTCTGATAGCCTTCTTCTGGACTTTCATATGAGAGATGGCATTTATCTTGCTTAATTCACTATGGTTTATGAATTTCTCTTACTCTCAGTTAAATTTAAGCCTAATTGATAAACAACTCCTATAAACTCTGGTAACATAATTCATCATTCTTTCAAGACACTTATCTAATTTTTACTTATATATTTGTGAGAGTTATTAACTAGTTGGTTAATATCTGTACCTCCTTCACCAAATACTAAGTTTAATGAGAGCAAGGACTATATTCACCATTGTACTCTTATCACCCTAGAACAGTGCAAGATAAATATCTTGAAGAAAAGAAAGAGGGAAGTAAAAAGAGAAGGAGAAAAGAGAAAGGAAAAGAAAAAGGGAGGAGGAAGAAAGAAAAGGTAGAAAAACATTAAGTATGCTAAGTTTATTTTTATCCTCCCTCTATACTCGTTGTTTTTCCTTTTCTCCTATTCTCAGTAGTGTAGTCTCCTTTATAAGAGTATGCTCTCAAGTTCTCTTTACTTTTGAAAACTTTTCAGCACGAGATCTAATAAATTTATTATTACTATGAGTCTTCTTAGAGGCATTTATGTTTTAACAAACAAAAAATTAGTAAGTGGAAGGAATGTCATAAGAGGAAGGATTTGGTCATTGATCATGAAACTCCTTGCAAAAGCTGACTCAAAGAAAATCATTAAATCATTACATGTTTCTCATTCAGAAAGTTCTATTTTGAAAAGCTTATTTATTTTCAAAATAGCATCTCTCACTCAAAGGATATTGTGGTCAGCCAGTTTCTAGATTTCTCTGCTTTGATTTTAATAGCTTCAGAGAAGGAAGAGGAGGAGAAGGAAAGAAAAGAATGAGAAGGAGCAGCAGCCTCTAGGAGAAAGTAATCCATTTTATAAAGAATAATAAAACTGGAGAAATTGCAGCTACACTGCTCTTCAGACAGAGGGTGAAATGGAGATTGCTTTCCATCATGAACAAAAGTAAAAGGAAAGATAAATTAGCTTTAATCGAGGCTTGTTTTTTATGTGTGTGAATGTTTTTATGTTTTTTGATTGTATACTGATGATCTTTTTTATAAAGAAGTCCATTTAAATAGAAAAATAGGAATGACCAGATTCTAAACTCTTTGAATCATTTATTTTGTGTAACTTTTCATCATTAGGGATGAATTAGAACACTTATCAGACAAGTAGAATTTTTTTAAAAATAATTATATCTCATTAACTCAGAATGCATGTCATCTTCAACATATTTTTGATCCAAAAAATATAAAATTTTCTAACAAAAATTTGATACTTATAACTAACATAACCAAAACAGTTTGCCTAGGAAGGAGCTTACATTTTGGTGATGAAAAATACATTTTTTGTTTACTTATAATAAGCTAAACAAGATAACAAAATAAACAAGATAAAGATAAAAAGTAAAAATGAAGAGATAAAAAGACAAAAGTATAACATAATATAATAAAATATAATATAACATAATGTCAAGCAGTGAAAAGTACTATGAGGGAAAACAAGGTAGGATAAGAGGAGAGTGAATCTGGAGCTATTTTATATACTATGGGAAGAAAGACCTTCCTGAAGAAGTGGCATTTAAGCAGAGACCTGATCTGAATTAAATGGAATTTGATGGTGATGAATATTTCAAGCAAAGGCAATGGTGCAGACAAAAAAGGGGATACATACAAGTTTAGTGACCAAAAGTAACCTCAAAGTATGATATGATCACAAATTCCTAACTGGGTAAATCATGGTAGGTAGTCAAGCCCCAAGCCTATAACTTTAGTGAAAGGTTTTTAAGCAAGCTCTGTCCATTGTTCTTATGCATCTTGGTTAACCAGTCTTTGAAATGCCATAAGTAATCCTCTTTTCCAGAACCCACACAGGCATGACGACCCTTGAGGGAGCACAAAATCTTGTTGACTGTCCTGTATTTTGCTTTTTTCCACCTTCATGTAATCTTTCTTACAATTTTTTTTTAGAATTCCAAATGTATAAAAGAAACTGCAAAACTATCATTCTCCAGAGCATTTGAGATCTTGCTTACTGACATGTAATCATTTTGGCTTAAATAAACTATTATAAAAATATTCTCTACAGGTTTCTCACGATGTTAATGGCAACAGAAAATTAATTCCTAAGGTGGAGAAGAACTGAATGTTTTCAAGGGACAATAAGAAGGCTGGCATAGATAGAGTTGTAGTAGATGAGGTGAAATAGAGTCCAGAGCTGGATCATGCACAGCCTTGTTGCTCATAGTATGGAGTTTGTATTTTACTCTGAGAGTAATTTTACAGCCATTAGAGAATCTGAGTGGCATGATTTAAAATCTTTTAAAGGTTCATTTTGATTGTTGTTCAGAACACAGTGTTAAAGGAGACAAGTAAGGAAGCACGAAAAACCAGTTTTGTGACTATTGCAAAAGTTCAGATAAGAAATGTTGGTGGCTTGGACTAAGATAATAATGGTGAAGGTGGTGAGACATAGTCATACAAGATATCTTTATTTCTAAAGTATTTGCTGATGGTTTAAGTATAACGGTGTAAGAGAAAGCAAAGGATTAAGAGTGACTCTTGGGTTTTAAGCTTAAGCAACTGGATGGTTGTCATTTACTGAGAAGGAGTAAATTATGAGAGGAACAAGTTGGGGAGTGGGAAACAAGAGTTCTTTTGGACATTTTATGTTAGATCTGTTTACTAGGTAACCAAGTAGAAAGGTCATGTAGATGTATGAGTGTTTGTAATTCAAAGAAGAGATTGGGCTGGAGATATAAATTCAAGTCGAGCATATAGACAATTCCATGGGAATTCATATGACAAAAAAAATGGCTGAGAACTGAGCCTTAGGACATTCTATTATTTAGAGGTGTATATAGAGGAAGGAAACAAAAAAGACTGAAAATTAACAGCTAGTGATGTAGGAAGGAGACCAGGAGTTTCTGAGGCCAAATGAAAAAAAAATATTACAAGGAGGGAATGATCAACTCTGTTAAATACTGTTATGAAGCCAAGATAAAGACTAAGAACTGACCACTGGATTTGGTAAGGTAGAGGTCAACCATAATCTTGACAATGGTGGTTGTAGCTGAGTAGTGGGGACAAAATTTTTTTAAAGTTAATCTTAAAGGATATTAAATCTTAAGAATGATGATAATAATAATGATAATAATAATAATAATAATAAAAGTTTTTGAACTCATACTATGTTTAAAGCATTGTGCTGATTACGTGCATTATTTCATTGAATTCTTTCAACAAGCCTCTACTATTATTAGAATCTTTATTTAGTGGATGAGAAAACTGACTCTCAGAGAAGTTAAGTCACCTTCCTCTTCACATAGCTGAAAAGAGGTAAAGCCTGGATTTAGACAAGTGCTCCTTGATTCCGGATCCTCCATTTCTAACCATTTTTAATGCTGCCTTGTATCTGAAGGAGGAAAATTGGACATTCTATCAAAGTTCTAACCTTGACTCTGGATTTTCTTTGTTATTTCTCTCTTAGTGAGTACTCCCATACTATGTTATCTCTAAGATAACCCTCCTTCAGCCATTATTTTCATTCATTCTTGTCCTCTTTCCTGAGCTTCATTTTAATGTTTTTATATACTTATTGGACATTTCTGGATTGTCACCTCAAACTCAGGGACATAAAACATAACACTTTTTCTTTTATCCACATTCAACTATCTACTTTTGTTAGGTAGTTAGGTAGCCATGAGAGATGGGAGCAAAGGCCCAGCTCTGCAATCATAGAAATGACAACACGATAGTCTATCCAAAAGGGCACTCCTGAACCTCCCAGGAAAAACTCATTTTTCAAATAATAATACCCTTACATCATGGAGTACTGTGCTGGTTGGAAAATTACTGTTTGGCTATCGCCCATGGGAACATAATGCTCTAACAATAAGCTTTCTGCTTCTGTACACCCAACCTATGGGTTGACAGTTAGTAAAAAGAAGAAAAATAGACTTGTGTGTTCAAACAGGATGAAGAATGGGGTTTAGGGCTTAAAAACCCTGTACCTCTACATTTCAGGGCTGTTTAATTTGGGGTCTGCGTACCCCTGGCAGACCCAGCTGGCTGAATACAGAGTATGTTTCCTATAACTCACTAATTTCTGGTGGTCCGTGTGTCTATCAGGGGCTGGCAGCTACAACGGTACAAGGAAATAAATAACCATAGCATACCAACTAGTTTAGACCAACTGCAAACGCATGTGCAGTAGAGTACCTGACCTTCGTTTCACCTCAGCCTCATTATACCAGTATTATAATGTTATGTATATACCCAGAAGTTCATGAATCTAATTACAACAGACTGAATTCTGGGAAGGTGCATGTGCAGTTGACAGTAAGTTACATAAGAGCCAACTGTAATTCAAAATGAACTTACACATCAATCAGCAAGCACCACACTGGTAACCACCTATTACAGCTCAGATATGACAGACCTCTCCACCTCTACAGGGCTTCAGCCCTCTCTGGTGTAGCCTATTTCTCTCTTGAAACTTACTTAAATAAATCTTACTTTTCCTAACCTTTGCTGATCTGTAATTCTTTACTGCGTTGGCAGAAAGGACCGAGGCCCCCAGTACCACTGAGACAACGATGGACTTAGATTGCTCCCAATAGTAACACTTTAATTTATTATTTTGCTTAAGGATTTCATTCAGACACTAGGACACTGAACATTGGCACCATCTCAGATTTGCTTCCTTCTCCTATTCAGCTAAGAAGCTCACCCTATTTTCCTACCATAAGATTTGTCTTTCTTTTCTGTCTATTTTCTTGTTCACCTCCTCAGTTTAGGCCTTCATTTCTTCAAGTTTAACCATTAAAGTAAGCAATTAACTTGGATATGTGGATTAAAAAAAAAAAAAGGATTTCATGGAAAGAGATCTCACAGGGTGATCTAATCATAAATTCCTAACTGGGCGCAGGTCATGGTAGGTAGTCACACCCAAGTGTATAACTTCTTTCCTAAAAGGCTTATCTTTTTGCTATTAGCAAACCCTGCCCATTGTTTCTCATCGTTTCTGTGCATTTAGCTTAACACACCTTTGAAATGCCCCCTTTCAGAGTTCTTTCTTTAATGCCTACCCACCCTTTCAGATCCCTCCTTCTAAATCATGAGTTTAACTATTCTGTAATCCAATCTCTACCTTGCTTTCTCTCACCATCATGTAATCTTCTTTAAGTTCCCTTCTTAATCTCAAATGCATAAAATAAACTACAAAACTGTTATTCTCTGGAGCATTTGAAATCTTGTTCTCTCCTGCCTATGTTGTCAGTTTGGCTCAAATAACCTCATAAAAATACATGTTTGGACATGTCTTACATCGGTAGATTATTGTTTATCTCTATGAAATTGTTTCCTCAAAATTAGTTAATATTATGCTATCTCCTTCTTTAAATTAAAAATAAATATATCCTGTAGGCAAAAGTCGAACTCCTTTCTTTAGTATCCAGAGTCATCTATGTTCCCATTCAAGCATTTATTTCCAACATAAACCCCCATTATTCTAAAATACAAATACTACACTACATTAGTCAAACTGTAGCTTTGCAGTTTTTACGTTTACATGTTTGTTCATGTGATTTCTCTATGCAAAAAGCCTCACTTTCTTTATCTAGTAAAGTCAAATTTGCCCTGCAAGGCTTAAATCACATTTCTGTCCCACAATGTGGAGTCTACAAATCTTACCCTCTAAAAAGGTGATTTCTACCTCTTCCTTACTTATTCAAAACTTATTTAATTCATAATTTTTTACGTGATTGTAAGACATCTCAGCACAAATACCCAAAACAGTGCCTTATATTTATAAAACATATTTGGGTAATAAGTATAAAATTGAAACATTAAAAGTATTATTTGATAAGTTGCCTTGAACTTTGAATAAAGGGATTAAATTGATGTAAAGTACTTAATACAAGAACTGAAAAAAGTAGAAACACAAAAATCTTAGCTATTTTATTTCACTTAATAAGTTTATCACTTGCTTTCTCAAACTTAGAAAAAAATATATTTTTCAGAAGTCCTTAAACATATTTTAAATGATTAGTTGCTCTGTGTGTGTGTGTGTGTGTGGGTGTGGGTGTGTGTGTGTGTGTGTGTGTGTGGGTGTGTGTATGAGAGAGGCTTTGAGAAACATGAATAATGTTTAAACTTAATAGAGTTATTCAAAAATCGATGTTATTTTCTTTCTGTTAATCCCATATGTATACATATTATTAAAGGCCTATCTCTAAAAACAAGAACAAGGCCAAATAAACAACCTAACATTCCATCTTAAAAAAAAAAAATAGGAAAAGAAGAACAAATGAAACCTAAAGTCAGCAGAAGGAAAGAAATAATCAAAAATAGAGCAGAAATAAGTGAAACTGAAAAAAAAAAAGGAAATGCAAGAAACAGCCGGTTCTTTGAAAAGATTAATAAATTTGACAAACCCCTGGCTAGACTCACCGAAGAAAAAAGAGAAAGGACACAAATAAACAAAATCAAGGATGAAAGAGGAGAAATTACGACTGACATCGACAATAGACACTGCAGAAATACAAAGGATCATACAAGAATACTGTGAAGTATATAACACCAAACTTAATAACCTAGAAAATATAGACCAGTACTTCGAAAAATACAATCTTCCTAGACTGATTCAAGATCTGGAAAATCTAAATATACTGATCAGCAGAATGGAAATTGAAACAATCATCAAAAACCTACCAGAAAGTATAAGTCCAGGACCATATGGCTTCACAAGTGAATTCTACCAAACATTCAAAGAAGATTTAATACCTATTCTCCTCAAACTCTTCCAAAGAATCAAAGAGGAGGCAATATTTCCCAACTCATATTATGAGGCCAATAGTATCCTGATACCAAATTCTGGTAAAGACAACGCACAGAAAAGAAAACTACAGAGCAATATCTCTCATGAACACAGATGCAAAAATCCTAAATAAGATACTAGCGAACCGAATACAGCAACATATTAAAAAGATTATACACCACCATCAAGTGGGCTTCATCCTAGAGTCACAGAGATAGCTCAACATATGCAAATCAATTGTGATACACCACATAAATTAAAAAAATAAGAATCATATGATCATATCAATAGATGCAGAAAAAGCCTTCAACATCCATATATGATCCATATATGATCCATTCATCATCCATATATGATCGAAACACTTAACAAAATTGGTATAGAAGGAGAATACCTTAACATAATAAAGGCCATATATGACAAACCCTCAACCAACATTATGTTGAATGGTAAAAACTAAAAACCTTCCCTCTAAGATCAGGAACAAGGCAAGGCTGTCCACTATGGCCACTGTTATTCAATATAACATTGCAGGTCCTAGCGAGTGCAATCAGGCAATAGAAAGTCATAAAAGACATTCAAATAGGAAATGAAGAAGTCTAACTGTCACTATTTGCAGATGACAGGATTCTCTATATAGAAAACTCTGAAGACTCCACAAGAAACCTACTAGAAACAATAAGCAAATACAGTAAAGTTTCTGGATAAAAAATCAGTGTTCAAAAATCCTTAGTGTTCCTATATTCTAATAATAAAGTGTCAGAAAAAGAAGTGGAAAAAATAATTCATTTTGCAATTACAACAAAAAGAATAAAATCCCTAGGTATAAATCTAACGAAACATGTGAAGGACCTATATAATGAAAAGTATAAGACCCTATTAAAAGAAATAAAAGAAGATACAAAGAAATGGAAAGGTATTCCGTGTTCTTGGGTTGGAAGAATTAACAGAGTTAAAATGACCTCATTACCTAAAGCTTTATATAGATTTAATGCAATCCCCATCAAAATCTGATCAGCATTTTTTAAAGAATTGGAACCAAAAATCATCAGATTTGTACAGAAGCACAAAAGACCTCAAATAGCCAAAGCCATTCTGAGAAAAAAGAACGAGGCTGGAGGCATCACTCTGCTTGACTTCAAATTATACTACAAAGGGACAGTAAACAAAACAAGATGGTATTGGTAGAAAAACAAACACACAGAACAGTGGAACAGAATCGAGAGTCCAGAAGTAAACCCATATTTATATGGGCAAATAATTTTTGTTAAAGAAGCCAGAAATATTCAGTAGAGAAAGGGAAGCCTCTTCAATTAATAGTGCTGTGAAAAGTGGAAAGCCATCTGCAAAAGATTAAAACTAGACTCTTGTCTATCACCATACATCAAAATTAATTCAAAATGGATTAAGGACCTGAATATAAGACCTGAAACAATAAAATGCATAGAAGAAAACATAGGAACTAAGCACAAGGATCTTGAACTTAAAGTGGATTTTATGAATTTGACCTCAAAGGCGAGGTAAGTAAAAACTAAAATAAATGAATAGGACTACATCCAACTCAAAAGCTTCTGCTCAGCAATAGAAACCGTCAACACGGTAAAGACAACTATCTAAATGGGAAAATATATTTGCAAGCAACTTCTCCGATAAGGACCTAATATCCAAAATGTACAAAGAACTCACATGACTCAATAAAAACAAGAAAAAACAAACCATCCAATCAAAACATGGGCAAAGGGCCTGAATAGTTACTTTGCCCTAGAAGACATGAAAAGATGCTCAACATCACTAGCTATTAGGGAAATGCAACTCAAAACCACAATGAGATACCATCTTGCACCTGTAAGAATAGCTATAATCAAGAGGACAAGTAATAACAAATGTCGAAGAGGTTGTGGAGAAATACACTGCTGGTGGGACCTGTCATACACT
>NW_006442487.1:1692638-1721230 GCF_000325575.1 Pteropus alecto
GATTTGCTGAATGTAGGAATTATTTTCTACATAAAACTCCATGGCAGTGATGAACGATAGACGTAACATGTATTAGTCACTTAATACTAATTCCGAATAAATATGAAATAGTCCTGAATGAAAATTAAGGGTTTTTTTTTTTTTTCCTATTAAACTTGACCTGTAAGGTTATCTTCTCAATTAAGTTAATCACATAATTTAAAGTGTGGATCCAGAGTTGGAAGATATTGGATTATAATGAACAAGCTTCTGAGTGGTTTTCTGGGGTGAGTTACTGAACTGCTCTGTGCCTTAGTTTCCTCTGTATAACAGCCTCACAAAGAAAGCTGCATGTAGATGAGTTAATGCACTTAAAGCATTAGAACAGGGCCTGGAAGGTAGCAAGAGATCAGTTAATTGAATTTATAGACTCCTCACTTGTTTTAAAAGTTGTGGGCAAAAAAAATTGTGAGCTATTGGTGCTACACTTATTGGGGTACTAGATTTATTGGGGTACTTATCAGGGTGATCACTCTATGATTACAGAAATGTTTAACCACTATGCTGTACAGCTAAAACTAATATAAAATAATATTGAATGTCAACTGTAATATAACAAATAATAAATAATAAATAAAAATATTTTAGAATTATATAGTGGTGATATTTCAACATCCTTGTGAATATAGTGGAAGTCACTGAATTGGACATTTTAAAATAGCTAAAATATTGCATTTTACTTTATGTGAATTTCATAAATCACTGTTATTTTAAAAAAGAAATGATTGATTTGAGATATTTCAAACTGGCATCAGACCAAGGATTATGGACTCCATCCAACTAACCAGCAATAAAAGCCTTTCTGGCAGTTATTTTTCCCATTTGTAGTAAGCGGTTCAAGTGTTCTGATTAAAGCAAGCACATATTAACTCAATAAAACCATAAGAAAGTTCTTTTTTTAAGTTTGTCAAAGGAGTAGATTAAATAAAGTTAAAGAAAAAAAATGATAGCAAGTCCTCCGTTCTGCCTTAAAAGTAAAGAAAGAAAGAAAGAAAAAAGGAAAGAAAGAAAGAAAGAAAGAAAGAAAGAAAGAAAGAAAGAAAGAAAGAAAGAAAGAAAGAAAGAAAGAAAGAAAGAAAGAAAATAAAGGTGATAGTTTTATATGACACTGGCAATTTCTGTTTAATATTGAATCTCAAGTGACAACTTACCTGTTAGTAATCCAAGTATTTAATAGTGGAATAACAAAGAGTGATGCACTCAACCACTAGAAAACAGAGGCATTCAACAACTTTGAGAGCCTTTAAAAAAGGTTTGCTTAAAGGTCATTGTGACAAGTATTCTTTACACAGCTAACACGTTGAGGGAGATGATATTCTATGGCCCTTTCTTGAACTGGGCCTAGCCAACGATTGATTCAAGTCTAATTTGCAGCTAGTTAAGTCACGCAAGAGCAAAGCTAAGCTATCATAACAGAGGGTGACTTGTTAATACGTCACGGTTTTAATTATACTCTAGCAACTGTCCTCTATATTGCAAAATTAAATGGTTGGTTTCTTTTTTTCTTGTCAGAAAATAAAGGTTTTTAATATTGGCCATTGTAGAACTGAAAATGAAGAGTGCTTAAATTCTAAAATTGTATAAAATCTGGAGAATTTTCTAGACTATAGATGAAATCAGCTAAACACATGACAAAATTAATGTCTGTGTTCCTTAGAGTTTGAAAGTTCCCTGTAATGTGTTTAGTTTTCCATAACTATCATATTCCCTTAACTACTTATTGTTATTAAATATATCAAATGATCAGACAATTACTAAGGAAGTGACATTACTATAGTAACAATACCATTCTGAGTTTTCACAGTCTAGAGAACTATCTCATATATAAATCTCTTAACCAATCCCCCATACATGCAGTAATTTAATTCATTGATTCATTTACTCTTGGAAAGATGTTATAAAATGATGTATATTCAGTCAGGAACTGGTTAAATAAAAACCTTCCCTAAATAATTTCTGTGAAGATAGCTGCTTAAAAAATTCCGCCACTAACATACATAAGAAGTGAATGTGTTTAAGGAATAATGGTTATCTGAATTGGCTGAATTTCAACATCAGCTTTTAAACAAAGATATTTTGAACACACACCTATAACATTAAATAATAGTAAGATAATCAGACAGGTTGAAATTTCTAAATAAAATGTGGTAACTTTGTATCAAGGAATAAACAGACTATTATTATCTTGTGTTATTTAGACCACATTTTCCCACAAGGAAATAAAGAGTTTAGTACATCAGTCATGACTATCATGACTATCTGCTTTCATGTAGAGCATTGTCCTGAAAAGCCTGTGCTTACTACTGGTCAAGCAAAACATTAATATACAATTTAGATGTCATATATATATAAGCCTATAAGCATATGAGGTAGGAGTGGGAGGAATTAATAAATTTATCACATAAATGAACTGGACTTTAAGTCCGACCAAAAAAAAACTACATAGAGATTTCATAAAGGCAATCAAAGTAGCAAGTTCTGGAGCCACTTCAGAATTTTCTTTAGAAAACTATGATTTAAAATACGATTAAATATGATTTAAATTATAATTGCACTTAATAATTGTGAAATACTGTTTGATCATGTCACTTTTCTGATCGGAAAGTGTTGTTGGCTCCCTAGTGAAACAAGAGTAATGTTCAAACTCCTAAACAATACACCTCTCAACTGAAACACTGCAATAGCCACTAATGAGTTTTGCTGCTTCCACTTTGCCACCTATCCCTACTCCTGTTCTGAAATCCATTCTCCACATACTCAGCAGCAAGAATAATATCTTTAAACATAAATCAATCACTACTCAGATCTAAACTCTCAAGCAGCTTCTCATAGTGCACACCATATCATCCCTAATATTTATCGAGCAATTCTCTTGTGCCAGGTCCTGTTCTATGTGCTTTAGGGGTGTTCACAACACTCATTTAACAAAACAACCCCCGCTTATCATGGCCTGCTGTGCCCAGCATGATATAGGCTCTGCCTACCTCAGGCTATACCAATTCCCTAACTCCTCAATTCCCTCTATCTATACTGGTTCCTTTATTGTTCTTGGAAGACATCAAACTCATTTCTGTTCCAAGGCCTTTGAACTACCTGCTCCCTCTACCTTGAAGATTCTTGTCCTGGCTCTATGTGAGACTGTCCCCTTTCAACATTTGTCAGTTCAAATTGAACAGTTAAACTTGTCAGTCACTTAGTCAAAGAGAATATTTCTCATTGCTTTAACTAAAATAGATCCTGCCTCCCTCCCTCCCAATTCCTGTATCACATTATCTAGTTTTATTTCACTATCTGAAGTCATTTTATTTATTGATTTGACTACTTAACAAAAATCTTGTCTTTCCTTTTGGGAAGATATGATCCATGAGAGAAGAGATTTTGTCTTGTTCTACATTATATTTCCAGTAGAGGAACTGTATTTGGTATACAGTAACGACATAATAAATATTTGTTAAATCAATAAAATAAGAACTCTCTTCAAAGTATTTCCCAATATACTTTACCAACCTTATTGATAATCATTTTCAATCATGTACTCTATGTTCTACATGTACTGCATTCTTTGTTATCTTTTAAATCAAGCCCTCATTTTTTTCTCTTTATATGTCCTTACTCATGCTGTTCCTTCTGCCTGAAAATATCATCCACATGATCATTTCCAACTAAAACTGTATCCATCCAGTTCCAATGCCATTTCCTGAGTAATGCTTTTTGGTTTCCTCAAGGCAAAGAGCATCTCTCCTTTTCTGTGCCGTCATAGCACTTTGTATCTCTTATACAACTTACCACATTGTCAAATGTGTCTGTGACATGTGTTTCTATGTCATGTATTCAGGGGCTATCCCTTGTACCTATTTCTATAGTGAGGGATCTACCAGAAGGGCAAACCAACAGTATTAAAATGTGTCTTTTTAGGTGTACAGGAACTCTCTGTGCTAGCTCTGCAAGTCTTTTATAATCTAAGATTGCTTCAAATAATAAGAGGTTTGAAGACTGAAAAAAAAATGTGTCTTTTTAAAAAAATGTTTTAGTGAAAAAATTTGCTAGCTACTTTAAGGACAGTAAACAACATTGAAGTGGATCTTTCTTGTTTTGTGAAGAGTCACTTGTCTTGTCTCTTTAATGTAAGTGTAGGTTAAGTAAGACTCCATTGTCTATGAAGTATATAAGGGGATTTCAAGAGATTCTGAATTGCTTATCTTCCCACTTGTGAGAAGTTAGTCTCTAGAAATAAAAGGGGGTCAGCAGTTCTGGATTTATGAGGTAACTACACTGAAGGAGATGACTGCCAAGAGATTCAAAACTTGCCTATTAAAGCATGAAGACTTTCAGCTGAAAATAACTGTGGGCTCATCATCCTACAAAGAACTATTAAAAAAAAAAGTCTGTGTTACTGAAACCATGAACTCATGGCATACTCTCAAAAAGACTAAGCCTCCAATCTATTTCATGATTCAGTTCCAGCCTTAATAACAGCTTTGCCAGAGTCACCATATAAGATTACACAGGGGGCACTATTTATAAAGACTATGATATGAATCATGTCTTCTAGAGTTGTAGGTGCATAACTTCACAACTAGTGCCCTGAGATATCAATGCTGTTAGAAATGTTCCCCACCTCTCTTAATCACAGATTATGTCTTATCATTCTAAGTATGAATAGAGCATCCTATGTTGATATTACCTGATATCCACAAGGCAGCTGACACTACAGCTTACCCAATACCTTCACCCTGGGACAGACTTTTATACATGACAGAATAGAAAGAAATAACTTTACTCCAATGAGTCCTCACCAGTTTGGTTGGAGAGCCCTTTCACTGATTATAATAATACTGGGAAGTGAGCATCTCCTTTTGAAGAGTCTCCAAGAAAGCAGGTGATGTCACAGCTTTATTGCTTCACTTGATTCATCAGCTGCCAAAGCCCTTAGGTTGTAATCGGCATAATATAAAAAGGAGGACCAATAAAAAGAGAATTCTCACTCTCAATCTCCCCAAAAAATATGCACAAGAACTTAGGTATCCCTGGATAACAGTTTAAGAGAGAGATACTTGGAACTTTGGAAGATAATAGAATAGATATATAAAATATCAGGAGATAATGCCCATAGGGATGGCATAGCATTAATTACAGTCTGGGTATTGATACTTGAAACCATTTTCACCCAGAATTGTAGGAAGTCTCTAATTTCATTTGTTTCCTCACAGTAATTTAAGTCAGTTCCTTGCATGTAAGAGGTGTTTAATTAATATTTACAAAGTTAAAATTAGTTGCTCATTACCTTTACCTACATCCCATGCAATTAGTGGAACAATTATTTTAGTCTAAGTTCATGTGTAGTCTCAACTTTTATTTCAGTGGCTTCCTAACTCCTGAATCTTTTTTGTAGAGAAGCATTTGTGTGAATTTTTATTTCTTTTTTTTTCCTCTGTTTTTGCTTTTAAAATCATTACTTGATTGTTTTCTTGCCAGTCTTTCTATTCCTTCTATTTATCATTGACTCCTCCTTTTTACTTTCCTGTCACCTTTAAAATAAATTGCCCATCATTGTTCATTGCTCTACAGTATCTCACTTTCAGACTCTAAAAGTTTAGTAATGTTAGAGTCCATTCCAAAGTTCCACTGACTATGCAACAACATCCACCATGCTTTTCTTGCAATTCTTTATTTGATACTGGGAAAAGAGGTGACACACAGAATGTCAACAAGGGAAGGAGGAGAATCAATATAGGGAAAAACACTGAGAAAAATATTTTTTGAAAGTCCTTTCTATAATTGCAATGAAGCGTCATTCAATCCCATGGAAAGAAAAATTTCTACATGATCAATGTAGATGGAAATTGAAAATTCTAATAACATTCCAAAAGGGTGACTCTTAGAATGTATTAAAAAAGACAGTTATTCTCTAGCTTCTTATAATATTCAATATGACTCTATTTATATTATTGAAAGTAAATGACCATTTGTCCTCTACCTACAAACTGTTCATAATAGCAATGAAATAACAAGCCAAAAGTAAACCAGTGACAAATGTTTTGGGTAGAGGCCAAGAGAGTGGTAGAGGTCATCAGATTAGAAAAATTACTATAATTTAGAGTGATAAACAAATTTCTGCCATTATCCCATTTGCACTCACTTGAGTTTCTGGGTAATCATAATTATGAAACACTCAGATGGTATTTTGAAAAAAATAAACAATTCCCCACTCATGAGCCTTACTTGAGCAAGTTAATGAAGATAATAGTGTTTTAATCTTCTTCACACTTGGCATGAATTAGGGAGAGATCACGGATGATCATGAAAAATAGCCAACAGATTAGAAAAGAAGAAATGTAACTAATTTCCAAATGGAGTAGATTGCTTCACATCTTGGAAAACACACACACACACACACACATACACACACACACACACACACATTTTGAGTGTATAAATTGGGCAATGATAAGGAAAGTTAGAAGTTAAAAACAGTTGGATATTTCATTGTGGAATAACCTTAAAGTGAGAACAGAATAGTAAAAAATAATAATAAATGGAAATAGAAAACAAAAATAAAGGGGAAGGTAGATTCAAACAATATTAATCAAATAATAAATGTATTTTTAAAAGCAAGGTACAAGCACAAGCTTCTCTTATTTTAAATACACATCTTATAAAGAGTTTTGAACTTAACAAAATAGAACATTAGCTGACTACAATTATAATAAATCATGTAGAAAAAAATTTTTAGGCAGAAGTACATCAGCTTTAGAAGCCGCATCTAATTTTAGAGGTATATCCAGCTTTTAGCCCCTGTAAATGACCAAACAAGATTAAAAAGATAGATAAATCTAAAGACTTGTAAGAAATTAAAAAACTGCCTTACCTGTTCCGTCAAATGTCTTTTGTTTGATGACATGCATATTTTCTGCAGGTTTACTTATAAACTCTCTTTTTCAGTGCTCAATAAAGCATTGGGAAGACTTATTCCTATCTAACAAGTTAACATGAAAATATTAATTTCATTTTTTATTGCTCCAAGAAAAAAACAAACTCTATGAACCTTATTATCCCCATCTGAAAAATGGAGATGACAAAAGGCCCCCTTGATCAGGTTGTTATGATAATCAGATGATGATAAAATACTTATGAACTTATAACGAGGCTTCCAAGGTGAGCTATTATAGTACCATCATTATCATCATCATTCAAATAAATCTTCCAGGGTAAAGAGATGATGAAATTAATGATGAGCAAATACCATCCTAGAATAACAGTTTCCTATATTTTGTTCAATTAGCGCTCTCTCTCTCTCTCTCTCTGTACACATACACACACGTACATATACACATATCAATTCGAGTAAGTTTCACAAGTGCAGAAAATGATGAGGAAGATAGTATGAGACAGTGGTAGAGATCAGTAGGAAACAGACCAAGCCAGACCTTGTAGCATATATTAAAAGTTTTGAGACTGGTTGGGGAGATCACTTTGTAAATAATAAAATTGTCTGTACTGTACACCTGAAACTGATATAAAGTGGTGTTAGATGTCAGCTATAATTGAAAAATTTTTAAAAATTAAGAAAAAAAAACACTTTATTTCTATTTTTAGAGCTAGGGTATTCCACCAACATATTAAAGCAGAATCGACCTGAAAAGATTTACATTTTCAAGGGATGATTCTGGCACTTGTCTAGGCTTTGACATTGAAAGTCCTGCTTCACAGTCTTGGGCAAACAATGATAACTGGTCACCCTATTCAGAAAGACAGATCCCACAACACATGGTATGGAATTTCATCTAAATCTAGATGTGGAAGAGCAGCAACCTGATGCAGCAGTGCTTCCAATCATAAGAAAGAAATGAGGCATTTGAGGGCATCTGAGAAGGAGCACACTGTGTTGTCCAATTCATTGTTCAAAACTAATTCATACACACTCTCCAAAACGTCAGCATGTGTGCACCACTATCCATCAGTTGCTTAGGAAAAAAAAACTTTTATCTTCTCTCTTTCTCTAACAATCCATAGCCAGTCCACCACAAATCCAGATGGATCTACCTTCAAAATATATCTAGGATCTGACCATTTCTAACCTTTTCCATCACAGTCATCAGTATCCCAACTACCACAATCTCCCTCTTGGACTTCTGCAATAGTTTTCTGATTGTTATATCTTTTTTGACATTTCCCTTTTCAATTGGTTCTCCAAACACTAGTTTGGCAATTGTTTAAACAGCCAGTTCATATAATAATAGTCCCCTACCTGAAGTTCTCCAAGAACTCACCATCATCCTTAGATTAAAATTTAAAGCCTTTATAATGGTCAACCATGCCTTACATTTTGTATCTCCCTGGCTATTTCTTTGACCTAAAATTCTACCATTCTGCATCGATTGCTCTACTCAAGCCACACTGCCTTCCTTACTGTTCAACCACCAATATATCATGCATTCTTCAGTCTTAGGGCCTTTGTGCTAAATGTTCCTACTGTGTAGAATGCACTTCCCCCAGATATTTTCATCTTTCACTCTCACTACAATCATATTTCTATTCAAAGATCACCTTCTTGCAGAGGCTTCTCAGCTATTATTCTGTTTTAAATAATTGCATGAGCATTGTCACTACTTAACATTATAGGAGTTGCATATTTGTTTATTACATGATATTTATTTATTTACCATATGACATTAAATATAAAGCTCCACAAGGACATGGATTTTGCTTTCTTCTCCACGGTATCCACAGCACCCATAATGGCAAATAGTGATGACACTATGAAGAAAAATAAAGCAGGGTAAGGGCATAACTGGGAGACTCTTAAGTTTTCTTCAACTCTCTGCTACAATGAAAGATGCAGAGATGATCATCATTGTACATATACCCTTATGATCCTATGTGAAAATTTCTCTAGTATATGTCTAGGAATGAGAGTGCTGAGTCATAAATTACATGCTTTCTTAATTTCAGCCCACCATCCATGCACAGCACCAGATTGTCTTGTAGAATAGCTGTGCTAGTATATACTTCTATTAACAGGGTTTGGGGTTCTCATTGTGTCTATAGTTGTTACCCCATTTTTATTCTGTTTTTGTTTATTCTATTACTTTTGTTTTTGCTTTTCCAGATTTTTAAAATCTAATTGGTGTTTTGAAATAGTCACTTTTATCTGTGTTAATCTTTGTGGGTTTTTTTTTGTTACTGATTTTATTGATTTTTGTTTTATTATTTCCTTGATTATTTTTTCTTTGCAGTTATATAATTATTACAGTATTTCCAGTTTCATGAGTTGAATACTTAGTTTAAGAAATTTCAATGTTTCTTGTTTTCTGGAAATGTATTCAAAGCTAATAAATTGTCCTATATGTACTGCTGTAGCTGCATTCCACAATTTATAAAGTTGTATTTTTAGTGTCATTCAGTCCTAAGTATTGAATAATTTCTCCTTTTCTCTGTTTGTTATTGTTGATTTTATCCTATTAATTTACTTGGTGGTAATTACTGTTATGTAAGGGCATTTCTACCATCTTAATTCATGTTTTTAATTTATTATTTTGTAACTTTTACTTTTATTTTTTCACACATTTCTCATAGTTGTCTTAGGTTCAGAAGTCCATCAGTTTCAAAGTCAAACAGCCCTATTGTTTCTGTACCAACCCCAGAACTGAATTTGAGTTATTTGGGTTAAGGGGTATGCAGTCCACATTAATTCATCATTTTATTAGAAATCTTTAGTTTGGATCAATAATTCTATGTTTATTCCATATTTTAGTATATGACACAAACAAACCACTTCCCCCAAGATTAAAACCTAGAAGTCATTCTAAAATCTTCCCTACTCCTTACATCACTCATCTAATCAGTAATTCTCCAAATATCTCTTGTACCCATTCTCTACTTTTTATCACCACTGCCACTGCCCTAAGTAAGGACTTTAAAAATCTGTCACCATTAACATCATAATACTCTCTTATTTATTTATTCTTGATTCTGTTTGGTTGGTTTGTCTTCTTTGCTAGACAAAAATCTGTGGTGGCAGAGATCATGCCATTTTAATCTTTGAATTTTCAGCATGCAGCACAGTGCTTGGGATACAGTACATGTTCAGCAAATACTTCTGGAATAAATGAAGCTGTGGTGAATGCTAATAAAGTGATAAATTACTTTGTATGACAAATGTTATTTCAAGTATATAGGATACTTCTTCAAGTTTTAAATGTTTTAATTTTATGTTTCTTAAAGTAAATATATATTCTATAAATATTTTCAGTGATCTGAACTTGTTACCTTACATAGTCAAGAATTTTCATAGCAAGTCAACTTATTGAGGTAATTTCTTTTTAAATATAATTTATTATATAGTTATTAATGCAGAAAACTTTACACATCATATGACTTGGATGAATCTCAAATTTATTTCACCAAGTAAAATAAATTAGAATCAAAAGGCAATATATTGTTTGATTTCATTTATATGACATTTTTTAAAAGACAAAATTGTAGAAATGAAAAGCAGATCAGTGGCCAGGAGTTAGAGATGGGAAGAAAAATTGTGACAAGGGACAGTATGAGAGCATTTTTGGAGACAGGTGAAATTTTTCTGTATCTTTATTGTGCAGGTGGTTATTCAACTATGAATTTATCTCTGTATATAAAACTGTACATCAAAATGTGTGAATATTACTGTATATAAAGTTTAAAATAAATATTTAAAGGTAAGAAAAACATTAGTACTATTCAATATCATTGAAATGAAAAACTAATGTTGACACTTTTATCACAACATCAGCATAACCGAAAAATAGCCAAATTTAGGTGAATCAAAATCACTTTTTCTTCTAAAACTATTTCTTTCTAGTGAGAAAGTTATACATTTTATAATATACAAAACTAAACACAAATAGTACACAATGGGTCTTAACATCAATCCCCAATTCATTTTGCTTAGAGAAAAGGTAGCTTCTCTTATTGGTTGAGTTTAAGAAAATAGTTTCTTTTTATAATATATATTTTTTCAACTTTTCAATTATACTTGATATATAATATTACATTATTTTTAGATATACAATGTAGTGGTTAGATATTTATATAACTTATAAAGTGACCACTCCAATAAATCTAATACTCATCTGATACCCTACATTGTTATTACAATATTATTGACTATATTCCTGTTGTTATCCTTTACATCCCCATGACTAATTTGTAACTACTCATTTGTACTTTTTAATCCAATCTCCCTTTTCACCCAGCATTCTAAATCTTCTCCCATTTGGCAACTATCAAAGTGTTCTCCTCATCTATGAGTTTGTTTCTGTTCTTTTTGTTCATTTATTTTGTTTTTTAGATTCCACATATAAATGAAATCATATGACATTTGTCTTTCTCTGTCTGATGTACTCCACTCAGCATAATATCCTCTAGGCCCATCCATGTTGTTGCAGATGGCAAGATTTCATTCATTTTTATGGCTGAATAATATTATATTGTATATTTGTACCACCTCCTCTTTATCCATTCATCCATTAATGGACTCCAAGGTTGCCTCCCTATCTTGTTATAAATGATGCTGCAATGAACATATAAATGCACATGTCCTTTAAATTTCTATGAAATATCTTTCTCCATCCCTTTACTTTCAGCCTGTCTGTATCTTTCAATCTAAAAGGAGTCTCCTATAGAAAGCACATGCAGGTATTTTGTCTTCTTATTCATTCAGCCACACTATGTCTTTTGATTGGAGCATTTAATACATTTAAATTTAAAGGGATTATTAATAGGTACATAGTTCTTGCCATTTTATTATTCATATTTATGTTTTTTATTTCTTCTTCTTCTGAAAGAAGCCCTTTTTCTATTTCTTGTAATAATGGTTTTGTCGTGAACTCCTTTAGCTTTTTCTTATCTGGCTTGCTCTTTATCTGTCCTTCGATTAAAAACAATAGCTTTGCTGGGTAGAGTAGTCTTGTTTGTATGTCCTTGTTTTTCATTATTTTGAACATTTCATGCCAATCCCTTCTGGATTGCAAAGTTTCTGTTGCGATATCAGCTGACAGTCTTATGAGAGCTCCCTTGTAGGTAACCAGCTGTTTACATTTTGCTGTTTTTAAGATTCTCTCTTTGACTTTAACCTTTGGAATTTTAATTATAATGTGTCTTGGTGTGGGCATCTTTGTCTTTATCTTGTCTGGGACTCTCTGTGCTTTCTGAAGTTGTATGTCTATTTCTTTCACTAGGTTAGGGAAATAATAAATCCATTATTATTTCTTCAAATAGGTTTTCAGTTCTTTGTTCTCTCTCTTCTCCTTCTGGTATCTCTATGATGTGAATGTGGGCACATTTGATGTTGTCCCAGAGGCCCCTTAAACTATCCTCGTTGTTTTTTTATTCTCTTTTATTTTTGTTGTTCTGATTGTGTGTCCTCTGCTACCTTCCCTTCCAAGTCGTGGATTCGATCCTCTGCTTCATCTGATATACTGTTGATTCCCTCTAATGTATTATTTATTTCAGTAATTATAATTTTCATTTCTGACTCTTTTTTATGCTATCTCTACTTTTATGTCCCCTATTTCTTTGTTGAAGAGGAAATCAACTTCATTTTATCTCCATCATTCCATCCCCAAAGCTGGCCTTGCTTAGCACCAAGATTGATCTTCCCAGATGGAAAGGTTTTCTACAGCAGTGGTCTCCAACTTTTTGGCACCAATGATCAGTGCTCCTATGAGAATCGAATCCCTGATGATCTGAAGTGGAGCTGAGGTGGTGATACCAGCACTGGGGAGTAGCTGCAGATACAGTTGAAGCTTTGCTTACTTGCCCACTACTCACCTCCTGCTGTCCAGCCCGGTTCCTAACAGGCCACGGACCAGTACAAGTCTGCAACCATGGGATTGGGGACCCCTGCTCTACAGGAAAGAAAAAAATGGAGTGAATGGCCAGCTTCCCCAGGCTTTCAAGGTACCACATGAAGATCCTACTTTAGTTTCAGTGCAACAAACCGGAAAAGCTGAGATATATAGAGATAGCTAAGATCAAGGAAGAGAAGCAGTGCAGTTCACAGTGATCTGCTCTGGAAATAAATCTAGCAGCTTTTGCTGCTGAAGAAACTAATGCCCAGCAGAGTCACCACAAAACTCCTACAGATTTCAACAGTTGTTGCCCTACAGGTATTCGTGTTCAGTGACTCTAGCCTCCTTATCCATCTCTGTCTCTTCCCCACCCTGGCTGTAACCTAGAAACTTCATGGGCATCCAGCCAAGCCCACTATAGTTGTACAAGTACAAGACACTTGCTTAGACTCCTGCAACTACTGCCTACAAACATGCATGTGCTTGGGGCTAGCCACTCCAGCTGTGTACTTGCATGCTGTCAATCTGACACCTGTCACCAGCTTCCACTGGTGTGTGCATGTCTGAGGACAGAATGTGCAGCTACAAGATAGCATGCTGAAAGTTAAAGCTTCTGCAGATGCTTGTGGGCCCAGATCAGGTGCTGCCTTCTGTCAATGGCCTGCCTTACTATACTCACCTGCATCTAGCCCCTCAATTAAAGCTAATTCTAGCTGTTCACCTATATGCCCCTAGCCTGACCTTCATAAACAGCCTATACTGCCATGTGCCATAGTGATACCTAAGAGCCACAGTACTGCACACCAACTGCTAAAGTCCCCAAAGCTACGAGTGTCTGCAATTGTCCCTGACTTTTGCTGCCTACCCTAGCCCTTACAATTACGTTTGTGTATGCAACCAGCTTCTGCCACTACACAGGCATGTGCAGCTGGCCCTCAAAGCTGAGTGTGTGCACACCACTATCTCTAGTAACAAACATTGCCTTATATAACAGCTAGAAAGAAGCTACCACTGAAGACAACAACAGCTCTTGCAACTACTGCACAGCTACAGTACTTGCCAGGGACCACGCAGTTGTCATTGCTGTGAATCTCAATGGCTTGTACTGAAAAGATGTCACACACCCCTAAACACGGTGCTACCACATGCCCTTGCACTTCGTGTCATGAACCAATAGACTTGACATCACAGCATACTGCAATGTGCCCTGATCCACAGGTGAAAGCTTTTCCTTACCAGTCAGTCCGTAAAGACTGAGAGAAGTACCTGTTTCTTCAAATGTTCAGAGGACTACATAAGGCTAGAGGGATCATGAAGAATCAGGTAAACATAACTCTATCAATGTACTAGAGAAAACCTCCAGTAATTAGCTTCAAAAATAGAGGTCCATAAATTGTCTAACAAAGAATTCAAAATAATTTTTCTAAAGATTCTCAGAGACCTACAAGAAAACAGGTTAACAACAATATCAGGAATATCAGGAAAGCAATGCAAAAACAAAATGGAAAGATCAGCAAAGAGTTAGAACACATAAGAAAAGAATCAAACAGAAATTCTGGAGCTGAAGAATACAATGACTAAACAGAAAAATTTAAAAAAGATTTTCCACAGTGGACCGAGAAGGCAGAAGAATCAATGAGCTAGAAGACAGAACAATTGAAATTATGCAAAGGGAAGGTCGAAGAGAAAAAATTGTAAAGCAATGGAGAAAGCCCATAGGACTTATGGGAAACCTTTAAGAGAAACAACATATGCATCAATGGATTCCCAGAAGGAGAAAAGAGGGAGACAAACAGAGAGTTTATTTAAAGAAATAATGGCAAAGAACTTCCAAAACCTAGGAGGAAATTTGAACATTCAAGTTCATGAAGCTTATAGACTACCGCAAAATCTCAATGCAAAATGATCTTGCCTAAGACATAATAAAACCGTAAAAAATCAAAGCCAAAGAGAGACTCTTAGCAACAGTAATATAAAATATATTATTGTTTATAAAATATAAAATATATATATATATTACAAGGGAGCCCCCATTAGTCTATCAGTGGATTTTTCAACAGATCTTGCATATAGGGAGAGAATGAGCTGATATATCTAAAGTGTTGAAAGAGATAAATTCCCAACCAAGAATACATTACCCAGCAAAGGTGTCTTTCAGCAACAAAGGGGAAATAAAGACTTTCTCTAGACTGATGAGTAGATGATGGGTTAAGTAAAAGCTGGGTTTGCCTCCTTCCATGACCACATTAAAATTACAACCAAATTATAAAACAAACAACATGGAGAACCACTAGAAGTTTAGCTGATCATAATACATACATCTGAAGATATAAATAAAAAGCCACATCAAAACTAGTAGAAGGGATGGAGAGACGAAGTGGGCTGGTCCCACGCCCACATGTGACGGTTGAGCAGTGGATGGGAGATTGCAGCTGCCAAGGCCTCCCTGAAGAAATGAGGGACCCTAGCCTCACATGAGATCTTCTCAGTCCAGGGTTTCAGTTCCAGGAAGAGAGTTCCAACAAAATTTGACTATAAAATCCATTGAGAATCTGGCCATCTGAGTGAGAAAGAAGGAACCTGAAAACCCAGACATCCACTTAACGGACTCATGCACAGACTAATTTGCTCACAGACACTCACCCTAGGCTCCAGCAGAGGGTCAGTGGCTCAGGATGCACAAGACACATATGGGGAAAGACTGAGTTATGAGGCACTGGAGTGAGAACTGGAGGGACAGCAGCCATTGCTCCTTTGTTGAGCCCTCCTCCAGAGCAGTCTTCAGGCAGCTTAAGGCCTAAGGGTGCCCTGAACCTTTTTCTAAACTGCCCTAGACCCAGTACTGGTAATAGTTAACCTCCGTTCACAGTGTGGCTTCTCCAATTTACCTCCAGGTCCAAATGCAAATCACCTGGTAACTCCTACCAGCTAGTCCCGTGCAGTCACAGGCAGTGGGCGACCTTGGCCTGTATAGAAGTCCCTCCCAAGTGGTCCCAGAACCAACACATCCAAAGGCTGACATCACACTACAAGAAAGCACGACCTAATTATCCCCATAGATGGCATAACCAATAGGTGCAAATCACATTCTGTGGGGTCAGCCCCCACACAGCAGCTTATACCCTCTGTGCATGGACAATTCTCACAGCCAGTCAACCTGAGAGTCAATTTCATCCACTGAAGTATTAACAGCAATCAAGGCTTAGCTACAACAAGAGAATACACACAACCACACAAGGAACACACCCAGAGCCCCAGGAGCAGGTAATCTGGGAGACTGTGCCATGGACCACACAGGACACCTACTACATAATGCTACCTGGCCAAGGCTGGGAGATGTAACAAATCTTCTTAATACATAGAACCAAACACAGAGAGGCAACTAAAATGAAAGAAAAAGAAATATGGTACAAATGAAATGACAGGAGAAAACTCCAGGGAAAAAAAGAAAAAAGAAAGAAAAACTAAACAAAATCGAGGCCAGCAATCTACCAGAGACAGAGTTCAAAACACTGATTATAACAATGCTCAATGAACTTAGTGGGAGAATAGATGAACTCAGTGAGGAATTCAGCAGAGAGATTGTAAGCATAAAAAAAAAGGGCATAGAAACCATAAAGAAAAACCAGTCAGAAATAAAGAATACAATACTGAAATGAAGAATACACTAGAAGGAATCAATAGTAGATTAAGAGAAGTAGAGGATTGAATCAGCAAATTGGACAACAAGGTAGCAGAAAACACCCAGACAGCAAAAATTAAAATAAAAAAAAAGAATTTTTAAAAATGAGGCAAGTTTAAAAGACCTCTGGAACAACATCAAACATACCAACATCTGCATCATCATAGTATCAGAAGGAGAAGAGAGAGCAAATGATTGAGAATCTATTTGAAGAAATAATGACAGAAAACTTCCCCAATCTAGTGAAGGAAATAGACATACAAGTATAGGAAGTGCTAAAAGTCCCAAAAAAGAGGAACCCAAACAGACTCATACAATGTCACATTATCACTGAAATGGCAAAGGCTGAAGCAGAGAGTATTCTAAAAGCAGCAAGAGAAAGGCAGCTAGTTACTTACTGTTGTGACCAGAATAACCAGACCAGAATAACCAGTTGAGTGCTCTTAACCAAGAGACAGTTTATTAGCCGGCGGCTGTCCTTGCAAAGGAGCAGCCCCGAAATGTCAAGATACAAGGTTTTTAAGCCCCAAATCCCATTGCTCATTCTGTCTTAAACACAAAGGTCCATCTTTCTCCTATTCACTACCTGTCAACCCACTGGTCAGGTGTGCAAGCGGGGAGTACAGAAGCAGAAAGCTTGTGTTAGAATGTTATGTTCCTATGGGTGATTGCCTATGTTCCCATGGGCAATAGTCGGTGTTCCCATGGGCGATGGCCAAACAGTAATTTTCAGCTTATATACAATTGATTATTTTTCATGCCACGCAAGCAAGCAGGGTTACACAGGCTAAAATTGGCAGTGAGCGTATGAGTTCATTGTTACAAGTTTCATGATTAACAGAATGTGGTTAGGGGTTCCAGAAACTAGGCCTAAGGTATAGACTTCCTTTTTCCAGTTTCAGGTTTTAATTATTCTTTAACCCTTTCACATTTCAGCAGGCTATTACACTTACAAGGGTATCCCCATAAGAAAGTCAGCTGATTTTTCAACAGAAATTTTGCAGTCCAGAAAGGATTGACAGGAAATATTCAAAGTGATGAAAAACAAGAACCTACGACTAAGACTACTCTACCCAGCAAGACTATCAATTAATATGGAAGGTAGATAGAGTTTTCTAGACAAGAAAAAGCTTAAGGAATTCATTACCAACAAACCAGAATTTCAAGAAATGTTAAGGGAACTTCTGTAAAATAAGTAGGGTGGGGGGAATCAATAAATATGAATAATAAAATGTCAAAAAAATGTAGCAATCAATAATCACTTTAAATGTAAATGGATTAAGTGCTTCAATTGAAGGATAGAGTGGCTAAATGGATAAGAAAACAATACCCATATATATGCTGTCTTCAACAGACCCACCTCAGATCAAATGACATATACAGACTGAAAGTAAAGGAATGGAAAAAAGTATTTCATGCAAATTGAAATGAAAATAAAAGCTGGGGTAGCAATACTTATATGAGACAAATAGATTTTAAAACAAAGGCTATAATAAAAGATAAAGAAGGACATTACATAATGATAAAAGGATCAAAACAAGAAGACATAACTCTTGTAAGTGTATACATACCCAACATAGGAGTACCTACATATATAAAACAATTATTGACCAAAATAAAAGGAGAGGTTGACATTTATACACTCATAGTAGACTTTATCACTCCATCGACACCAATGAACAAATCTTTCAGACAGAAAATCAATAAGGAAATAGAACCTTAAATGACACACTAGACCAGATGGATTTCATTTATATTTTCAGAATGTTTCATCTCAAAACAGCAGAATATACATTTTTCTCAAGTGTGTATGGAACATTCTCCAGGATAGATCATGTGTTAAGCCACAAAAAATGTCTCGATAAATTTGAGAAGATTGAAATGATCTCAATTGTCTTCTCTGATCACAGTGGTATGAAACTAGAAATCAACGATGACAAACAAACAAACAAACAAACAAAACTGGAAAATACACAAACACATGGAGGCAAAACAACATTCTAATAAACAATAAATGGGTTAATAATGAGATCAGGGAAAAACAAAATGATACTTAGAGACAAATGAATATGAAAACACAATGATTCAAAATCTGTGGGACACAATGAAAGCAGTCTTAAGAAGGAAATTCATAGCAACACAAACCTGCCTCAAGAAATAAGAAAAAGTTCAGATAAACGATCTAACCTTAAACTTAAAAGAATAGAAAAAGAACAACAAACAAAACCAAAAGTGAATAGGAGGAAGGAAATAATAAACCTCAGAATGGAAATCGACAAATAGAGTCTACAAAAACAACACAAAAGATCAATGAAACCAAAAGCTATTTCTTTGAAAGGATAAACATAATTGAACCAGAATCAAGAAAAAAAAAAAAGAAGACCCAAATAAATAAAATCAAAAATGAAACAGAAGTAGTTACAGACTCAACAAAAATACAAAGGATTGTAAGAAAATACTATGAACAATTGTACGCTAACAAATTGGACAATCTGGAAGAAATGGATACATTCCTAGAAACATACGATCTCCCAAGACTGAGTCAAGAAGAAACAGAAAATCCGAACCGAGCGATTACCACCAACAAAATAGAATCAATAATCAAAAAACTTCCAAAAAACAAAAGTACTAGACCGATGGCTTCATAGGAAAATTTTACCAAACATTCAAAGAAGAATTAATACCTATTCTCCTAAAACTATTCCAAAAAATTCAAGAGGAGGGAAGGCTTCCTAGTTCTTTTTACAAAGCCTTCATTACAAAGACAGTACAAAAAGACATGTGAGTGAAACCTGTGAAGGTCAGCAGAGCTGCCTAGCCGACCACTCCAGATATATGAGCAATGAACACTTGTATGCCAATGAGTCTTTGTATTTATTTTTTTATGTAGCAATAAATAACTGATACAGTCTTAGATCTATAGATTCAAATCTCTAATTAAGATAATTTATTTTTAGTATATCTTAAAATAGCTTGTCTATTTCATTTATTCAGAACTCTCTTTAGGAAAACCAGTTGTGAATATGCTGTATCTCAATTGCTATATCTTATAGCATTTTTTTTTTCTTTCTAATCAAAAACTTCTTTTTTTTTCCCAAACAAATTTTTTCGATTTTCACATATCCAAAGTTCATTACCACAATTGTTTTCTAAGTTATATTTATAATTGTGGCATGGCTCCTAGTGTGCTTTCTTTTCTTTTTTAAATATTTAAATTTATTTTTTAATTATAGTTGTCATACAATATTATATTAGTTTCAGGTGTGCAACATAGTAATTAGACATTTATGTAACTTATGAAAAGATCACCCCAATTAATTTAGCACCTGCATGACACCATACAAAGTTATTACAATGTTATTGATTATATTCCTCATGCTATACTTTATATCCTTCTGACTATTTTGTAACTACCAATTTGTACTTCTTAATCCCTTCCTCTCTTTCATCTACCTCCTCAAACCCTCCCATCAGGCAACCCTAAAATGTTCACTAGATTTATGAGTTTGTTTCTGTTGTGTTTGTTTATTTTGTTCTTTAGAATCCACATATAAATGAAATCATATGGCATTTGTCTTTCTTTGTCTGATTTATTCTGCTTAGCTCAATACCCTTTAGGTCCATACATGTTGTTTCAGATGGCAAAATATCTTTCTTCTTTTTTCCTTTCTTTTTCTTTCTTTCTTTCTTTCTTTCTTTCTTTCTTTCTTTCTTTCTTTCTTTCTTTCTTTCTTTCTTTCTTTCTTCCTTCCTTCCTTCCTTCCTTACTTCCTTCCTTCCTTCCTTCCTTCCTTCCTTTTTCTTTTTGGTTCTCAGAGTAGGTTTATATTGAAGGTAGTGGCATCGGGCTATATATATCAATCATTATCCTATTTGCTGAGCAGTGTAAGAGAGTGAAGAACCTGAAAGAGCTAGAGACAAAGCTCAGTTATATTTTCTATCTCATCATATCTGCCTCTCTCTGCTTTCTTTTTTTTTTTCATTATGGCTGAGTAATATTCCATTGTATATATGGACCACCTCTACCTCTACCTTATCCATTCATCCAATGATGGTCACCCAAGTTGCCACTATATCTTGGTTATTGTAAATAATGATGCAATGGACATATGAATGCACATGTCCCTTG
Organism: Pteropus alecto; assembly: GCF_000325575.1. Classification (NCBI taxonomy): domain Eukaryota; kingdom Metazoa; phylum Chordata; class Mammalia; order Chiroptera; family Pteropodidae; genus Pteropus; species Pteropus alecto. Next base: position 1,713,319 of record NW_006442487.1, read on the forward strand.
GAAGTAGTATTTTGGGTTTCTTTGGATAAATACACAGAAGTGGGATTACTGGATCCTGCTTTGTCTCTCATTATAGCCTTTCCTTTAAAATTTATTTTGTCTGGTATAAGTATTGCTACCCCAGATTTTTTAATTTCCATTTTCATGAAATATATTTATCCATCTCTTTACATTCAGTCTGTGTCTTGATCTGAAATGAGTCTCCTGCAAGTAGCCTATGTAAAGGTATTGTTTTCTTATCCATTTAGATACCCTATCTTTTGATTGGAACATTTAATGTTTTGTTTTTTTTTTTCTTTTTGAAGTAATTGTTGGCATGTAGTTATTGCCATTTTATTATTCAGATTTTAGACATAATTATTTTTTTCTTCTTAAATAAGTCCCTGTAACATTTCCTGTAATACTGGCTTGATGTTGATGAACTCCTTTAGCTTTTTCTTCTCTTGAAGTTCTTTGTCTATCCTTTGATTCTAAATGATAGCTTTGCTGGATAGAGTAATCTTGATTGTAGGTTCTCGTTTTTCATCACTTTAAATATTTTGTGCCAATCCCTTCTGGCCTACAAAGTTTCTGTTGAAATATAAGCAGACAGTCAGAAATCAGAGCTCCCTTTTAGACAACTCTTTTTCTTTTGCAGCTTTTAAGATTCTCTCTTTGTCCTTACCCTTTGGCATTTTAATGATGATGTGTCTTGCTGTGGGCCTCTTTCGGTTCATCTTGTTTGGGACTTTCTGTGCTCCCTGGGGTTGTATATCTATTTCTTTTCACCAGGTTAGTGAAGTTTTCTATCTTTATTTCTTCAAATAGGTTTTCAATTCCTTGCTCACTCTTTTCTCATTCTGGTACCCCTATGAGGCAAATATTATTACACTTGATGTTGTCCCAGAGGCCCCTTAAACTATTCTATTTGTTTCGATTCTCTTTTCTTGTCACTGTTCTGATTAGGTGTTTTCTGGTACCTTGTCTTCTAAATCACCAATTCAATTCTATACTTCATCTAATCTGTTGATTCCTTCTAATGTAGTCTTCATTTCCGTTATTGTATTCTTCATTTCTGACTGGTTCATTTTTATGTTTTCTATCTCTATTTTTATGTTTTCTATCTCACAGAGTTCAACTATTCTTCCCCTAAGGTCTTTGAACATTCTTATAGCCAATGTTTTGAACTCTGCATCTGGTAGATTATGTGTTTCCATTTATTTAGTTATTTTTCTGGAATTTTGTTCTGTTCTTTTATTTGGTAAATGTTTCTTTGTCTCCCCATTATGTCTGCCTCCCTGTGTTTCTATGTATTAGGTAGGATTTGTAAGTCTCCCTGATTAGAAGAGTGGCTTTATGTAGTAGGTGTCCTGTGGGGCCCAATGGCATAGTCTCCCCTGGTCACCAGAGCCAGGTATTCAAGGTGTGTCCCTTGTGTGGGCTGTGTGAGAACCTACTATTATAGTTGTGCTTTAGTTGCTGTTTGCATGTTGATGGGAGGGATTGGCCCATGGGCTGACTTGTTGTAAGGATTGACCAGTGTAGGGTTAATGCAGAACATAGTCCCTCCACATACTTAGAAGACTGATAGCCAATGGCCAACAGCCAAACAAGGCAGTACACAAAGAACTTTCAGCAATGCTTACTCTCAAGGACATTTTCTGCTGCTCCCATGGGCGTTATCTGCTTCTGTAACTAAGCAGTATATCTTGCTCCCATCTGTTTGAGAAGGCTACTGCTCCACCAATGAGATTATCCCTCCCTCTGCCTGTGTGCATAAAAATCTCTGCTTGCTCTTGGTCAGCAGCTTTATTCCTGAAGCTCTGCCCAGCCACTACTGAAGCTTTCCTGCCTTGTGAGTAATAAACAGCATTTCTCTTGGTAGTTCTTCCAGAATATCCAAACCCAGGTGCAAGTTCCAGGGTCACATCTCCTGTGTTACATTTGGCATAACCAGCAGTGTATTTCAGAAAGTACCCTGGTTGAGTCGACCTTGATTGAGGGGGAGAACATTTCTGGTGGAGATCTGCTAGAGGAAATCCCTGGGTGGGCCCCTGGGTCCATGTTGTTTGAGGTGGCAAGCCTTTTTGAATCCTGTAGTACCAAGTGAATGGGGGGATTCTCCCAACACACCTATGGGCCTCTTACAGGTTTTACTAAAAGTATAGGAATTGTTTTCTTAAAACAAAAAGAAGGATCTGTGGTCTGTAGCAGCCGCAGTGAGCTGGCCCCTCCTGCAGGCCCTGTGTAAGGCTACTGCTAAACAGTTGCAGGCTGAAGAAAGGATGAAGAAAATGGAGGAGGAAGTAAGGCTAGAAAGAGGCCAGTGAGTCATACAGGCCAATAGCAAGGATATTCTGGGACAACAGTTAGAACAGACTAGTGAACAACTGCTGGACCTAGCCTGCCACTTTGTGAAAGTTTGGAGGCAATAGCTAATGAAAGCTTGAGTACAGGCAATAATTGCACAGTCTAAATGGAACAGTAAGTAGGATCTCACAGCAGAAAGTGAATCTGAGTCAGATGAGGAAACAGGTGTCCCTCCCAGAGGAAGCCACATGTGTGTCTTGGGCCTGCCTGGTAATTGTTCAAAAACTAAAGACTTGACAAGAATGTCTGAGGGGCAAGATTCAAGGAACCTGCCTCCTCCCCTTAAAAATCTACACACCTCCACCAGACCATGTATGTCGGCGCAATTGGTAGAACAGGCTGCCAAGTTCTGCAAGAAAGGATCAGAGTCCATCGTGGAGTGGCTACTTCACTTCTGGAGATGAATTAATCCAGATAGCTTCTATTAACACCAACTCTTCTTTGTGCCAATGCATACATGGGGCAATTCAATATGCAGAAAATTCATCTCTGTTGAAATGGTTCATGATGGTTGCTCTGCAGCTTGGCCAAATGAAGGCGATCTGCTGATGGCCCAGCCATGCTGGATGTCTATGCCAGAACTGCAGGTGTTCCTTAGGAATATAGGAATGTGGCATGCTATTTACATCAAACCATTTGAGGACCCTGATGTAGTGCCATTTACTGCAGGTATGTGGGACTGCATCATCCAGATGGCTCTGCCAGCCTATTATGGTACTTTGGTGCCCATATTGTCCACCCTAGTGGGGAGAACAGTTCAATGACAACACATACTGTTGCCCATTTGGGGGAAATTGAACTGGCCTGGCAGAAACAGGAGGATCGATGGGTCCAGGGGAAAGAGAGAAAGTCAATTGTGGGTGTGTAGGTGAAAAGTAAGGATGGTCTGGTAAAGGTGAACAGAAGGCAACTATGTACAAATCTAATAAGGGCCAGGGTTGATCCAAAAATGATTGCTAAACAACCCAATACAGTACTGGTAGCTCTGTGGCAGCAGTTTAAACCAGAGCAAAAAATTCCAACCCCTGCTCGACAGGCAGACGGCTATTCACACCTTGGAACGGATCTCAAGCAGAGAACACTCTTGACTCTCAGCTCCTTGCCTGGATGACTTTTGCAGGACCAGGAAAGGTATAAAATATTCACCCAGACAGTTAAGATTAATTCGCCTTTACCTGGGAAGGACATCAAAGGACCTTCACTATCGTACCGATGGAGTATCTACATAGCCCCACTATTTGCCATGGTTTTGTGGCTAAGAATTTGACTGACTGGGCTAAACCCTCCACCATACACTTGTACAATTATATTGATGATGTCATGCCAACCTCTGACTCTCCTTCAGACTTACAGCAAGCCATACCCTGCCTCTACCTTTTCCCAGCCTCTGTAGAACTATCAAGGGTAAATAAAATACTTCTGGAGGTTACAAAATATGTTTATAAATTTGCCAACCTAAAGGACATTAAATGCTTACTTTCTAATTGCCATTAGAAATCGAGGTTTCTGAGAGTTAGGAATTCACATTATGATTGAAAGAGTAGCTTAACCATATATAGATGGTTATATATGGTTAAGCTACACAAGATTAAACATAAATTTAAAAATCAAAAGCAAGCTAATACAAAATCAGAGTTGTGTTTTCTCCTTCTGCTAAATAAGACAGACTTTCTGGGACAATTGATCTACTATTTATATTATGGAAAATGTTTCTGCTTAAAGAAAACAAAAATTCTGTGTTTTATCAGAATAATTTTCTGTGTTTTTTATTGTCTTAATTAAGCCCTTGGCTACTTAAGGGAATTGAATCTCCACAATAGTAAGGCTAAGTTTTGCTAATAATTTTGCAGAATTGGAGTATTTATTTTCCCCCTACTTACCTCTCTGGAATCCAAACACTTTTAATGGATAAGTATTCTTACTTTCATGGTAATATGATTATTTGCATAAGTTCAATAAGGACCTGTTCTCTTTATAACAAGACATGATTGGAAACTAGTTTTTATTACCAAGACTTTGACTGGAATGTCATATTTGAGAGAAATGCAGACTCACATATGACCAAACAACTTTAAGGAATTAAGATTGACTTATGGAAGCCAATAAAAGCCTTTGGAAACATTGGCCTGGTACCTTGCTCTCATGGTTCTCATCAGTCTTCTCATGTGAGTAAAGAATGTCATTTCTTAGCAAGTGCAGGAAACTCAAGATATTTTGGAGATATCAAGAAGAGAGGAACTCACCTGAAACCTATAGGTATTGCAGACATCCTCTAAAGATAAGTTCTTGCCTTATCTTTAAGGTTTTCTGGCCTTGTGAGGCCTTTTAAGTTTAATCTGAAGATTCTTTGTAAAATTCTAGCAAAGTAGAATTAAAAGTGCCTATCTGGTTAATTAATATTCTTCCTGGACTTATGCAAATGGCCAGGACAAGTTTATCGAAATGTCTTATTTCACAAATGAATAAGTTAATTTGGTAAAAATTGGGGTAATTAGAGAGGAAAGAAAAAACATGTCTCAATAAGAATTGAAATATACCTATGTAAATATTACATTCTTACACTATTCATTGTCTTTTAGGTTTTATTTTATTTTCTACTTGTAAATTGGACTGAGTCCTGAATTCTTCTAGTTTCCTCCAACATCTGTCCGCAGCTCTTCAAAAATGTTTTCGATTTGTAATTTTTCTCCCATCTCTTAACTAGGATTTCTTGAAAAGTATAAGTGCTTTTTCCAAGCCATGCAAGCTAAAGATGGACAACTTGATACAAAATTTGAAAGACTGCCACAACAACTCATGTTTGAACAATTTCGGTGACTGGTGCTGTATGGGCCACACAAAGAGTTTGCCTTGGTGTATTAGAACATCATCAGGAACATTTCAAATTGTGGGAGATACTTTCAGCCTTATATCTAGAAATCTTTATTGATAGCCATACAAACTCAGAAGCTGGTTAATAATTTGCTCTGATTATTAATCTTTCCTTTTCTCTTGTTTTCATAAACATAGGAGATGTCTATATAATGGCTACTATTACCTGTTAAACCCACAGTAACACCTGGGGAAGTTGAGATTCAAATAAACAAAATCATGCAGAAAGCTACCTTGTGTTCATAGTAAACCAAAAACTAACAATACATTCAATTGAATGTCAGACAGTTTAATTCCTCTAACCCCTAAACTCCGCCCCTATTTAGCAGAAAGCAGCCAGATCAGTCATCGCCTCTCTTCCCTCACGATTGAGAAATGATCAAGAGACTGGTGGATGTTGTAACAGTAATTGTAGTCTCACATGTTATAGCACTTGGAGCAAACCCCTTAACCACTTGGTGGCCCTCCTTGGGCTCTTGGGGCCATTACCTGGTAACAGGCCTGCTTGGCTTATGTGTACTGTTAGTGTTAGGATGCAATCTTTATTACATGTGTGATATATGGATGCAGTACGCAAATGCTTTAAACACCCAGGGACTCCCTGTCCAGAAGAACTGATGCAAAGAATATGAGGTGGAGGAGCTACGTCAGGGTGGACTAAAGGTTAACTCAGAACATAGCCCCTCCACATACTCAGAAGACTGATAGCTGCCTAGCCAGAAGCCAAGGAAGGCAGTACACAAAGAGCTTTCAGCAATGCCTTCTCCCATAGACGTTATCTGCTCCTGTAACCAAGCAGTATACCTTGTTCCCTTCTGTCTGAGAAGGTGGCTGCTTCCCCAATGAGATAACCTCTCCTTCTGTTTGTGTGCATAAAAAACTGTTTGCTCTTGGTCAGTGGCTTTATTCCTGTAGCTTCAACCAGCTGCTGCTGAAGCTTCCCTGCCTCGTGAATAATAAATGGTATTTCTCACCCCCTTGGTCCTCCTAGTTGTTCTCCCGGAGTACCCATACCCAGGTGCAAGTTCTAGGCCTGGGGGTCCTGCATTACAGCTAGTGAGGGATTGACCCTACAAAGCAGGATTCACTTTAGCAGGGCTTTGCTGCCTGCCCAGTATGCCCTTTGGGTATGTACTCCTCAGTTGCAGCCCTAGGTGGTGCTCTTGCTCTAGTCAAAGATTCCCACTGGATGTGCTGGCCCAAGGCCCTCCTTGGAGGGATCCAGCCTCAGTTTAAGTTCAGCTGCAACCTGTGCACTGCCTGGAACCCCTTGGCAAGAGTCACCAGGCAATCCACAGTTTGCTGCCACTCGTGCTGGGCTTAGAGGTGCCTTGAGAGGCCAAGCCTGAAACCAAGGATGGCTGCCACTAGAGGTACAGGATAAATCAAGGCTAGATGCTGCTTGTTTCGAATATGTGACCTTTGACAGATTTTAGTAAAGTCCTCAGCATGGACCAAGGCAGCCATTTGTATGGGAGAAAAAAAAAACAAAAAAAAACAACACTGGAGGTGGCTTGAGTGGGCCCACAATTTAGGAGGGGTGAGGGCTCAGGGAATCACCTGGGCAGGTCAACCTGTGTTAATCAGGCTGATGGAGTTTAGATGTGTCAGCTGCCTGAGTTCATACACCAAGAGGCGGGAGGGCTCAACAAAGGAACAATTGCCCCTGCCAGCACTTCTCTCTGGGAGAAAGCCACCCCTCTAGCCTTCACACTAAAGCCAGACAACTCAGTTCTTTCATGTATATCCCTGTCACTCCTCAAGCAGCTGCCCTAGCACTAGAGCTCAGAGCAAGTGAGTCCATCACCAATAAGTTTGCACGCCGGCCCTCTAAGAGAAAAATCTGCAACTCCTACAGCTATCCATTTCACTCAGCTACAATCCCTGCTGCTTTTCATAGCTGAAAGTTGTGGGGACTTCTATTCCTGGCACTGGAACTCTGGGATGGGGAGCCTGGTGTGGGGATGAGGTCCTTCACTCCTCCAGGGGGACCTCTGCAGTCAAGATATCTCGACCGCCACACCTGGTTGTGGGACCTGCCCATTTCACATCTCTGTCCCTCCTACCAGTCTCAAAGTAGCCTCTTCTGTAAATCCTTGGTTGTAAGAATTCTGTTCAACCAGACATCTGGTGACTCCCAATGATGGTCATTCTGTAGTTTGGATGTAATTCTGATGTGGTCATAAGAGGAGGCTAGCAGTGTCTACTTACTATGACATCTTGACTGGACCCTGGTTTCCTTTCTTTTAATGGGTTCTTCCTTTCCATTTTTTTGAGCTATGTACACTCACTTTTCATCTCCTTCTGTTGGTTCATTATTTTCTTCCACATTTTGCATCACTTTAAATTCTTTTAAGTTGTGTTTTGTTTTGAAAAGATTACATCTCCAACAAATTCTTTCTGTCTATGAACATTCATTGTTCTTAAGATTTTCTGTTTTCTGGAATGATTTCTTCTCTTATTTATAGTCAGGAACTACATTTCGCATGTGTGCCTTTCTTTTTAACTGGAATATGCAGGTATTATATGAAGATTTCCCCTTGCTTATTATCTTTGAAAAAAGAAACTGATTATATATATATAATCTGGAATGATCTCTTATTTATAGTCAGGAACTACATTTCGCATGTGTGCCTTTCTTTTTAACTGGAATATGCAGGTATTATATGAAGATTTCCCCTTGCCTTGCTTA
>NW_006442487.1:1722724-1727444 GCF_000325575.1 Pteropus alecto
AATCTGAGTCACTCTCCAATTTATGACCTTTGCACATATTATTAACAGTTTCAGTAGTTAAATTAAAGAAAAAGTCACTTAAGCTGATCTAAGTCAGCATACTCTCCAGTTTTCAATCCTGATGATTTTTGACTGGCCCTAAAAATAAAAGGGAGATTAGGTAGATAGATGAGATACATGGATGATAGATAGATAGGTAGATAGATAGATAGATAGATAGATAGATAGATAGATAGATAGATAGATATTAGATAGACAGATAGTTGTTAGATGATAGATACATAGATACATAGATAGAAAGACTATATACTATAGACAGTTTCATGAGCACATTTTCACTAAACAACACTATATCACAAACAACTTCTAACTTCTAAGAAATACACTTAGTGACTCAAAGAATATAAAAAGTTAAAATCATTAATATATATTTCTAACATCCTTTCCAGAAAGTTTTCATGAATTTACATTTCCACCAACAGTTTATCAAAATGTTAGATTGTCACCAAACCAAATCTTAGGTAATACTTGGTATTAACACTTGTAAAAACAAACAAACAAACAACAACAAAAACTTTATAGGGAAATAGAGTGGGAAGTTCCAAGCTCTTGTTCACCCACTGAAACATAAAAACTATGAATCAGAAGCAGTCTAAAAAAGACTTTGTAGGAGGTCTGGAAAAATAATTAAAGGTTTATAGCAATCAAACATTCAACCAAGAAAAAGCCATCTTCAAAACAGTAGAAAAAATTTGTGGAATTTTCACCCTCCCTGGTGTGGCTGAAGTGGTCTTAGTCTTGCATAGTAACAAACCACTTCCCAGTCCTAAACTTTGAAATGGAGAAAGCATAGCATATCTTATTTATAAATTGTCCTGCATTCCATTCTGACCTGGTTGGGGATGCCTGAAGGCATGACTCATCTCTAGATCATGTAACTTGGAACACAGGCTGGAAAAGTAGCAGGCACTGTTTGTTAAACCACAAGAAGGATATATACCCACAAATGCCTGGGGCAGAAGATACTGGGTGAAGACACAACAGACTATCTAAGGCCCAGAGAAGATGGAATGCAGTTCCTTAGAAAACTGAGACATTCAAAAAAAGCCATTTTTACAGGGGAAATTTATAAAGTCAAATTCATGTCCAAACAAAATGCATACTCAGAAAAGTTTAGGGAAGTTCATCTTTCACTTTGGATTGATTCCTAGACTTAGAGCAAATATAGCTAATTAGTGAGGGACTGCTCCAGAACAGACAATCAGCAAGACTGAGAGAGGAGGCTGCTTGATTTCTCTCCTTTTTGGGAAGGATAAATTCTTTTTGTTTATTCATTTCAGCTACTTGTATTCAAGAAAATCTCAGATTGGAGAAACATGACAAGTGAGAAATATCCCCAGATCTCTCCCCTTGAATCACCAAGAAGCTGAACATCTAAAACTCAACAACAACAACAACAACAACAACAAAACACTCAAACTGCACACCAGTATGTCTAAGCTTGGGATATGAGTATAAGAGCTACCACAGGTCAGAACCCCGGGTGTCGGGCGGTGGACTAGGATAAATAAAGCTATCTCTCGCAGCTGCCGAAGCTCCCTGTAGGAAGAAGAGGGGAGAGAAGGTAGAGTGAGTTCCTTGAACAGCCCTTCCTGGGAGTGCTATGAGCTCCACATGACCAACGGCAGGACCCAGTCATAGGGCAGAAGACAGAGAGGGAGGATGGCAGAGAAACAACAGTTGATTTTTACCAACTGTGGTTGCAAAACCGAGGCTGAGTTGCAGCTCCCAACCCTAACCAAGAGGGCCACACGCCCCCCATATCCTCCAAGAACAAACATAGCAAATCCCAGGGGAATCTGAGAAAACATTATCAAAACTGTCACTAATACTGACAGAGACTGAGACTGAGAGTAGTGAGCGCACTTAAACATCTATAAGAAAACAAAAGGCATTATTAAGGCTTTATATAAAGCAGGGATCCAAGAGGCTTAGACACTAACTACTGGAAACCAAAAGAAAAAGTGCCTTCTTTGCAGCAGGCTGAAGAGAGAACTTTATACAATAAATCTTTCTGGGAAAAAAGCTCAATACATTTCTGTTAATGCCCAGACTGAGAAAGAGTCCATTAAACACCATGAACAAAGTGACAAGGTATCTCAGAGAGAAAGAGAAAAATCTCCAGAATATAAGCTTACAGACATAGAAATATGTGACTTAAATGACAGAGAATTCAGTATGTTACTTCTGAAAAAACTCAGTGAGTTCTGAAATGAGTCATATCAATAATTTCAGAAATTGAAAGAACAATTAGATGAGCAGAATGAATTCTTTAGCAAGAAGACGAAGCTCTCAAAATGAACAGAACAGATCTTCTAGAGATAAAAAACAAACAAACAAACAAACAAAAAACACTGCAAGAATTGAAAAACGAAATAACAAGCTTGGGAAATATTGTCAAACAAAGGGAGGAAAGGAAGCAGAAACTAGAAAGCATTTTCAGACAAATAGTGGATGAGAATTTCCCAAATCTAAGGAATGAGCTGGAGCTTAGAATTCAAGAAGTCAATAGAACACCCAATTATCTTAACCCAAAATGGTCTTCACCAAGACACATTGTATTAAAATTATCAAAAATCAACGAAAAAGACAGACTTCTCAGGGCAACCAGAGAGAAGAAAACGGTAACTTATAAGGAAAACCCATTAGATTACTGTCGGACTTCTCAGCACAAACCTTACATGCAGAAAGAAATGAAATCAAGTATTCAAATTATTAAGTAAAAGGACCTATCAGCTTAGAATAATGTATCCAGCTAACTTCTTCTTTAGACATGAAGGAGAAATAAAGACCTTTCCAGACATAGAAAAATTGAGGGAATTATCCACTACGAGGCCTGCACTACAGGAAATACTGAAAGGGGTCAGCTGACTTAAAACAAAATTATAAAAAAAAACAAAAAACATAATTAGTAGTAAGGTGACTATCAGGAAAACAGAAGCAGTGGAGTACAACCCTTACTAATAAAAGGGCATTAGAAGCTTAAACAATAAAAAGAGAATTGCTATAGAAAGATAGTAATGAGTGTTCAGCTTACACAAGGACAAAATGAGATAACAATGACTGAAAAGGGGAGGATTCAAAAATCCAAATCTGCAAAGGGGAATGGAGATGACGCACGTGCAAAAGATATATATATATATACCTTTACATATTCATAATGGTAACCAAACAGCAAAGATTCAAAACTGAACTATATAACATAAAACAAGAAGAACCACAGGGAAAACCCACAAAAGCCAACCAAAATAAGGAAAACAGAAACACAGGGACAAGGAAGCAATGGAATTATAGGGCTATCAGAAAGCAAAAGATAAAATGGCAGTAAGTAGACCTTATATTTCAATAGTCACCGTAACTGTAAATGGAGTGAACTCACCAATAAAAAGAAACAGAGTAGCAGAATGGATCAAAACACAAAACCCAACTATATTCTGCCTCCAGGAGACATATCTCAGCTCAAAAGACAAATATAGACAAAGTAAAAGGATAAAAAATATTTTTTTAAACAAATGAAATCAAGAGATACATGGGAGTAGCTGTGCTAATATCAAACGAAATAGACATCAAAAAAAAAAAAAGGTAAAGAAAGATACTGAGGGACACTTCATAATGATAAAGAGAATCATGCACCAAGAAGACATAACATTTCTTGATATCTATGCTCCCAATCAGGGAACTCTGAAATATGTAAAGCAATTACTAGCAGAACTAAAGGGAGAAACAGACCAAAATACGATAATAGTAGGGAACCTAAATACCCCACTTTTGGATATGGACAGATTATCCAAACAGAGAATCAATAAGGAAATAACATCCTTAAATGACACATTAGACCAACTGGACACGGTTGACATTTACAGAGCCTTCAGTTTCAAAACAGCTGCTTATACATTCTTCTCTATTGCACATGGAACATACTCAAGGATTGACCACATACTGGGACACAGAGACAGCCTCAACAAATATAAGAGGATTAAAATCATACCAGCCATAATCTCTGAACATAATGCTTTGAAATTAGAGATCAATGGCAGAAAGAAAGCAGGAAGAACCACAGATAAATGAAAATTAAACAACATGCTACTGAAGAATAACTGGGTCAGAGAAGAAATAAAAAGAGAGAACAAGAGATACATAAAATGAATGCTAATGATAGTACAACATATCAAAACTTTTGGAACATGGCAAAAGCGGTCATAAGGGGAAAGTTCATGTCATCACAGGTCTATTTCCAAGAACAAGAATAAGCCCAAATAAACAACCTACATTTTGATTAAAAAAAACTAGAAAAAGAACAAATGAAGTCTAAAGACAGCAGAAGGAAAGAAATAATCAAAATTAGAGCAGAAATAACTGATATTGAAAACAAACAAAATACAATAGAAAAAATAAATGCAACAAAGAGGTGGTTCTTTGAGAAAGTTAAAAAAAATGACAAACCCCTGGCTAGACTCACTAAAGAAAAAAGAGAAAGGACACAAGTAAACAAAATTGGAAACAAAGAGGGAAAATTACTACAGACACTGTAGAAATACAAAGGATCACACAAGAGTACTATGAAAAAGCATATAATACCAAATTTAATAACCTAGAAGAAATGGACCAGTACTTAGAAAAATACAACATTCCTAGACTGAATCAAGAAGAACTGGAAAAC
>NW_006442487.1:1728763-1767692 GCF_000325575.1 Pteropus alecto
GGACAAAAAAGCCGAAAACATACAGTGAAGAAAGGAAAGCCTCTTCAATAAATGATGTTGGAAAACTTGAAAGCCACCGGCAAAAGAGTGAAACCAGACTGTTGTCTATCACCACACACCAAAATCAACTCAAAATGGATTAAGGATCTGAATATAAGACCTGAAACAATAAAATGCTACAGAGAAGACATAACGAAAATCAAGGGCCTTGGACTTAAAGGGGATTTTATGAATTTGATCTCAAAGGCAAGGGAAGTAAAAGCAAAAATAAATAAATGGGACAACATCAAACTGAAAAGCTTCTGCTCAGCAAAAGAAACCGTCAACAAGGCAAAGAGACAACCATCCAAATAGGAAAGTAGATTCGCAAGCAATGCCTCCAATAAGGGCCTAATATCCAAAATATACAAAGAACTCATTCAACTCAATAACAACAAAAAAACAAATGATCCAATCAAAAAATGGGCATAGGATCTGAACAGACACTTCTCCCCAGAAGACATACAAATGGCCAACAAATATATGAAAAAATGCTCAACATTGCTAGCTATTAGTGAAATGCAAATCAAAACCACGAGATATCATCTCACACCTGTTAGAATAGCCATAATCAATAGGACAAGTAATAACAAATGTTGGAGAGGATGCAGAGAAAAAAGAATCCTTATACGCTGCTGGTTTGGGACTGTAAATTGGTAAACAGTATGGAAAACAGTATGGAGGTTCATCAAAAAACTAAGAATTTATCTATCATATGATCCAGCAATCCCTCTACTGGATATTTACCCCAAAGACTTGAAAACTCATATCTGAAAAGATATTTGCACATTGATGCTCATAACAACACTATTCACAGTGGCGAGGACATGGAAGCAACCATAGTGTCCTACGATAGATGATTGGCTAAAGAAGCCGTGGTACATGTATACAATGGAATGTTACTCAGCCATAAGAAGAGATGAAATACTGCCATTTGCGACAACCTGGATGGACCTCGAGGTAATCATGCTAAGTGAAATAAGCCAGACTAAAAATATTGAAAACCACATGATATCACGTATATGTGAGATATAAACCTAAAAGCTACAAATGAACAGGAGAAATAAACAGACACTCATGGACTTGGAGTATAGACTAGTGGTTACCAGAGGGTAGGTTTCTGGGGAGGGGTAGGTAGACTGGTTAAACGGGGTCAAATATGTGATGACAGAAAGAAATCTAACTATGGGAGGTGAACACACTGTTTAAGTGTACAGCTGAATCTTATTGGATTTCATTAACCAATGTCATCATAAAAACAATAAATAAATAAATTTTTAAAAATGGAAATCTCTGTGAAGACAATAACTAAACATTAGCTAAAAAAGTAAAAAGCAGAAACTTCAGTGAGTAAATATGGCAAGAAATAGCCTTTGCAAAAATAGTTTTGTAAAAGCCTCAAAACAGATTACCATAGCCGTAAACAAAACAAAAACAAATAAAAAACACAGCAAACTCTAGGGAAATATTGCCTAATTTCCAGTTTTCATATTGTAATAATCAAATATACAATTTTCAACAAGAAATCATAAACAGGAACCAGGAAACATGGCTAATTCTAAGGAACAAAATAAATTAACTCAACATTTTCATGAAGAAGCCTCAACATAAAAGTTAATAGGCCAGGAATTTAAAACGACTGCCTTAATGTGCTCAATGAGCTAAAACACACACACACACACACACACACACACACACACACACACACACACACAGACAAACACACACACACATAAAGAATTAAAAGAAATCAGAAGGATTATATATGGACATAATTAATTAGAATATCAATAAAGAGACAAAAATTATTAAAAATGAAACAAATATTATGGAGCTTTAACATAGAATAACTCAAATGAAATCGTCACTAGAGAGTTTCAATAGGAGATTTGATTAGGGAAAAAAATATCAGTGAACTTAATGATCGGAAAATTGAAATCATTGAGTCTGAGGAGTAACAACTAAAAAAAAGTGAAGAAAAATGAAAAGAGCCCAAAAGATTTGTGGGATATCATCAGGCTCATCGACATAAACATTATAAAAGTTCACGGGGCAAAGAGAAGAAGAAAGATAGTTTTAAGAAATGATGGCTGAAAATCTCCTAACTTTGAGGAAAGACATTAATGTACAAACCCAAAAATCTAAACAACTCTAAATTGGATAAACCCAAAAAGATCTACATCAAAATATATTATAATCAAACTGTAGAAAAGACAAAAACAAAGAGTATCTTGAAAGCAGCCAAAGAAATGCAATTTATCACATACCAGGGATCCTCAGTAAGTTTATCACTGGATTTCTCAGTAGAAATTTTGAAGCCAGAAAACAATAAGATGATATATTTAAATAAAACAAGAAAAGGAGACATAAATTAAAATTCTACATCTAGCAAAACTATCCTTCAAGCAGGAGGTACAAATTAAGACCTTCCCAGAAAAGCAAAAGTCAAGTATGTTCATTGCCACTAGATATGCCTTACAAGAAGTGATAAAGGGAGTTATTCAGGTTGATATAAAATGATACTCAATAACAATTTGAAGCCATATGATAATATAAAGGTAAATACATGGGCATATATAAAATTTAATATTATTGTAATCTTGGTTTGTAACATTTTATTTTCGACATGATTAAAAATAAAACACATAAAAATAATTGAAAATCTATCTTATTGGTAACACAATGTATAAAGATTTAATTTGTGATATCAATTACATATAAGGGGGAGCTTTATAGGAGTAGAGTTTTTTCACTTGATTGAAGTTAAGTTGGTTGAATTCAAATTGGGTAGTATGAAAATAAGATTTTATAGGCAACCTTTTTTGCAAGAACAAAGAAAATATCTATAGAATATACATAAAAAGACATGAAAAGAAACCAAAAAGTTACAATACAAAGAATCAACTAAACACAAAATGCTGTAATTGAGATCATTAGGAGTATAAAAGCTATAAGGAAAATTAAGCAAATGACAAAATGGTTATAATGCATGGGATAAACTGGAAGAATGAATTCAATGATACAACTATATGCTATCCACAAGAAACTCACTTTAGATCTAAAGACACAAATATGTTGAAAGTGAAAGAATATAAAAAGACATTACATGTGAATAATAATCAAAAGAAAACAGGGGTGGCTATATTAATATCAGTCAAAAAATGTTACAAAAGACAAAGAAGGACATTATATATTGATATAGGTTTAATTCACCAAAAAATATAATAATTACATATTCACCAAATACCAGAGCAGAGAAACATATAAAGCAAACATTGAGATAATTGAAAGGAAAAAAAGACAACAACATAATGGTTGGAGACTTCAATATCCCACTTTAAATCATAGATAGAACAACCAGGAAAAAGACCAATAAAGAGATAGAGGATTTGAAGAACACTACAGACCGATGGACCTAACAGACATATACAAAATACTTCACTCAACAATTGCAAAATACACATTTTTATCAAGTACACATGGATTATTATTTATTATAAAGTATACATTAGGCCATAAAGCGTACAAAGTGTATTTTCTGAACACAATGTAATAAAAATAGAAATCAATAACAGAAAAAAAAACTGGAAAATCAAAAACATGTGGAAATTAAATATCATACTCTTAGACAACCAATGAGTCAAAGAAGACATCACAAGGGAAATTAGAAAATACCTTGAGATAAATAAAAGTGAAAATACTACATATCGAACTTATGAGATGCTACAAAAGCAGTGTTAAGATGAAAATTTATAGTTATAAATGCATGCATTAAACAAAAGTAAGTTCTCAAATCAATAATTTCACATCTTAGGGAACTTAGGGAAGAAGAGCAAACTAAGTCCAAAGCTAGCAGATATAAGGAAATGATAAAGATAAGAACAAAGATGGAGAAACTAGAAAAGAGAAAACATAGGGGAAATAAAAAAAAAAACAAAAAACAAAAATCGGTTTCTAGAAAAGATCAATAAAATTGACACACATACCTTTGGTGCTCAACATTACTAATCATCAGGGAAACTGCAGGTGAAAACCACAATGAACCATCATTTCATATCTGTTAGGATAGCTATTATAAAAAAGATAACAAGAATTAGTGAGTTTTCAGAGAAATTGGAACCCTTATATACTGTGGGTGGGAATGTAGAATGGTGCAGCCGCTATAGAAAACAGTATAGAATTTCTTCAAAAAAATTAAAATAGAACTACCATATGATCCAGCAATCACGCTTCTAGGTACATATCCAAAATAATTGAAATCAGGATCTTGAAAAGATATCTGTACCTCCATGTTAATAACAGCATTATTCACAATAGCCAAGATACGGAAACAACTCAAATGCCAAACAGATTAATGGATAAAGAAAATGTGAGACAAACACATATACACACCCACGCACACAAACACAGAGAAATATTTTCAGCTTTTAAAAATAAGGAAATCCTGCCCTTTCTAAGGAAATGGATGAACCTGGAGGATATTATGCTGAGTAAAATAAGATAATCACAGGAAAACAAATACTTCAGGATTCTACTTATATGAGATATCTAAAACAGTCAAACTCATAGAAGCAGAGAATAAAATGGTGGTTGCCAAGAGCTTGAGGAAGGGAGAAATGTATAATTGTTTATAATAGGTATTAAGTTTGTTATGCAAGATGAATATGTTCCAGAGATCTGCTGTACAACATAGTACCTATGATTATCAATACAGTATTGTGCACTTTAAAATACATTGAGGATAGATCTCATGTGAAGTGTTCTAACAGAAAAAAAAAAACAGAAAGAATACAAAAACTTCTGGGGAGTGATGACTATGCTTAGCATCTTATAGTTTTGATATGATGGATGTATGCATATATTCAAACTCAAAAATGTATATAACGAATTCATGTAATTTTTGTATATCAATTATACTTGAACAAAGCTAAAAGAAAGAGAAGGCTCAAATTACTAAACTAAAAAAGTGGGGATATTACTAATGATTTTATAGAAATAAAAGGATTATAAGAGAATACTATGAACAAATTATTAAAATTTGAAAGCCTAGATTAATAGAAAACCTTATAGAGTAGTAAGGAGACTGAATTAGTAATCGGAAACCTCCCAACAAAGAAGAGTCCAGGACTACATGGCTTTGCTGGTGAGTACCATCAAGAATTTAAAGAGAGATTAATAACAATCCTCTTCAAACTCTCTGAAAAAAATTGAAGAGAACACTTCCTAATTCATTCTATGAGGCCACTGGTGACAACCACTTATCACAACAAATCAGCCAAAGAGTTAATTCTACCCACTGATAAGCAAACAGCAACCAAAGCTCAGCTACGAGAGGAGGGCACACACAACCCATACAAGGGACATACCTGAAGCACCTGACTCAGGTGACCAGGGAAGACTGTGCCACTGGGTCCCATAGGACACTTACCACATAAGCCTACTTTATGAAGATTGAGAGACATAGCAGCTCCACCTAATACGCAGAAACAAACACAGGAAGGCAGCCATAATTTGAAGACAAAGAAAAATGTCCCAAATGAAAGAACAGAACAAAACTCTAGAAAAAGAACTAAACAAAATTGAGACAAACAATCTACCAGATTCAGAGTTCAAGACATTGATTATAAGGATGCTTAATGAATTTAGGGGAAAAATAGTTGATTTCAGCGAGAACTTTAATAAAGAGATAGAAAACATAAAAGTGGAGATAGAAAACATAAACATGAACCTGTCAGAAATGAAGAATACAATAACCGAAATGAAGAATACCTTAGAAGGACTTAACAGTAGATTAGATGAAGGGGAGGATTAAATTGGAAATTTAGAAGATAAGATAACAGAAAACACCCAATCAGAACAGAATAAGAAAACAGAATCCAAAAAACATAAGAATAGTTTAAGAAGTCTCTGAGACAACATCAAGCATACCAACATTTGCATCATAGGGATACCAGAAGGAGAAGAGAGCAAGGAATTGAAAACCTATTTCAAGAAATAATGACTGAAAACTTCCCTAACCTGGTGAAGGAAATAGATATACAACCCAAGGAAACTCAGAGTCCCAAACAAGATGAACTGAAAGAGACCCACAGAAAGACACATCATCATTTAAATGACAAAGGTTAAAGACAAAGGTAGAATCTTAAAAGCAGCAAGAGAGAAGCTGTTATCTACAAGGGAGCTCTAATTTCTGACTGTCAGTTGATATCTCAACAGAAATTTGCAGGCCAGAAGAGATTGGCAGGAAATATTCAAAGTGATGAAAAGCAAGGACCTACAACCAAGATTACTCCACCCAGCAGAACTATCATTTCGAATCAAAGGACAGATAAAGAGCTTCCCAGACAAGAAAAAGCTAAAGGAGTTCACCACCATCGAGCCAATATTACAGGAAATATTAGAGGGACTTCTGAAAAAAGAAGGAGAAGAAGAAGGAGAAGAAGAAGGAGAAGGAGAAGAAGAAGAAGAAGAAGAAAAAGAAGAAGAAGAAGAAGAAGAAGAAGAAGAAGAAGAAGAAGAAGAAGAAGAGATAAAAAATATCAATAATGAAATGACAATAACTACATATCTAGCAACAATTTAAATGTCAATGGATTAAATGCTCTTCTCAAAAGATAGGGTTGCTGAATGGATAAGAAAACGACACTCTTACATATGATGTCTACAAGAGACTCACTTCAGATTGAAAGACACACACAGACTGAAAGCAAAAGGATGAAAAAAGATGTTTTATGAAAATGGAAACCAAAATAAAGCTGGGATAGCAATACTTACACCAAAATAAACTAAAAAAAAAGGCTATAACAACAGACTAAGCAGGATCCAGTTATCCCACTTCTGTGTATCTGTGCAAAGAAACCCAAAACACTCCTTTGAAGGGACATGGTAATCCATATGTTCATTGCAACATTGTTTATAATAGCTAAGTTATGGAGGCAAACTGGGTCTTCATCAATGGATAAATGAATAAAGAAGAGGTGGTACACACACACACACACACACACACAATGGAATATTACTCATCAAAAAAAAAAAAAAAAGAATGAAATCTCACCATCTGCATTAACCTGTATGGACAAAGAGAATATTGTGCTAAGTGGATAAGTCAGACAAAGACAAATGTCATTTGTGGAATTTAGAGTACAGGATAAATAAACAACAGAAACAAACTCAGAGATACAGAGAGCATTTCGATAGTTGTCAGATTGGGGGATGGTGTTATGGGTGAAGGGAGATGAGAATTAAGAGATACAAATTGGTAGTTACACAATAGTCATCAGGATATAGAGTATAATATAACATTGGGAATATAGTTAGTAGTATTGTATGGTGTCAAATGGGTACTGGACTTATTGGGGTGATCACTTCAAAAGTTATATAAATGTCTAGTCCTTTGTTGTACACCTGAACTAATATAATATTGTATGTCAGCTATATTTTAATAAAAATCTTTTAAAAGAAAAAGTTGAATACATAGGGATAGACTTGATAACTGAATATTATAAGACGGCCTGGGTAGTACTTGAATGGTATATATATATATGTATATATAAATTAAATAATAATAATAAAAAAAAAAACCCTGAAGATGTCAAACCAATTTTATCCAAATAGAAAAAGCACATGAACAAAGCCAGACTCCTGATTGGAAGGACTGAGGATGCAAACTTTAAAAAGAATCTGGTTCCTTTTACCCTGTCCCTGCCCACTTTTGAAAATGCCATAAAGCAAAGATGACTTGTAGGGCCAAGGGAAGCTTGAGAGCCGAGGCTAAGGGTCCTAAAATCTGAAGGCCTGGACCTAAAGGCATAGATTTTTACTTCTGTGAAAGACAGATCTGGCAGCATCCTCAACAAGGGGAGCGTGAATCTGAGGGAGAGCTGAAAAATGGGGTGCAATTTTACAAGGCAAACTTCTGTGTGTAAAGTTCAGGCCAGTGTCCTAGTGATCTGCTAAAACAAGTTTACATAAGAAGCCTTTGTGTTTTCTCAGATAAAAGTATGTAGAGGAACAGTCAGAATATTTTAAGGATTTAGAATTGGCTAATATTTCCTGGGGGACAGTGAGGTTGGGGAGAAGTGAGAGGTAGGAGAGGGTAGGAAAAGAAATAATCTGTCTAATTTAGGAAGAAAAAATGGTAACAACAGCAATAATAAAATAATTCCTTATAAAAAAGATTAGTAGATTATGAAGATAAAATCATGCATGCTCAATTATTTTTTGTTAATTTGTCCAATCCCAATAGTACTTCCACTATGCCTTAATTATAGCATATTAATACATTTTAAGGGGTTTTAATGCAAACTGTCTTTATTTCCTTTCTTTTTCAAAAAAATTACTGTTCTTTCTATCCTTTTAGATTAATTTTAGGGTAATATATTATTAAATTGAAAAAATCCCCTTGTGAATTTGATTAGAATAATAGTTTCAATACTGTAAATTAATTTGGAAATACTCACATTTTAGTATTATTTTTCTATTATTGTTGTTAGTTATCATAATTTAGCATCATAAGGCAACATAAATTTATTATCTTAGTTCCGTAGGTCAGAAGTCTAAGGTGGATCTCACTGGATTAAACTTAAGATTTTGGAAGAGTTGCATTCCTCTCTGGATACTCTAGGAAGGACTCATTTCCTTGCTCATTTGGGTTGTTGGCAAAATTAAGTTCCTTGCGATTTGGGGGTTGTAGTTTCCATTTTCTTACTGGCTGTATGCTGAGGGTCATTCCCAGCTTCTAGAGGCTGTCACATTCTTTGACTTGTGGCCCCCTTTCTCCATCTTCAAAGCCTTCAACAACTGGGTGAGTTCTTCTCAGGTAACATTTATATAATCCACACTTTTCTCTTTCAATTTGAAGAGCTCATGTGATTACATTAGGCCTATCCAGATAATTCAGGATAATCTCCATCTTTTAAAGTTTGATGATTAGATGTATATATATACATATACTCAGTTGATAGATACAGAGCACAGATTGGTAGCTGCCAGAGATGAGGACAGGAGGTGGAAGAAATAGGTGGACTATTTTTGTATTTTTTTTAATTAAAGTTTTAAAAAGCAAAAAATAAAAAATAAGAAAATAAAATTTGATGATTAGTAATCCTAATTCCAACTGCAGCCTTTATTTTCTTTTGCTATGCAAAGTCGTACAGTATATGCATGTACAGTATTTTAGCTGTAGCATCTTTCCATAGACATCTTTGCCACAAGCATTTTTGCCACAAACATTTTCACAACATAACTAGTTGGGCATAAGACAATTTTGACATAAAAAAAAAATAGTTGACAGGTTTTTTTTGTTTTTTTTTTGTCTGTTCGGTTTCATTTCTCTATTGACAAATCAATTGCCACAAAAGATGGTAAAAAATAGTTGACAGATTTTTGTTTGTTTCTAGTGTCTTTGGTTTTATTTCTCCACTGATGAATCAACTGACATAAAGGGTTATGAAATACAGTAGTTTTTCATTATTCATGGGGGATACATTCCAAGACCACCAGTGAATGCTTAAAATAACCAATAGTACCAAACCCTATGTATACTACATTTCTTCCTATACATACATATCTATGCTAAAGTTTAATTTATAAATACAAATACAAATGAGATTAACAACAAAGTAACAATAAAATAGAATAAGTGTAACAATATACAGCTACCCTTGAACAACATGGGTTCGAGCTGCACAGGTCCACTTAAGCACTCATTTTTTCAATAAATATACAGATGGCACTCCATATCCTTGGGTTTTGTATCCATATTTTCAACCAACCATGGATGGAAAACTATGATTTCAATTCGTGGTTGGGAATCCATGGATGTGGAGTGCTGACTGTAGGCATTGTCCTACATCACTTTATATAAGGGACTTGAGCACCCTTGGATTTTGGTACTCATAGGGGTCCCAGAACCAATACTTCATGAATACTGAGGGATGACTGTAGTTAAGCTTTGGAGGATTCAAAAGTTTCACATGGATTTTCAACTATGTGGGTAGTCAAGACCCCTAACCTCCATGTAGTTTAAGAGGTTAACTATACTGTAACAAAAGTTATGTGAATGTGGCCTCTCTCTCTCTCAATATCTTATTGTACTGTACTCATCTATCTTTTACTTAAAGTAAGCACTTTATGGCTTCTCTTTGGCATATTCGAATTGCCAGCATCATTCCTCTTATGCTTTGGAGTCATTATTAAGTAAAATAAGGGTTACTTGAACACTGGTATTGCAATACCACAACAGTTAATCTGATAATCCTGATGGCTACTAAGTGACTAATGAGCATTTAGTTTTGTGGCGAAAATGCTTGTGGCACAGATGTCTATGGCAAAGGTATTACGGCAAAAGTACCTAAAACCATATACTCACAGGTTCCAGTGATGAAGATATAGACATAACTGGCAACAGAGGAAGCATTATTCTGCCTACCACATATTCCAATATTACTCTTCCTATAAAAGAAAACATATCACCATATACTTAAGTCTATATTTTTCATTTTTAGCTGAGTTTTTTTTTTTTTTTTCAGTTTCCTTCTTAGAGGCTTTTTACATCTCTTATTTAGTTCGTTTTAGGCTACTCATATTTTTGTTCTGTACAAAATATATATTTTTAGAATCTTTGCAGTGTCCTGTAGATAATATTCAATAAATATTTGTTGAATCAATTAATTATGCTCTCCAAATGATGACTGATGATATATAGAAAAAACATGCATATATTATATTCAATCATTTTACTGAATTTTCATGTGTTCAGTGTATTTTATTGGGTATTCTAGGCAGTCCTAAGCCACTTACCAGTGCTTCCCAGCAATCTAGTACATTTTTGCTGAATTCAACCCTAACATTCTTCTCCATGCACTGTCCATTTCTCTGACATGACTCAGCGTAATGTATAAAAGACTTCAATCTCAAACATGCACTACTACCAGAGTTTTATCAGTCTCTTATCCAGTGTTAGCATTTAACTTCTTTGGAGTAAAACTCTGAGAAAGCAATCTGCTAGCTCAGTCCCTCCCATTATTTACCCCAATGGAGAAGTTTTTTTGTGGGATGAGAAGGAAGTAGAACCATTTTCTAGACAACTCAAAAATTGTTTATTTTGACTTAAAAGATGGGTATTGCAATTTTCTTGATGGGACAAATTCTGCTTTTCTGATCTAAGGCACAGGGTACAAGGAGGAAAAAATATTACTCTCAGTTTTTCAAGCTCTACACAAGTTCAAGCAACAAAATATGTGCCATTCACTGATGGTTATTCTTCATTCACCTAAAAAATTTGATGGTACTAGAAAATCTTCCCAAAATATTGCATTATGGAGACTCAGTATTAGCTTTAGGTGTTGTGAGGAGTTTTCACATTTTTCTCAGTCTGTAAGGATTTTATTTTAGTAGGTTTGGAGAGGCAGTGTTGGATCTTACTAATTAGATTCTATTTGAAAAAAAATGGAGAAATCTTAGTGATATACATGTATATTTGTTTTTGATCTGAGTACAAATGATAACTATTATCACTAAGAGTACACATAGAAAATACATAACATAACATTCAAACTGTGTAGAGTTTTTTAACTTAAACATATTGTTGCCTGTGGTACCTGCTCCAATTTATGAAGGCGGAAGATATTCTATAGTCTCTCCATTTCAAACATAATGATTCTTATAAATGTATGGCTCTTATTAAGTCAACAGCAGTTTGGGCAATTCAGTAGCTATCTTCCCTTAGGCAAATGACATAGCTCTTAGTTGGACTCAAGTGTATATTGAGAGTTACGAGAATAGTTGGACAATGTTTTGTTAAATGAGACTTTTATGATTATTGGGTCTTTGCAGCCCCCAAAAAACACCTCCATAAAATAATGCAGAAGTATTAAAGCTGCTAGTCAAGAATATCAAAGACAATATCTATATTTTTAAGTGGTGTCCAGCTAATATTTACACTATGATACAATAAGTGCCATAATGAAGAAATGCAAAATGAGAGAAATCTAAGAGATAAAATAGCTAACATTTAGTTTTTACTATGTACACATTATGACAATTATTCTACCTGTAATCTAACATAAAAGTAATGACCAATGTTTGAATAATAAAGTTTACAAAATACTTTTAAGCATATATCCTCATTTAACTATTAGTGTAACTTTAGAACATTTTTTTTTCCTCAGAGGAAATGATAGTTTCAATAAGAAGCAAAATTGTTCCTTTGTCTCCTCAGAATGTTACAGCATTTATGAAATGGCTGTTCAGATAAATAGGTATATTCTGACCATATAATACTTGACAAATCATGGCCTTTCATTGTTGGTGTTGCATATGTGTGTTTGTGTGGGTGTGTGTCTCACCTCCATGTATATTGCTCAGTTATGCATTTAACCAGTCTTTATTGAGTAATTTCTATGTATCAGCACACTTTTAGTGATGCTGGTAAATCTAGCGGAAATCAAGGCAAAGTCCTTCTCCTCTTTGAGGCTTATCTTCTGGTAAGGAAGATATATACATATCTATCAAGGAAAATAAAGACTATAAGAGGACAGAGAAAGGCTGAACATAAGGATGCTGTTTTAGCTAGAATGGTCAGGGATAGTTTCTCTGAGGAGGCAATATTTGAGCTGTGAACTAAACTAGGAAAAAAAGACATGCATTTGAGGTATTGAAATCTAGACACTACATGCATAGGGAACGAGAAGTGTAATGCTCTGATGCAAGAATGAACTTGATATGCTTGAGGGACAGGAGTAAGGACAATTCCACCTTATAACATGCCTCCTTATACTGGTATCCCAGAGGGAACCTTGATGAAAACAGATGCAAGCACTTACCCTGCCAGGATTGGTAGCATCATCTTTGCATAGAAGGAACAGCACATTCTCATTTAACTAACTTCAAGTGTCAAGTGAGGAAGAAAAGAAAATTCAAACAAAAGAAAATCACAAAACTTGCTATCATAATTTAACATTATACTATTTCTGCTGTCTCTGTGGAAGAAAATGGTACACCTCCATAAAATAATGCAGAAGTGTTAAAGCTGCTAGTCATGAATATCAAAGGCATTTATATACTAAAGCATTTATTACCCCTCTCCCTTTGAGAATGGAACTATGCTGGGGGCATTAGAAGCAAATTAGCATATGAAGATTGCTTTCTATTAATTAGTAGCAACTGACAATAGACGACATTGTTTTTTTTTTTTAAATAAAAATTATGGTTGTGCAAGTGTCAGAAAATTGAATTCAACTGGCATATAAAAATAAAAGAATAAATTTTTATGCTTATGTCCAATGCATAAAAAAGGAATCCTAGGACAAATTTGAGTTTCAGGGTGATTTAAAGCAGAGGCTTGAATGACATCATTGGGGCCTTGTTTGTGTCTTTCCTTAAACTCAGCATCCTCTGCATTGTTCCATTCTCAAACAGGCTATCCTGGTAATGGCACAATGCCTGCTGGTAGATACAGACTTAAGGCCTTACAAAACTGTTGTAGCCGCCAGCCCCCGATAGACACACGGACCACCAGAAACCAGTGAGTTATAGGAAACACACTCTTTATTCAGCCAGCTGGGTCTGCCAGGGGTATGCAGACCTCAAATTAAGCAGCCCCGAAATGTAGAGGTACAGGGCTTTTAAGCCCTAAACCCCATTCCTCATTCTGTCTGAACACAAAAGTCTATTTTTCTTCTATTTACTAACTGTCAACCCACAGGTAGGTTGTGCAAGCGAGGATACAGAAGCAGAAAGCTTATTGTTAGAATGTTATGTTCCCATGGGTGATAACCTATGTTCCCATGAGTGATAGTCAAGCAGTAATTTTCCAGCCAGCACAAAACCACATCTAAGAAAGAGATAAAGCAAAGACATGTTAAAAAACATCAAGTGGCAGCGTTCATGTTATAGTCAATATGAACAGAGCCCCTGAAGATGGGAGATGCACAGCTTGTGCAACTCTTTGATGTGTCCCTGAGGACAAACACACCTTTCCCTCCCTCTCTCTTGATACCCTAGTCAAAGTCTGAAGATATGTTCTGATTGACTTACATTAAAATCTATGACAGCTTCTAAACTAATCAATGAACATACTTAAACCAAACCTATATCACAAATGTGGCCAAGCACAAGGTCTGAGGTGAGATAGGGGAGGGGTTAATAGCCAGAAGGAAATTATAGTCAGCAAAAACAAATGTTCACTACAGTTAGCAAATTACTTATTTCTTGTAAATACTTTTGTAAACTTTCAACCCTCTCCTCAAGCCCTCTAATGTATCCTCGATCATCACTTTCATCATATGACCAAACTAGCTTTAAAAATATGGAGAAATTTGCAACTGTCTATCATGATGCACTTCAACATTCCAACTCAGTATCAAAGATATTCTTTCTTCTCTTCAAAGACACTCCATTTTGTGCCTTTGATCTCATCCCTGAAATCATATCCTCTAGGACTTTAATCCATTCAGTTGATTTCTCTTTCCTGTATCGGTAATCTCTCTCTGTCTTCTGGACTTCCTATCTATCATTTTATAAAGTGATAGAGTATCTTAAAATAAAAGAAAATAATAATAATACTTTTCATACTTGTTCCCTCTAGATATCTTTAAATCACCCTTCTCTTCTTCTCATGCAAACTTCTCAATACTTATTGATATTTACTCTTCTTCACCTCTCCTTCTCTCCTTATTTCTCTTTAATGTGGCTTCTGTCAAAAAATACAGTTAAAACTACTTTTATTAAGGTTTTCAATGGTGTCGAAATTACAAAACTCAATGGATAGTTTTTCAATCTTTACCTTATTAGATTTCTCTTAACATTCATTACTGTTTATTGGTCCTATACTTTTGAAACTTTCTCCTTCCTTGGCTTCTGTGCCTTGTATTTTTCTGACTACTTTTTACTTTTCTGTCTCCTTCATGGGTTCATCTTTACCCATCCACCAATTAAATGAAGGTATTGTGAGAGTCTCATCCTTGATTTGTTCATATCTCATACTACTACACACTTATGTTTGACCTTACCTGTTCCCTGTCTTTATGTTGATAACTCTCAAATACATGTTTCTAGTTTTAACTTCCCCTCAAACCTTTGAAATCATTTATGTCAGGATCTGGAGACATTTCAAGCCTAGATTTTCCATAGACATATCAAATGCTAACATTTCCAAAATTAAAGCTCATTATCATTGCCTCAAATATTTTCTTTTTTAAAATTTTCCTTAGTTGATAACACTATCAACTATGTATTTACATAACCTAGAGAACAGAGAGTAATCCTAGATTCCCCATTTCCTAACATCACCACAGTTCAATTATCAAATCATGTTGATTTTATTTCCTATGCATTTTCCAAAATACTTCCTACTTTTGTATTCCATTACTATTATTTATTAATCTAAACATTTTATTCTTTTGCCTATACTACTAGCAATAGTCTCCTAAATGGTCTTCCTGTCTCTATATTTCTCTATGTCCAAAGTATTATATATATTAAAAAGAGATGTGATGAGTAATTCTGATCAGGTCAAATCCATGTTTAAAACATTCAGTATTTTATCATCCTTGTCAAAATAAAGTGCTAACTTTCCGAGATAGTATACAAGGCCTTGACTAGATCTCTAGTCTTATCTTACACCATTCCCTAACTCACACTTTTAATTTCCAGCAGTATCAAACTGTTGTAATTGTAGTCCCCACGTAAACCTTGATGATTCTCTTTTAGAATGTTATGCATGCTATATCCCACTCCTCCACACACATAACACACTTTAATTATATAGATAGATAGATAAATAGATAGAATTTTAATACTATATATCAATGTACTTATCACTTGTTTTATACACACACACACACACACACACACACACACACATATATATATGTGTATACATATATATATATATATGTACACATATTTTTGTTGTTGTTGTTGTTTATGCATGTCTACTCAATTAGATTGTAAAGGCAAGAACCATTACTTATTGGTTGGGATCCTCAAAAGAGCTCCCAATAAAAAGCACTCATAGTCTCCACCCAGGATTGGAAAACATTGAGAACCGAAATAAATGGTACAATTGGTGGCCATACTACCGCTTTTATTACTGAGAGAGGAGAAGCTGGAAAATGTAACCTACTGCAAGAGACAGAAGGACATGCTAAGTGAATCATAAAGTTAGGCAGATTTACCTATCCCATCACAGTCACTCCAGGGCCAGAGGTGCCCATTCTACATGGATGTATTACTCATGTAAGAACTGAGGCAAGGGAAAGTAAAACTAGCAACTCTGGGGGACAAATCAACTGTACAGCTTTTGCATTTCTAGTTATTATTTCCAAATTTAGCATTCAAACAAGCCATGCCTATTTCCAAGAGACAGTGATTAAAGATGGAGAGCCTTAGAATGTGCTTAAATAAAATTTCCTCCTTATGGAAACTCCAGAGTGGGGGCAGATGTTTCTCCTGTAATATTATTAATCATTCTGTTTTCAGAGTCTAGTTTATGGGCCTGATATACAGTAATCGCTTAAAATGCTATTTTCTTACAATTGTTTATAAGAAAAAAAAAAGAGCAGCTTAGAAGCAGACATAGCTTGTTTTGACAAGGAAGACAGAAATGTTTTGGAACCATCTTATGATATTTAAATATGCATCTTAAAAAGCTACAAAACTAAATAAATATATAATATAAAAATTCTTCAATGCCAGTAATTATTACTTCATGTATTCAAAATGAATTTTTATATTGATATGATGTTATATTTTGAGGTAGGTAAATTGGCTACTGGGGTTTTGATCATCCAATAAATAGACTTTCTGCCTATGCAACATTGTCATAAAAATGTATTTTTATAATTACTTAGAGGCATATTGAATTGCTTTTGAATTTGCTATTTTGAATGTCATCAATTTCAACAAAATATTATGGTGTTCTCTGAAGCAAGCAATTTTGCCTGTCATTTCAACACTTTGATTCACTGCATGTTAACACATCATACACCAACCTGGTGAACCAGTCTTTGTATATTGTTTATTTAGGCTGAGATCTGGACTCCCAACTTTTTAGATTTTTCTCTCACATGCCTTGAAACTCAGGTCAAATCTTCCCATTTTAGTTTTGCATATTCAGTGATATTTACTGGAAATAGAGCATCAAATTAAATTTGAATCCCTCTGCCAAGATTTAAGTCTTCCCCTTTCTCTATGGTATAGCTTGGGAAGACTGTTATTATGATTAACCCTTGAAGCTTCTAGTTAACTTGTAAATTATTTGGTTGAAAATATAGGTCATATAATAGTGTATTTTTTCTATATATATTGAAATTGTTGAATCTGTGGCAAAGTATATTGAGAACCAAGAGGTAGGAAATTTATTTCAGTAGATATTTCCTGAACACTTTCTTTGTGTAGCAGAAATTAAGCTAAGTGTTTGGACAAATACAACTGTTTACCATTAAAGAGTTTAAACAAAAATAGAGGGCTTAAAACAAATTTATAAATGTAATACAGGCAGAATATGACAAATGCCATAAATTAAACATATAGTGCTTTCTATTAATTCTCAAAAACAAGGTTGATCCCATTCAATTAGTGGGATGTCTGAATTAAGAAGTGTTGTGTAATAATCCACCCCAAAGCTTAGTGGCATAAACCAATAAATATTCAATTGTTCTTATGATTACTGGTGAATCAGTATTTAGATAAGATATAGTGGGGATGGCTTATCTGTGTTCCACAATGACTGAGGCCTCAGCTAGAGTAGCTTAAATATTTGGAAGTTCCTCAAATGGCTATATGTGACTGGGTTACTCAACAGGTGTGGACCTGGACTCTAGTTATTGACTGGGTTTTTATGCTCTCTCTGCCTTGTGAGCTGTGACTAAAATGTGCTATATGGCTTATTCATGCATGTCTGGTACCTGGAATTGGATGGCTGAAATAATAAGGACTGGCCATGCCTCTCTCTCTCCCCACAGCCCATCTGCATGGGTAATTTGGGGTCCCTTATAGCTTGGTAGTCTTAGGGTAGTCAGATATCTTTCATAGCAGTGGGCTTACCTCAGAGATAACAATCCAAATCTCAGAGTGAGAATTACTTATCTCTTAAGGCCTAGCCCTGGAAACTGACACTATGTTACTTTTATCATATTATATTAGTCAAAGTGGTCATAGAGCCCAAAGAAATTAAAGAGAGCACACAGAACACACCACTCAACTGGAAAAGTGCCAACATATTTATGGTCATCTTTACTGGCTACAGGGAATCAAAAACAAACAAACAAACAAACAAACAAACAAATAAAGAAACAAACAAAAAACAATAGAAATGGTAGCATTCAAAATTGTTTTTTAGAGGATAGTTATAATTTTGATAATGTGATAGGTATTTAAAATGTTTAGATACACATGAATACATATGAAAGTGGTAAATGAAGTGAAGAATATATTCAGAAACAGAAAATTAACAGTTTATAAGTTCTATGTAATGATATACCAATGACATACAAATAGTTAAAGATTACAAAATAAGTGTTAATATAACTGGCCCTGAATTTTTATACTTCCCAGCAGAGAAGATCATTTGACTTCTTCCTCTGGTCAAGTGGTAATATCTGATTTTTTTTTTTTAACTTTTGTGAGATACTCTCTAGCTATCTTTTTTTAAAATTGGATCTCAGTGAGTCATATTAGCTATACCTTGAGCTAAAACCATTAGTTAACAAATTTTTACTAGTTAGACAAAGTGTAATTAGACTGAATGAAATCCTGCTTGTATTTTTACTTGAGACATTAATTGCTTGCTTATTTGGAATATTTCAGGCCCTGGACTAATTGTACATATAGATAACAATGACTGATCTCCACATGCTTTCTACTTATCTTAGTGTGACAGAAAGGGACCTATAATATCACTGTACACAACTGGTGCTACTAAATTTGCCAATTAATTAACACTAACCAACGGAGACATTATCTAAAGAAATTAGAAAAGGAAAAGAAATATATATCACACACCTTAGGGTTTCTAATGTTTGTTTTAAT
Source organism: Pteropus alecto (assembly GCF_000325575.1). Lineage (NCBI taxonomy): Eukaryota > Metazoa > Chordata > Mammalia > Chiroptera > Pteropodidae > Pteropus > Pteropus alecto. Next base: position 1,747,835 of record NW_006442487.1, read on the forward strand.
CAATTGTATTATCTCTCTGGCCCTAGAAAAATAACAGAGAGTCATAGTTTGAGGTTCTCAACTATAGTGAGGAGAATTGGGGGTGGGAAGAAACTATAACTCTGAGGCTAAATTAAAATAAGGCAGCCAAACTCTGAAGATCAATGGCATTCCAGGGTTCAAATGCATAGTGAGAGAAGAAAATAAGCAAGATGGGAAAGAAACAAAGAGGTGCTATAACATAATAAGCAATTTTCACAGGTTGTATATCATCAAATAACCAATGTAAACACAACCAAAAGAGATTAGCTATTTGGTGAACAGTCTTTTGTTTAGCACTTAATTTTCCTAATAAGTAGAAAAACCTTAAATTGACTCACTCATATTGTCAGTTTGTTGCAGAGAGAGAGAGAGAGAGAGAGAGAGCGAGAGAGAGAGAGAGAGAGAGAGAGAGAGCGATCACCAGAGAGAGAGGCAGAAAGAAGGGGGTAAAAACATTTGAAATTGTTCTGCCTTCTACATTGAACCAAGACCCTGAATAAACACTTCTTCAAACTGAGAGGTCATGAAGTAATTGCATTACTTCATTCTGATGGAATTATCTGTAGACATCAAAGCTTTAACGACATTTTATATGTGAGAATTATGGCTACTCATTAGTTGCTAAATCCCTCCTCCTTTTCCTGATCTTCTTCCTCTTGAGTTTTATTGCCCTACTTGTTGCCTGGTCAAATATGTCTTGTCCTAATATTTTAGTGTACTTTCTCCCATGAAAATTTCTGCATTAAAGTTTAAGCTGGAAATGTTTATGACATATCAAAACCATTTCTTGATTGAATCTCATGATCCTTCGTACATAAGTTATATTGGCCTTAGAACTTAATGAGTACTTTGCTTCTAGTGTCTTCATAATGCCATAAATAATTCATTTTTATGAATAAAACCTGGTCCGCTGTCTGATTTTAACATTCCAAAAAGTAAAATTATTCAAGTTGCATGAAAACATTCAGCCCATCTTCTTATCTAGAACTTTTCTTTGTAAGGGATTAAGCACAGTGGTTAAAATCAGTTTTATGACCCTAATATAGACATTTTCAAGGGCTTGGCTCTGTTGGGAAGAATGGCAACAGCTGCCCGGCTTTAGGTGCCTCCTGTAAGCGTCTATTCTTAATGGAACATGTAACAACATCATCAAGGCACCACCCAAGGGCATATTTATTGAATGATAACACAAAGATCTTCACCAGGACATCCAAGAGGTTTTTGTTTGTTTGTTTGTTTGTTTGTTTGTTTGTTTGTTTTTCCATGTGCCTCTAGGAGGGCATGTGCCCACCTGCAGCCCAGGCTTCTACTGTTTGGAGAAATAGCACCACCTAGAACAAACACTGAATGGTCAGAAGGTGTGAAATAAAAACATTCACTTTTTTTTTTTTAAATCAGTTTTATGCTACCAACAGAAATGAAGAATATAAGTAATATAAAACGAGTTACAACTAGTACCTGTTGAATCTTTAATACTATAGTATTTGCTTAGCTTTAAAATTATATTTATCTTCCCTGGGAAGTCTCAAATACTTATTTTTTAAATTAATTTTCCTCAAATTTCCTAATTCCTAGCTTTAAGAAAATGTAAAATCTTAGACAATGTTCTGAAATAGGAAATGACAGTGCAGATGGTTTATGATTTCTGCTTTCATAAATTATAAGATTCAGGAGAAAAGATAACAACTGAAGCTATGTAAACCCCTAAATGCTCTATTTTATAATAGGTTATATTTCTTTAATACAGCAGGCTATAATTACGTTTACATGTAATCTTCTACTCAATTCTGACCATTTGGATCACTACTTTTCTGTATTGTTAGATAGTCTCAATAATATTATACTTAAACATACTTGTAGCTCCTTCAACAGGGTGAAAAAACAAAACAAACAAACAAACAAACAAATCGCTTTATCCACGAGATGGAGCCCAATAGTCCTCCCATGGTAGATAAACAGTGCATGATCTCTAGATTTTATATATCCACGTCATGCCTAGCTTCTATTCATTCAGATATGAAATGTGTAACTATAAATCAATCTATACAATTAGCATGGAAACATATGATGATCAAGAGCTTTTAAATAAATATTTTATGATATAGATGAAAGACATTCAAAATAATATATTTTTATTATTATAAATAGAAAAAAGCATGAGGAAGTCTTGAAAGCACAGTATCCTTATTATTTAGATATATATGGTTCTTAGGACTATTCTGGAAGGTTTAACGTATATAAGAGAAGGTAAGTATGTGAGTGACCAGAATATTTACTTTTTTACTATCTTGAGCACCAATTTTATTGCATATAAAAATATTAAATATTCTCAAAGTCCTAATGTTTCCAAAATAAAAAGTAAATTTTTGCAAATGAAAAATTTTACTCTTCTCTGAGGAACTCTGTTTCAGATTACTTTGCATTGATATGACATGAAGATCCAATATTGAATAAGAGGTTATTGCATTACAATAAGATTTTAGAGTCAGAGAATGGATGTTTATTTATAAGAATTTAGCAACAATGATCCATTAGACTTAGGTTCAGTTAAATGGTCTTATTCCAGCATATATGGTGAGACTTAGCATTTACCATTTGCTACAGAACACAGAGGGAACATTTTCTCTTGGAATCCTGAGCTAGATATTGTACCAAAAAGACTGGATTCAGTAACTCATGGTGTCTACCTTCCCTAAGGCTGATAAAAAGCATTGGGCTTCTGGTCATCATTTGCATAGTCTCCAGCATCTATACAAATCATTTCCTGGAAGAGTTAATTCATAACTCGGCATATTGTATGCTGTTAGTGAAACCAGTGATTCAGACCCCATGAACTACCTGGCTGCTCCTCAGTTATTCTCATCTCCACCCAGGTAGACAGAAGATCTTCAAGTAACTATGAGGAGAACTGGGAGGAAGGTGGAATGCAAAGAGAGCCCTCAGAAAGGGAGACAGTCTATCTTAATCTCCATATGCAAAAGGCAGAAATGGAAACAAAACCCCTTGATTATGTCTGTTCAATTGTTATTTAGCAGAGGAAAACATACAAGTATACAGATCTTCCTGTATTTAATTATAAGTCCTTTATCTTTATGAATATTTTTGTTCTACCAACACAGATTGTTCTGGGGTTTATAATCAATTTTGTAATAATGTCATTTCCTATTTCTTTTTTTTTCCCATCCTCTTCTAAGCTATTTTTTTTTTGCCAGTGTCTTTTTTTCCTTCAAAAAGAATATTCTTTTTCACCTTTAACATGGTACAGCACTTGAGAAAGATGAAGGAGAAGGCTATAGCAATTTAAATTGCTATTATCTAGAATAAATAACATGGTTTTAAAATGTGCTTACCAGGTATTAAAAAAGTACATCGAGCAATTGAATGTTCATGTCCCACTCTGAGAAGATGGGGCCGCCTGATAGGTATATTGTTTACCCAAATTATTTGTATCTGGTGGAATTTAGTTTTCCCTAACGGTTTATTTTCCAGGGTTATCTCAAGCTATAACAATTTTCCTCTTAAAACCGATTTTCTAGCAATTTTATGTGAGTGTATAAAATGGTCATGTTACTTCCTATTGCATACAGTCATTATAAAATGGCTTATAAAACATTTTAAGAGGAAATAAGTTACAAAATCATCAATAATAGTAAGTTCTCCTCCTAAATTTGGGATGGGATTTCCTCTTGGTTAATAGCTAAGATTATTTTGAAGCCAAAAGCAGTAAAAGGATGTTGTAGTAATGAAGGGACCGAGGCTACTAATCAGTTTTAGAGAAAATTGCTTCATTGCTCTCTTGGATAGAAATATCATTCCTACAAGTTTAAGATTAATCCAGAGTAGGGGAAAACTTGTAACTGAATCTACATTTGGAAGAATGAAAACTTCAACTGGTGTTTTTATGAGACATTAGCTCACCAGTTTGTTTTTTAAACAGTCAATCATTGCTATATTCGCATGTATTTGGCCTGAATAATTTACTACATCATAGCAAGAGTCTAATGCAAGATTATACCTGGCATCCCGCATTCAAATATCAGCCTTATCTAGAATATATAAAATCTCATACAAACAAATAATAAAAAGACATACAACTCAACGTAAAATAGGCAAAAGACTTGGACAGTTCACAAAATAAAATGTACAAATAGCCAATAAACACATGAAAAGATGTTGAATACCATCATTCACTAGGAAAAGTGGAAATAAATATCATAATGAGATACCATAAAAAATGTTCCAGAATGACTAAAATTAAAGGAAAAAAATACAATATTAAATTAAAGATACAGAAAAACAAGAACTTTCATATATTGAAACATAAAACAGCTTTGGAAAACTGTTTGGCAGTTTCTTAGGAAGTGAAATATATGTGTGCCCTGAAATCCAATGATTTCACTCCTTGTTTTGTTTATATACAAGAACAATGAAAATATCATTTCACAAAAAGATTTGTACAATTATATCAGCCTTTTTCATAATAGCCAAAACCTAGAAAAGAAAAAAAAAAAAAAACAACAATATCCATCAACAGGAGAACGAATACACAAATTTTGATATCAAAAAGAAACTACTGATAAAAACTCAACAATATAGATGTATCTGAAGCAATACTGAGCTAAAGCAGCCTGACGCAAAAACATACATACTATATAATTCAATTTATTTGAAGGTCAAGAATGGGTAAAATGAATCTATAGTGATAGTAATCAGCAAGTGCTACTAAATTTGTCAATCCTTTCACTCCTTGGAGAGATGGTGGAGATGGATAGGACAGGGACACAAGGGAACATTTTGGGTGACAGAAACATTCTATACCTTGTTTTTGATGGTGGAAAAACTCATTAAACTCAAACAGTGCATATATGTAAATTTCACTGTACACTAAATATTGCTCATTTAAAAATAAATAAAATAAATATGTTGAAATATAAAATAAGAGGTAAAATGGGAATTATTAGTCAAAGAGTACAAAGTTTTAGTTAAACAAGATAAATAACTCCTAGAGTTTTATCGTACAGCATAGTGTCTATATTTAATGATATTGTATTATATACCTACATTTTTTCTAAGAGTAATTCTGATGTTCAGGGTTCTTATCACAAAAAAGTAATAATAATAATAACAACAAATAAGAGAGTGGGAGGAAACTTTTGGAGGTGATGGATAGATTTATGGCATAGATTGTGGTGATGGTTTCATGGTGATGGTTTCATGGTGTATACTTATCTCCAAACTCATTCAATTGTATATATTAGCTATGTAAATATTTTATAGATCAAAAATCAAAATTAAAAAAAATAATGATACATCTTCTCTGCATTCCAAAATTCATTTTCTTTAGCCTTTAACATAGCATAGCAAATTAGTTAAGTACCCTATTTTCCTTTCTTCTAACTAGTTCATATTTCTACCAAAAAAAACTTTCTATGAAGTTTTATTTTATTTATTGTAAAAGTAATGTACCCTCAGGAAAAGAAATTTGGGGGATAGAGAAAAGTGGACAAAAATAATCTACAGCACAAACATTATCTTGCATCTTTTAAGTGCTCAGTATTTGTGGACTGAAAAATGAAACGTTTTAACACCAAATATATAGACAGATAGATATAATGATAGATATCTATCTATATCAATTTTGATCACTCAAATATAGATAGATAGATAGATAGATGATAGATGGTAGATAGATAGATCTTGATCATCCAAATATTAGAATTTAGTAGATAAATTTATTTTCATTCTTAAATCTAACACTCATTACTAAGAATAGATAGCATTTGAATAGCTTCATTGAAACATAATTCACATGCCATAAAATTCACCAATTTAAAGTGTATAATTTGAAGTGAGACAAAGGGCTGAGGGAGTCGCAGGCATTCTTCTTAAAGGGTCCGTGCATAGAGTTACCACTGACAGACTCACTCACTTTGAGCTCCAGGGCTGCAGCAGCAGCACAACAGGTGCCTGGAACATATAAAGAGGAACTGAGTTGTCCGACTTCAGGGTAAATGTAGAGGGGCGGCTTTTTCCTGAATAGAAGTGCTGGATAGTTCCCTTGTTGAGCCCCTCTCCCTCCAAGCATGCGGACTCAGGAAGCTGCCACAGATGATTCCCTGAGACCCCGCCCCTCCCAACTTGTGGGCCCACCCACGCTGCCTCCAGTGGTTTATTCCATACAAATGGCCTGTCTTGGTTCACGTGGACTTTCCTAAAATCTCTCAAAGGCTCACAAAACCCAGAGAAGCAGCATCTGGGCTCTACATGTCCCATATATTTTGCTGAGCATCCTCAAGCTCGGCACTGGACGCAGCCAGCCTCAGTTCATGGCTTGGCCTCTTGAGGCACCTATAAGCCCACCATAGGTGGTAGCCATGTGCAGATTGCTTGATGACTCTTATCAGGTGGCCCTGAGTGCACAGACTGCTGCTGAACTTGGCTTGCAGTTGGGACCCTCCAAAGAGGCCCTTGGGCCGGCACACCCAGTAGCCTGCTTTGAACAGAGCTGGAGCCATAGCACCACCCAGAGCTGCATTTGAGGAGGATACACCCAAAAGGCAGACTGGGCAGGCACCAGAGCTCTGCTAAAGTGAATTATGTTCCATAAGTTTGGCTCCTCACTGGCCAGTCCTCACAACCAATCAGCCTGTGGGTCAATCCTTCTCATTGACGTGCAAAAAACAACCGAGGCTCAATTACGACAGGAAGTCACACACAACCAACACAAGGGACACATCATGAGCACCTGGCTTGGGTGACCAGGGAAGACTAAGTCACTGGGCTGAATAGGACACCTTCTACATAAAGCCACTCTATTAAAGCCAGGAGACTTAGAAGCCATACCTAACACATAGAAATAAATATATGGAGGCAGTCAAAATGGAGACACAAAGAAACATGTTTCATATGAAAAAACAGAACAAAGCTCCAGAAAAAGAAGTAAACAAAATGGAGACGAGCAATCTACTAGATGTAGAGTTCAAAACACTGGTTTTAAGGATGCCCAATGAATTTAAAGGAATAGTAGATGAATTCCGTGAAAACTTTAAGGAGATAGAAAACATTAAAATGGAGATAAAAAAAAAAAAAGGAAACCATTCAGAAGTAAAGAATACGATATCTGAGATAAAGAGTACATTAGAGGAATCATCAAATTGGATGAAGTAGAGATTGAATCAGAGGATGGGGTAATGGAGGATAATCAATCAGAATAGCAACAATAAAAAATAATCCAAAAAATGAGATAGTTTAAGGGGCCTCTGGGACAACATCAAATGTAACAACATTTTCATCAAAGGAATACCAGAAGGAGAACAGAGCAAGGAATTAAAAACCTATTTGAAGAAATAATGACAGAAAACTTTCCAAACCTGGTGAAGGAAATAGACATACAACCCCAGAAAGCTTAGATAGTCCCAAACAAAACAAATCCAAAGAGGCCCACAGCAAGAAACATCATCATTAAAATGACAAAGGTTAAAGACAAAGAGAGAATCTTAAAAGAAGCAAAAGAAAAGCAATTATTTACCTACAAGCCAGCTCCCATAAGACTGTCAGCTGATTTCTCAACAGAAACTTTGTGGACCAGAAGGGAGTGGCACAAAAGATTCAAAATGATGAAAAGCAAGGAACTACAACTGAGATTACTCTACCCAGCAAAGGTATCATTTAGAATTGAAGGACAGATAAAGAGCTTCTCAGACAAGGAAAAGCTAAAGGAATTCATCACCACCAAGCCAATATTACAGGAAATGTTGGAGGGACTTCTTAAACAAGAAAAAAAATATACGTCAAAAATATAAATAATAAAATGACAATAACTACATATCTATCAATGAGTACTTCGAATGAAAAAGAATTAAATTCTCCACTCAAAAGATAAGGTAGCTGAATGAGTAAGGAAACAGGACCTTTACATATGCTGTCTACAAGAGCCTTACTTCAGATCAAAAGATATACATAGACTGAAAGTAAAGGGATGGAAAAAGATATTTCATAAAAATGGAAATTAAAAATTATAAGCAATACTTATATCAGACAAATTAGACTTTAAACAAGACTATAACAAGAGACAAAGAATGTCACAATAATCACATTTCTGAATATTTATCCGAAGAAACCCAAAACACTACTTCCATTGAACATGTGAATTGATATGTTCATTGCAGCCAAGATATGGAGGCAACTTGGGTGTCCATCAATGGAGGAATGGATAAAGAATAAGTAGTACATGTAGACAGTGAAATATTACTCAGCCATAAAATAAATAAAAAATATTAAACAAAAAAACAAATGAATGGATGAATGAAATCATGCTATCTGCAACAACATGGATAGCCCTAAAGGGTATTGTGCCAAATGCAGTAAGTCAGATAAAGACAAATGCCATATGATTTTAATTACATGTGGAATCTAAGGAACAAAATAAATGAATAAAACAGAAACACATCTAGAGATACAGAGAACATTTATTTTGAGGGTTACTAGATGGAGGGAGTTTAGGCGGTGAGTGAAAAACGGGAAAGGATTAGGAAGTACAAATTGGTAGTTTTAATATAGTCATGGAGATGTAAAGTATAGCATAAGAAATATAGTCGATAGTATTGTAATAACTATGTATGGTATCAGATGGATACTAGATTTATTGGAGTGGTCACTTCATCAGTTTATAGGTGTCTAATCACTATGTTGTACACCTGAAACTAATATAATATTATATGCCAATTATAATTAAACAATAAAAATATTATTGAAAATAAAATAATTGTTGATAGATAAAAAATAAAGTGTATAATTCAATGGCTTTTAGTATATTCAGAGATGTGTCCATCATCACCACAATCAGACAGTATTTTCAACTTTCCCAAAAGAAGACTTATACCACTTATCCATCAACTAATAATCCCCTCATGTCCCCTGTCCCTAGGCATCCACTAATCTACTTTCTGTCGCAATAGATTTGCCTATTCTGGTCATTTTGTATATGTAGACTCATACAATATGTGATCTATTGTGCCTAGCTTCTTTCAATTAACATAATGTGTTCATGTTTTGTCCATGTTATGAGTATTCATTCCTTTGTATGCACAAATAATATTCCATTATATAGATATACTACAATTTGTTTACCAATTTGTTTACTGATAGTTGATGGATATTCGAGTTGTTTCTACCTTTTTGCTATTGTGTATACCACTGATATGAACATTCGTGTACAAATATTTGAACAACTGTTTTCAAATCTCTTAGGAACATACCCTGGAATCGAATTGCTGGATCATATGGTAATTTATTGTTTGATATTTTGTGGAACACCCAGACTGTTTCTAAAGTAGCTGCAATGTTTTAAATCCACACTATCAGTGTAGGAGGGTACTAATTTTTCTACATCTTTGCTAACACTTTTTATCATCTGTCTTTTCAAATTAAAACTACCCTAGTGGGTATGAAATGGTATTTCCTTGTGGTTTGGATTTGCATTTCCCTCACTCATGGCTGATAAAGTTGAGTATCTTTTCATGCACTTATTAGGCAGTTGTATATCTTCTTCGGAAAACTGTCTATTCATATCCTTTGGCCGCTTTAATGAATTATTATTATTATTTTATTGTTATTGAGTTTAACTTGAGATAGGGTGAGGGTGATCAGGGCCCCAGAATTTTCAGTCTACTGTGCCTTTAGTAAAGCCTCTATCCTTAGGTTAAGGCCTGGGTGTAGGGACTGAGCACTCAACTTCTTGGCTGCATTCACCAAGAGTTTAGTCTCTTCAATTTACAGTTGAAGGGCCTTAGAAATGCTGGCAGCCTGCTCCTCCTCATGAGATATGTTGTATTAGTTTCCTAGGGCTGCTATAACAAAATACCACAGACTGGCTGTCTTAAACCTCAGAAATTTATTCTCTCACAGTTCTGGAGACTAAAAGTAATAAAATCAACCTGTTGGCAAGGCCATGCTCCCTCTAAAGTTTCTAGAAAGAAATCCTTCCTTGCCTTTTCCTCATTTCTGGTTGTGGCCAGAAATCTTTGGGATTACTTGGCTTGTAGCATCACTCCAATCTTTGTATGTCTCCTCTACTTCTCCATATAACAAATCTTTCTCTCCTTTCTGTTATTAGGACACCAGCAATGGATTTAGGGCCCACACTAATCCATTGTAATCTTATCTTAATTACATCGATAAAGACTATTTCCAAACAAAGTAACTTTTACAGGTAGCAGGGACAAGAATTTTGGGAGACTCAACTCAACCAATACACACAAGCAACTCTAATAAATAGGTAAGGAGAGAGGGAAAACTGTCTTCTTGTTCTCACCCACCCAGAGTGGAGCTTCCTTCTTGCTCATGCTGACCTAGGGATAGGGATGTGATTGCGGCTCAAATGCCACAAAATTTCACTATTCCTAGTGAGTCTTACCACATTTTCTTGAACAATTTATTTTCATTTATTGCATGTCATTCAAATAATTTCCAGAGACTTTAAATGATTGTTTTTATAGTTTTTATTAGCTTTGCTTGTTTCCCTAAGGAGCAGACTGTGGAGCTCCTTGTACTACCATTTTAGAAGTAGAATGCTCCAAGAAATAGCATTTTAAATCTTTTTCTATGTGACAGGAACTAAACATTTCACCAATAATAACTGAATCTTCAGCATTATGAGTTGGGTTCAATTATTTCGAAGGTCTTATGTCATGTAAGTGTTAGAGTCAAAACTTAGATAAAGGCATGTCAAACTCTAAGGATGATTTTTTTTTTTAAATTAGTTTCAAGTATACAGTACATTGGTTAGACATTTACATAGTTTATGAAACATTCCCCCTAATTGCTTCTCTCTCCTCTAGTTTTCCACCTAGCAAATATATTAATACTAACTGTGTTCCCTATGCCATGCTCTCAATCCCCATGACCATCTATTAACTACTAATTTGTACTTTTTTAACCTTTCACCCCATTCTTCCAGCCCCCCAGTCACCTTTCCCCTCTGCCCATCATTGAATTGTCCACTATATTTGTGAGTCTGTTTTTGATTAGTTTGTTCTTTTTGTTCTTTAGATTCTGCATATAAGTGAAATCATATGGTATTTATCTTTCTCTGTTTGACTTATTTCACTCAGCACAATAACCTCTAAGTCCATCTATGTCGTTGAAATGGTAGTATTTCATTTTTTTAATGGCTGAGTAATAGTCCATTGTATATATGAACCATAACTTCTTTATGCGATTGTCCGTTGATGGTCATTTAGGTTGCTTCTATATCTTGGCTATTGAAAATTGTGTCTAAGAACACTTTTGTAGGCTATATTTCACTCCATCACATTGTACTGAAGCTAAATCACTCCTATGATTTTATGTGGACCAAACTGGAAGTCTTTAAACCTCTATATATTCTCAGAGGTAATGGTAGTTCACAAGCTATTTTTATTATTTCAAAAATCTTATGGAAATCATATACTTGCAATAATTATGACAGTGCAGGCCAATGATATGCTATTAAAGTGGCTCTTAAAATAATACTTTAATTAATTTGTTCTTTTTGTAGTATACATTCTATAATGGCCAACATCAAGCCACGATGGCATTACTGAAGGAAGTTGGAAAAAGATATACGCCACTGTCACAGTCTAACTGAATATCAAGTTTATTTGCTTTAGAGTAGAAGTAACTTCCTTCAATAGCACTACTTAAGTTATATAATGCCATGAGCTCTGATAGGAACTTACATGCAATTAATATAAATATGCTGAAATAATATGATGTTTTATATTTGCATTAAAATAATCCCATAGTAGAGAGGAGAATAGGTGGTATAGATAAAAGGATAGTCTTAATTTTATAACTGTTGAAGCTGGGTAGTGTGTATATTTTTATTATACTATTCTCTTTACATTTCTATAACTAAAATGTTAAAGGATAAGCCTTCAAAAAAAGTAATTACTTTAAAGCAGCAATCTCCCATCTTTTTGGCACCAGGGTCTGGTGCTCCTATGAGAACCTAATGCCTGAAGATCTGAGGTGGAACTGAGACAGTCGTGCTAGTGCTGGGGAGCAGCTACAAATACAAATGGAGCTTCGTTCACTCACCCACCGCTCACTTTCTGCTGTGTGGCCTGATTCCTAACAGGCCACGGACCAGTACCTGTCCGCAGTCCAGGAGTTGGGGACCCTTGCTCTAAAGTACTATTTATTAAACTATATATTCTATGAAAAAAACTATCAAAGGCATCTTTGTGAAAATATTGAAGCCACTAAAAGTCCTTTGTGTTATTTGGATAGCAGCCTTTTATGTGATATACGTTTTTCAAAGATTTTCTCCTACTCTGTGACTTGTCTTTTTATTCTGTTAACAGTGTCTTCTGCAGAGCAGTTTTTAATTTTAATGAAGTTCAAATTTTCATTTAAAAAATTCTATGTACAGTGATTTTGGCGCTGTATCAAAGTCATCGCTTAACCCTACATCACCTAGAGTTTTCCTATGTTAATTTCCTAGGAGTTTTATACTTTTGAATTTTACATTTAGATTTTTGATTCATTTGGAGTTAATTTTTGTGAATGATGTAAAGTCTGTGTCTACTTTATTTATTTTATTTATGTTTATTTATGTATTTTTATATTTATTTAAGATCTCCTCTTTTCCCTTCCTTCCTTTCTTTGCATGTGGATGTCCAGTTATTCCATCACAATTTATTAAAAAGACTACACATTCTCTATTAAATTGTCTTGGCTCCTTTGTCAAAGATCAGTTGACTATATTTATTTGGTTCTATTTCTGGGTTCTATAGTCCATTACACAGATCCATTTGTGTATTCTTTCACTAATACCACATTATCTTCATTAAGGCAGCATTATAATAAGCCTTGAGGTCAAGTAGTCAGCCCTCCAACTTTGTTCTTTTCCTTCAATATTGGTTGGTTATTCTGGGTCTTCTGCCTTCCATATAAATTTTAGGACTAGTTTGTCAAAATACACAAAATAACTGGCTGGTATTTCCAATGAGATTGTATTGAATTTCTAAATCAAGGTGAGTGGACAGACATCTTGATAATATTGAATATTCTTATCCATGCACATAGAATATCTCCTATTTATTTAGATTGTCTTTGATTTCTTTCATCAGAGCTTTGCACTTTTCCTCAAATAGATCTTTGTACATATTTTGTTAGACTTACGTAAAGATATTTCGTTTTGTAGACTCAAGCATAAAAGGTATTGTGCTTAATTTCTATTTCAAATTGTTCATTATTGCTATATTTAGGAAAGCAATTGATTTGTATATTAACCTTGTATCCTTTAAATTGGTTATAGTTATTTGTTAGTTCAGTAAGTTTATTTTGGGTCAATTCTTTAGGATTTTCTATGTAGACAACCGTGTGATCTTAGGCAAAGTCTATTTGGAATTGTGGTAAAATATATATAACATAAAATTAACCATTTTAATTATTTTTAAGTGTACAATTCAGTAGTGGTAACTATATTCACATTGTTGTGCAATCAGTCTCCAGAACTGTCTATTATGCAAAACTGAAGCTCTATACCTATTAAACAACTCATTTCTCCTGTCCTTAGACTCTGACAACTGCCTTCCTATTTTCTGTTTCTATAAATCTGATTACTCTAGATACTTAATATAATTGAAAATAAGTGGAATTATATAGTATTTGTTTTTTTGTGGCTGGCTTACTTTGTGGTTCACTTACATAATGTCCTCAAGGTTTGTCTATGTTGTAACACATGTCAGAATTTCCTTTATTTTTAAGGCTGAATAATATTCTATTGTATGTATCACATTCTGTTTATCCATTCATCCATCAATGGACACTTGGGTTGCTTCCACATTTTGGCTATTATGAATAATTCTGCTATCAGCATGTGTACAAATATCTCTTCAGGACCTTTTGATATATATCAAGAGTTTCAATAAGTATCAGAGACTAAAATTTCCTCTGGCATCCTTGATTTTAACTCCTCTGTTGTCTTGAGGTTTCCCTAAAAAATTCTTAAATACAATCTAAAATGCATGTTTTTTTTTTTTTTTTCAGTTGTAGTCTTATGTTATTATACAGGATTACTATTGATGTAATAGTAAGGTGTGAGGGGCATGAGGAAGTGTTATGTATCCCTATGATTAATTCTCAGTCTTTTAAAGAGTCTTTATCTCTGGCCTGTGACTTTCACAAGGGCTTCTCAGTTTTGTTTTATCCCCCTCAGGAGTAACAGGAAGGCTAGAAGGCGTTGGAGTTGGGTACTTTCCTTCCAGGTTGTTAAGGCTCTGGTAAAACTCAAGTAAGTTAGGCTCTGGTAAGATAGTTTCTCTTGAGGGTGGGCCCTGAATGGTGAACACACAATGCAGTATACAAATGATGTATCATCAAATTGTACATTTGAAAACTATATAATTTTATTAACCTATGTCATTTTGATAACTTTAATAAAAAAGCAATATTTTCTGTGTCCTATTGCTAGGTTGTTTTCCCACCTACAGTCAAAATCTAAAGCAGGGATGGCTCCATACTGTAGTAGTTAGCATGTCTGCTTTGCATGCAGAAGGTCCTGGGTTTGTACGCCGGGTGCACCAGGCCCCACAAGTGTGCCACATGCACCTGGCCCCGGGTACTCCTGGCCCAGGGTGTACCAGGCCCCAGGTGCATGCTGCGAGGGTGTGGGAGCAGACGCCCGCCTTCAGAGAAACCTCAATATCCGTGGGTCAGGGGTGGAAGTCAGAGGGTGGGGGAAATTAAATAAGGGGGAAAAAAACATGAAAAAAATCTAAAACAATAAATCTCACCAAAGCAGGATTTGCTTTTGAAAAAGCAAAAATGGGCATATAACAAAAATCCATGTTAAGTTCAATTATCACTCAGTAAAATTGTGGTGCTAAAACAATTTATTTCAAAGCTAAGAAAGTGAATGTTAATTGTGCTAAAATGTAATTTATTGCAATATTAGTACACTCATTTTAAGTTGCGATGTAGTGACAAAATATTGAAGACTGAAATAAAAATTTCTTAATTTAAGCAAAATGAAAACATCTTTATTTTTCTTACATATCAATTTACTTGAGCAAAGAATTGTTGGTGAAAGAATTTAGGAATAGGTTTAGAAATTTGAAGGCAATTTCTATTTAATGTCACATAATTTATTCATCCTCAATGATAGATTTAACATTTGCCTAAGTGAGATATGAATCATACATCAAATGCCAAAATATAGAAAAGCCACATTTAAAAAATAAAATAATCTCTCCTCGCATCCAGACATGAAGTAAGTCTATATTAATTCATATATAGCCATTTCTATGGACATTAATCTATAACTTACCAGATCTAATATAATTATTTTAAAGAAAAAATAAATAAAGAGGAATCAATAAGGTTATATGAATTCATTTTTTATGTTTTTTGCTTTATATTTCCTTTGCATATAAAGGTTATTTATTTTCAAGAAAACTATTTTGAACTTATTTATTTAAAAAATGTATTTGTCGATAAGGACTTGAATTATTAGCTTCTAAGTGTTTTCAAGACTACTTTATTTTTTGGACTGTATGTCATAGGACCAGCTATTTTGCCACAGAATTTTTTAGATACTGAATAAAATGTTATTGTTGCTGGAATTAAGTGAAATCTCCTTAATAAGCCATTAAGGTAAAGGAAAACTAAAATGCCAAAAAAAATAGTCTGTAAATTGGCTAAAGAATAAATATTTTAAAAAGCATTTTAAAGCTAATGTATTGTTTAAGGGGAGATAAGACACAGTACAATTTTGTTTTTTCTGTATGCATAGTCAAAATGTTAGAGAAACCATAGGAAGAACAAAAATAGTGAATACGACTTGTAAATTAGCATGATGAAAAATAAAATTAACACACCCCAATGCTTAAAAAGTAATAAACAAATGAACAACAACAGCAACAACAAAAAACATGACAAATACAAAGCAACAATAAGATAGTAGTAGCAAGTTTCTGTATGTAAGTAATCACAGAACTAGACTCACTAATGAAAACACAGATGATCGGAATGCTTTAAAAAGTCTCAGTTGCATTTAAAATGTAATATAGATTTTCTTAAGTATTCTCAAGAAACATGGCGGTGTGAGAGACGTCCTCAGATCTCTCCCCTTGAAACAACAATAAGCTGAACACCTAAAGCTCAACAAAAATCACCCAAACTGCACACCAGCACATCTAAGTGTGGGATCTGCACATAAGAGCTACCACAGGTCAGAACTCCAGGTGCCAGGCGGTGGACTGGGAGAAATAAAGAAGATGCCTTTCGCAGCCACTGGAGCTCCTTGCAGGAGGTGGGAGCAGGTGAAGGTGTGGCGACTTCCCTGATCAGCTTGCCTAGAAGTGCCCGAACTTCTAGCAGCCAGGCACAGGGCCCAGACATCAGGGCAGAAAACAAAGAAGTGGGATGAGACAGCAGAGAAAGAACAGTTGATTTTTATCGGCCCCAGTTCCAAAACTCCAACTCAAGGGGACTCTCCCCCCATACCCTCCGAGACTGAGCACTGGGGACCACAGGGGAATCTGAACAAAAGCTACTGAGACTGAAGCTACCTCTTGAAGCCTCTGGAGCTCCCTGCAGGAGGAAGGGGAGGGGAGAAGGCGCAGCAACTTCCCTGATCAGCTTGGCTGGAAGTGCTCGAATTTCTAGCAGCCAACAGTATGGTGAAGTCATCAGGGCAGAAAGCAGAGAAGCAGGACGGGACCACAGAGAAACAACAGTTGATTTTTATTGACTCCTGTTGCAAAACCGAGGCTGAGTCACAGCCCCCAACTCCCAACTCAGAGGGTCACTCAACCCATACCCTCCAAGACCAATCACTGCAAAACCCCAGGGAAATGTGAGCAAATGCTACAGACAGGGACTGAAACTGAGTAGCTAGTGTGATTAAATATCTATAAGAAAATTTTAAAAAGACATTTAGGCTTTATATAAAGCAGGGATCCAAGAGGCTTAGACACCACCTACTGGAAACTAAAAGAAAAGCACCTTCTTTGCAGCAGGCTAAAGAGAGACCTTTATTAATAAATCTTCTTTCTGAAAAAAAAAACAAAACAAACAAACAAAAAAAACAGAATACACTTCCACTAATGCCCAGGTAGAGAAATAGTCCATTAAACACCATGAACACCTAAGGTGACCAGGCAAACCCATTAGATTATCGTCGGACTTCTCAGCACAAACCATACAGGCCAGGAAGAAGTGGAATCCAGAGCAAAGAGATTGAAACCCACAAAAAGAACAGAATAGATCTTCCGGAGATAAAAATCACACTGGAAGGGTTGAAAAATGAAATAGCAAGCTTGGGTAATAGAGTCAACCAAATTGAGGAGAGGATCAGTGATATCGAAAACAGAAATCTAGAAATAAACCAGAAGGAAAAAGAGAGAAACTGAAGAATAAAAAATAATGAAAGAGAAATACAAGAACTAGCTGATACCATCTGGAGAGGAAACATAAGAATAATGAGAATTCTCAAAGGGGAAGAAAAGGAGCAGGGATTAGAAAGCATTTTCAAATAGCTGAGAAGTTCCCAAATCTAAGGAATGAACTGGAACTTAGAATTCAAGAAGTCAACAGAACAACCAATTATCTCAACCCAAAAAGGACTTCAGCAAGACACATTGTATTAAAATTATCAAAATCAATGACAAAGATAGAATTCTCAGGACAGCCAGAGAAAAGAAGATGGTAATCTATAAAGGAAAGCCCATTAGATTATCATCAGACTTCTCAGTGCAAACCTTACAAGCCAGAAAGAAAAGGAATCAAATATTTAAACTATTAAGTGAAAGGAACTACCAGCTTAAAATAATGTATCCAGCTAAGCTCTCCTTTAGATAAGAAGGAGAAATTAAGACCTTTCCAGACATACAAAAACTGAGGGAATTCACAACAAGGCCTGCACTACATGAAATCCGGAAAGGTGTCAGCTCACCTAAAACAAATAACAAAACAAAAGGAAAAAAAAAAACTTAATTAGTAGTAAGGTGACTATCAGGCAAATAGAAGCAGAGGAGTGCAACTCTTACTAAGAACAGAGTATTATAAGCTTAAATAATAAGAGAATTGCTATAGCAAGATAGTAATGAAAGTTTACCATACATAGGAACAAATTGAGATAACAATGTCTGAAAAGGAGAGAATTCAAAGATCTGAATTTGCAAAGGGTAAAGCAGATAAGGCAGAGGCAGAAGAAAATAGATGACTGTATATATATAATTGTCCTTTTCATATTCGAAATGGTAACCACACACCAAAAATTCAGAACTGAAGTATATAACATAAAACAAGAAGAATCAGAGGCATAACCCACAAAAGCCAACCAAAATTAAAACAAAACAAAACAAAACAAAAAAACAGAAACACAAGGACAAGGAAGCAATGGAAAGACCGAAATATCAGAAAGCAAAACATAAAATGGCTATAAGAAGACCTTTTATTTCAATAATCACCTTAAATGTAAATAGACTGGACACATAAATAAAAAGGCACAGAGCTGCAGAATAGATTTAAAAAAAAAAATCTAACCATATGCTGCCTCCAGGAGACACATTTCAGCTCCAAAGACAAATATAGACTCAAAGTGAAAGAGTGGAAAATCATATTTCAAGAAAATGGCATTCAAAGAAAACTAGGAGTAGAGATATTACTATCAGATGAAATACACTTCAAAATAAAAAAAAGGTAAAGAAAGATACTGAAGGACATTTCATAACGATAAAGGGAATCATGCACCAGGAAGGCATAACACTTCTTAATATCTATGCTCCAATCAGGGAGCCGCGAAATATGTCAAGCAATTATTAACAGAACTAAAAGGAGAAACAGACCAAAATACTATCGTAGTAGAGGACCTAAATACCCAACTGTCGGATATGGACTGATCATCAAACAAAAAATCAATAAGGAAATAACATTCTTAAATGACACCTTAGACCAACTAGACCTAATTGACATTTATAGAGCCTTTTATCCCAAAACAGCTGCTTACACATTCTTCTCCAGTGCACACAAGAATCTACCAAATACTGGGACACAGAGATAGCCTCAACAAATATAAGAGGGTCAAAATCATACCAATCATATTCTCTGGTCATAATGCTTTGAAACTAGAGATGGACTACAAAAAGAAATCAGAAAGAACCACAAATACATGGAGATTAAACAACATGCTGCTGAAGAATAACTGGGTCAGGGAAGAAATAAAAAGAGAGATCAAGAGATACCTAGAAACAAATGATAATGATAGTTCAATATATCAAAACTTTTGGGACATGGCAAAAGCGGTCATGAGAGGAAAGTTCATATCATTACAGGCCTATATCTAAAAACA
Source organism: Pteropus alecto (assembly GCF_000325575.1). NCBI lineage: Eukaryota > Metazoa > Chordata > Mammalia > Chiroptera > Pteropodidae > Pteropus > Pteropus alecto. The sequence goes on from NW_006442487.1 coordinate 1,767,195, forward strand.
AGAATGAGCCCCAAAAAACAACCTAATAGTTCATCTTAAAAATCTAGAAAAGTATGAACAAATGAAGCCTAAAGCCATCAGAAGGGAAGAAATAATCAAAATTAGAGCAGAAATAAATGAAACTGAAAAAAAAAATAGGAAAAATAAATACAACAAATAGCCGGTTCTTTGAGAAAGTTAATAAAATTGACAAACCCCGGGCGAGACTCACTAAAGAATAAAGAGAAAAGACCCAAATAAACAAAATCAGGGATGAAAGAGGGGACATTACAATTGACATTACAGAAATACAAAGGATCATGCAAGAATACTATGAAAAAGTATGTAACAACAAATTTAATAACCTAGAAGAAATGGACTGTACTTAGAAAAATACGATCTTCCTAGACTGAATCAAGAAGATCTGGAAAATCTGAATAGACCGATCAGCAGTATGGAAATTGAAACAATCATCAAAAACCTACCAAAAAGTCAAAGTCCAGGACCAGATGGCTTCAA
>NW_006442487.1:1769241-1805472 GCF_000325575.1 Pteropus alecto
AATACACAAAAATTACCTCAAAGTGGATTAAAGGCTTGAATGTAAGACCTGACACTGTAAAACTACTAGAAGAAAACACAAGGAGTAAGTCCTTAACACTAGTCTTGACAATGATTTTTATTTGAATTTGACACCAAAAAACGAAGACAACAAAAGCAAAAATTAACACATGGGACTACCTCAAACTAAAAAGCTTCTGCACAGCAAAGGAAAACCACAAACAAATTGAAAAGGCAACCTAACAATGGGAGAAAATATTTGCAAATCATATATCTGATAAAGGGCTAATATCCAAAATATATAAATAACATACGATTCAATAGCAAAAACAAAACAAAACAAAACAAAACAACAACAACAAAAACAAATGAACGACAACCACCACAACAAAATACCCACGCAATCAGATTAAAAAATGGGCAGAGGAACTGAATAGACATTTTTCCCAAAGAACACATACACATGGCCAACAGGTACATAAAAAGGTGCTCAACATCACTAATTAGAGAAATACAAATAAAAATCACAATGAAATATCACCTTACACCTGTTAGAATGACTATTATTATTAAATAGAATGTCTATTATGAAAAAGATAAGAGATGACAAGCATTGGCGAGGATGTGGAGAAAAGGAAAACCTTGCGCACTGTTGGTGAAAATTTAAATTGGTACAGCCACTATGGAAAACATTATGGAGGTTCCTCAAAAAACTAAGAATTGATCTACCATATGGTCCAGCAATCCCTCTACTGGGTATTTACTCCAAAGACTTGAAAACCCATATCCTAAAAGATATTTGCACACCAATGTTCATAGCAACATTATTCACAGTGGTCACGATATGGGAGCAACTGAAGTGTTCTATGATAGATGATTGGCTAAAGAAGCAGTGGTACATATATACAATGGAATATTACTCAGTCGTAAGAAGAGATGAAATACTGCCATTTGCGACAGCCTGGATGGACCTCAAGATAATCATGCTAAGCGAGATAAGCCAGACTGAAAAAGTTGAAAATCACTTGATATCACATGAAATCATATGAAAATCACATATATGTTGGATATAAACCTAAAAGTAACAAATGAACAGGACAAACAGAGACTCAGGGACATGGACAATGGACTAGTGGTTACCAGAGTGTAGGGGCTGAGGGAGGAGGGAAGAGGTAGTCCAATATAGGGGCGTTGGGGGAGGGTGAAGTGGGTAAAGGAGATCGAATAGTGGTAGCTTAAGGGAACTGGACTCTGGGTGGTAATCACACAATAGGATATATAGATGTCAAATTATCATGTACACCTGAAAATTATATAACTGTATTAATCAATGTTATCCCAACAAACTTTAAGAAAAGGAGAAAAATGTAAGACTATGATAAAAATGAAAATGAAAAGATGAAATAAGCTATACTTTGGTTAAATACTAACTACAATAAGCTGAGTTTACTATATTAATATCAAACAATTAGATAAGATGAATATATTATCAGGGATAGAGAGGATTACTACATAAAATAAAAAGGGTCAAAGCACAAAAAATTTATCATTTTAAATGTGTATGCACTTGCAGGAGAGGAAAAATAATTTCCCCTATATCTTTCTAAGTTCTTTTCCTGAAACTGATGAATTTCGATTGCCTTTATCTCCACATGCCAAAGTGATATATTTTGAGGTGGCATTGTTTGCTATCCTTCTCACCTAATAGTACTGCTTCAAATTATATGAAGAAAAAATTAGTACAATTGCAAGAAGGTATTGTCAATTTTACCAACATAGTGAGAAAGTCAATACAGCATTCTCAAAAAAATTGGAAAAGATATACTAGATTTGAAAAACAAAATAAGCTTCATTTATTAGACTTATATAAAACACTATAACAAAAATAGAAAAAAAAACATATTGAACATTAATGAAAACTGACCACCAAAAACAAGTCTTATTTTAAAACCATTATATTCTATTGTAAGTGTAAGCATTTTTCAAGAATTATATAAATCTCATAGATATGACAAAAGGAACTAAACATGGTAAATATTCCTAGCATACTAGACAATATCCTGGTATTGTGTAAAAGTCATTTTTCCCCCCAAGGCTGCTGAGATCTTTACTTAAGGTGAATATTAAAAGGTTAAACTGCTGCATTATTTTAAACATTCATTTCAAACCCAATTTCAAAGTCATAAAATATAGGACACATATATTTTTTCCTGTAAAGTTTTGTATCCTCTAATCCATTGGCTTGTCCATGTGGTACCTTAACTCAATATTATTAGGATGAAATCAGATATTTCTCACCATCTGAATCACAGAATCAAAAACTAAAATGAATCTCAAAAATGTCAGGTATTCAGAGATCCAGTCCATTTTTAGACAGATGATCTACAAATCACCAAACTACTTCAGAAGTAGCATTTGGTATGTATTTGTAAATACATTAGGTTTAACTAACCTTTTATTCTCTTTAATTTTATATATTTAAAAATAATAAATCTCATTAAACTTTAATAGTATGTTGCATTGTAATAAATTATATATATTTGTTTTCCACTATAATTACTGGAAACACATAGCTTTCCCATTTATGAATGGTTAAATTAGTAAATACACATCTTTAAAAAACTGCTTCTGTGTTTTTTTGTTTTTCCTTGAGCATCAACCAATGGTTTTAGGTCATTATTACCATTTAGATATAGAATTAACTATATAATACTGAAGACAACTTACTAGAGATTTTTTGTTTTTCTCATGGTGCCCCAGGTGATTATATTAGCTTCCTCCTAAATGTAAGTGATCAAATAGTATGATTTATAAGGCTATTTATAGGACGATTGTGGTTTTGAGTAATATTACTTTAGCTATGCATCTAATTTATAAGAAATTAATTTTTAGGGTAAGCTAAAGGATAGCATTATTTGAGTTTCTGTTGGTTTTAAATACTATGCTGTGATGGCTTTAGAAACTTAGTTCATAACTTTGCATTTACAGACCTAAATCCAAACTAAGATTTGAACATTCTACTTTGTTCTGCCATATAATTTGCCCACTGGAAATGAATTTAAGAATTTCAGGAGTGTAAGTCACTTGCAACATATACACACTAATATCTTTATGAGAAAGAACACTTAATGCTTTAATATTGAAGCTATCTATATTACTTGTACATCTGAAAGAAAAATTCTATCTGAAAACTTTGATGTGTTTCTATAATTTTTTAATCTAAACACTTGTATTGATTGGTTCTATGATTCTCTTATTCTTTTATTATTTTTATTAAAATTATTGAAGTGACATTGGTTAATAAAATCAAATATGTTTCAAGTGTACAATTCAGTAATACATCATATGTATTGCATTGTGTGTCTGCCACTCTAAGTTAAATTTCCTTCCGTCCTTTATTATTTATTTATTTATTTTTTATCTTGAAGGTAGAAAAACAAAGCTAACTCACATTTTGATAAGCACTTCAAATCTACAAAATTGCCCTTTGTTAAATAAATTTTTCAAGGTACATGCAAAACTACTGCTCAAATTTGATCATTTTTAAATGATATTTTATAGTTGTTGCAAAGATATGCTAATAAAGAAGGCTAGGAGTTGAAGCACTGATATACCTAAAACAATTAAACCAGATCAAGTGATAGAACATAGAAAGCATATCTATGTAAAAGTCAATTTTTCCACATTAAAAGAAATATGCTTAATTAATAATCACTTAATACAATTTAAAAATACCTTTAGAGATGATGATCCTAGGTCACTGAAAAAATTGATGTCACATATTCCTCTGAACCTTTGACTTATGACTACTATTTTTGTCCAAATTTTTGCTTATTTTATCATTGTACGGCAAGTAACTAAATAAGTTTTAAATGAGATGAATCATGCATAATAAAATTTCTTTCTCTTCATAAAGAAGTTAAATTTTAAATCATCTTTGTTTCTCAGAATATATTTTAGATTAATTAGAACAATCATCCTGTAAAACTACACTAGATAAATATCTTAAACTCTGGCATTTACATGGATAATTTTTCAAAAGTTTGTGGTTTTTATAATAATCAAATTGTATCATTTACATAATGAATCTAAACTATTACTCTGGAATTGACCATTAACAACATCTTTAAGAAAATCTTCATCATTAAATTTGATGAAGAGAGAAAAGATAACTGAGAAGTATTTTTAATCACTAAATTGTTTACATGCTCAGGACATTAAATTTCATAACTCTTCTGAATGTAGGAAAATATACTAGTGTTTGAATTCACACTGTTTAATGGAAATTTGATTTGGCTATAGTTTAATTTTTAAATGTTTTCTTTTAGACAAATACAGATTCCCTAGATGCTTTTTGAAAGAGAGTAAAATAGTTTGCCAAAGAAACAGTAGAATTTAGCAAATTAGAATAGTTTTAATTTTGAGATGATCTTGGTTTTCTTGAATTCTTTTAAGAGCTGGAAGGCAAGATTCCATTTTCAACTGGGCAAAAAGATGGATAGCATGGAAAACATACATTTCATACATGGAAAGAGATATTAATTTTTAAAAATTGTTATGAACATGAGAAAAATTAATCAGAGGTTAAGGAGATACAGAATCAGTTATAGCTAAAGTTTCAATAAAGGCAGTTTACCTTTGATATACTTAATCTTACCTTTTTGTATAGATATTTCTTCTTGTGACTTGTAATACTATAAGAAGAAAAGTTAATAAATCATTAATCTTAATTATTATCATATTCATTTACATATTTGAAGGGATACAAAAAGAAAATTTTCAAAGGAATAAATCTTTAATAGTGGAATTTAAGCCATAATGGCACTTAGGTAGTGACATTCATCTAGGGCTAAGGGGCTCTTAGACTATTCCATATCATCTTGCATATGTAATGGTGCTTGACTATACAAATATCCTTTTTAATGAATCTACTCTTTGGCTTTTTTTTTCCCCCCTCAACAATACTTTGTGCCATACTGAAGGAGAATAAAGGTCAGGTTGTAGAAGGTTTTTTCTCAAACTATTCAAATAGTGACATTATTCTGAAATGTCAAGAGACAAAGGTGGCAAGACAGGAAATGAGCACTGACAAATGATCAGCCCAATTCTCTACCAGACATGTTATGTGGGTATATAAGAAGAGACACTGTTGGTCTCCTTAAGGCATTCATGTTACACAAAGGTTACATGTAGGAAAGGCCAGGCAGATGTATTCATACACAGACACCAGCAGCTATGGCTTCATATTCATAAGCGGTAGGATTTTCAGCTAATTTCAAGGGGTTTCCTAGGTTGATTTTCTTCAATCAATTCTAGGCTTGCCTAAACCAAAAATATTCACATCCAAAGGGGCTCATCTTCCTTGTGTTTTCATAGCCTCCTTTTGATTGTGATTGGGATAGTGAAGTCTTTTATGCACTCTTTTGGGTACTGATATAAGTATGTGATAAAATACAACACATTGGAGCAAATAAAAAATAGGTGGCATTGAGCTAATTCAAAGTATTCACTCTAAACTTCAGTTTTGTCAAATAATAGCATTTACCACATTGGGACGTGTAACTTTAAAAAAGATGGTATTTGAAAAGTGCTGAACACAATAACTAACACATTGTAGCTGCTCAATAACTTATCGGTTTCGGTCCAGACAACTCAGTATTAATCAACTTTGTATATTGATAAAATACAAAATTTTATCTGTGGAAGCTTTTGTTTGATGAACAAGCTCTACAGGTTAAAAAATAAGCTTTAAAACCACTGATTTTACATCTTTGGAAACATGGCAGAGTAAGAGACGTCCTGATGTCTCCCCTTGAAACAAAAATAAGCTGAATATCTAAAACTCAACAAAAAACACCCAAACTGCATACCAGAACATCTGAGCATAGGAACTGCACATAAGAGCTACCACAGTTCAGAACTCCGGGTGTCGAGTGACCGACTGGAAGAAATAAAGAAGCTACCTCTCACAGCCGCCGGAGCTCCCTGTAAGAGGAGAGGGAGAGGAGAAGGTGCAGCAACTTCCCTGAACAGTCGTCCCTGGGAGTGCTGTAAGCTCCATGCAGCCGGTGGCAGTGTCCAGTCATCAGGGTGGAAGGCAGAGAAAGAGGGACGTCAGAAAAGTGGCAACAGCAGAGAAACAATAGTTGATTTTTACCAGATGCAGATGCAAAACTGAGGCAGAGCTGTGGCCTCCATCCCCCAACCTAGAGGGCCCCTCCCTCCATTGTTTCTGAGAAACCACAGCCAGGATTCCCAGGGGAATCTGAGCAAACATTATCAAAACTGTCCCTAACACTGACAGGAACTGAGACTGAGGGTAGCGAGCATGATTAAACATCTAGAAGGGGAAAAAAAAGACATTATTAAGACTTCATATAAAGCAAAGATCCAAGAGGCTTAAACACCACTTACTAGAAACAAAAAGAAAAACACCTTCTTTGCAACAGGCTAAGGACCATTATATAATAAATCTTCTTTCTGAAAAAGACAAAAGTACACTTCCATTAATGCCCAAGAGGAGAAATACTCCATTAAACACCATGTACAAACAAGGTGATAAGGCATCTCATAAAGAAAGAGAAAAATCTCAAAAAAATAAACTTAAATACACAGAAATATGCACTTAAATGACAGAAAATTAGGATGGTACTTCGAAAAAAAACACAATGAGATAAAAACATTCATATCAACAATTTCAGGAATTAAAAACCAACTAGATGAACAGGATGAGCTCTTTAGCAAGGAGATTGAAACCCTGAAAAAGAACCAAATAGAACATCTTTAGATAAAGAACACATTGAAAAAGATGAAAAATGAAATAGTAAGCTTGGGAAATAGAGTAGACAAAATGGAGGAAAGGTTTAGTGCTATCAAAGATATCTAGAAATATATCAGAAGGAAGACGAGAAAAAACGAAGAATGAAAAACAATGAAAGAGAAATACAAGAACTAGCTGATACCATCAGGAGAGGAAACATAAGAATAAGGGGCATTATCGATGGTGAGGAAAAAAAGCAGGAATTAGAAAGCATTTTCAGACAAATAGCGGATGAGAATTTCCAAATCTAAGGAATGAGCTGGAGCTTGGAATTCAAGAAGTCAACAGAACGCCCAATTATCTCAACCCAAAAAAACGCCTTCACCAAGACACATTGTATTAAAATTATCAAAAATCAACAAAAAAGTTAGAATTCTCCGGGCAGCCAGGGAGAAGAAGACGGTAACTAATAGAGGTAACCATAATGATAATCATTGGATTTCTCAGCAAAAACCTTATGAACCAGAAAGGACTGGAATCAAGTATTCAAAATATTAAGTGAAAGTACTAGCAGCCTAGACTAATGTATCCAGCTAAGCTCTCCTTTAGATCTGAAGGAGAAATAAAGATTTTCCAGACATAAAAAAATTGAGGGAATTCTCCACTACGAGGTCTGCACTACAGACCCTCTCACTCACAGACATGCACTCTGGGCACCTGCAAAAGTTTAGCAGCTCAGGAGGTGCCAGGGAAAGACTAAGTTGCATTGTGCAGGGATGAGAGCTGGAGGGACAGCCTCTATTGTTTCTCTCTCAGCTCTCCTCCGGGGCAGTCTACAGACAGATGCCATCTTGCCAGTGAGCCCACCCTCCACCCAGCCATTGTTGAAGCTGCTGGCTCAGTGAGATTGGACTGCTCCACCCCATGTTTCACTGAGACCTCATCCAACTCAACCCACAAATTGCCAACAGAAAGCCCATTGCAGGGAAGCCTCTCCTGCCTTTCCCCATTCTGGAGCTGAGCATTCTGTACAGGAAACAGACCTCGGTTCATGCGGTGTGCACATTTCTAGGGAGACATTTGGTGGTGATCCACTGCTGGCAGTATGAGCTGCAATATCTCTTGGAGAGTACATGTGGGTCTGTGGGCCAGATGCACATGGCAGCTGGCCATGCTGTGACCTGTGACTTGTGAGAGTCCATGGACTCAGAACTGGCAGCAATTTTGGTGTTGTATTGGCCTGATGAGATCAGTTCACTCCAACCCATATCCCCCCTGAGACCCTACCCCACCTAACCCATAAATTACCCACAGTGTGCCTGTTCTCAGGCAAGCAGCCCTCCCTGGGCTTTCTTTGGGCTGCAAATTCAACAGCAAACAATAGCACTCAGCTTGTGGGGCCTGTGCAAGGTCTGTGCATCCCAGGAGAGTCTTTTTGTGGAGGCCAACAAACTTTGCCCCAAGTTACAGTATTTCTTGAAAAGATCTCCAGTGTATGCAAGCCTGAGATGAGCAGCGGCTGGCCATGCTACGATCTGAGATTTTTATAAGAAGCCACAGAGATAGCACTGGCAGAAAAAACTGATACTACAGTGGACGTGGGAATAGTGCTCGCTATACCCTGGTGATTCCCTGGGGTCCTGTCCTACCCAACTCATGTCCCACCCAAAGGCTCTTAAATCTGCAGAGTCTTACAAGTAACTGGCAGGAAGCCTCAGGCCTTGAGGAGCACTGGACCTTTCTTTAAGTCACCCCAGGCTCAGTACTGGGGGTAACCAAACTGCTGCTTGCAGTGTTCTCTCTCCCACTTGCTTTTAGATTCAGATAGGCAGCAACCATCCATGGATCTATTTGCAGCTTCTACCAGGTAGCCACGGGCAATCGAAGGCAGCAGCTGACCTTGGCCTACTTGAAAGTTCCTCTTAAGGGGCCATAGAACCAACATACCTGGAAGCTGATGCCATAAAACAAGAGAGCACCAACTGACTAGCCCCATAAGCAGTATACACCCAAAGGGTGGTCTTAACAAGTAAACAAGCCTGCCGGGGCAAATCCTACTCCGATGGGTCAGCTCTACACAGTAACTCATAACCTGTGGGAATAACCTATCCTCATGATCAGTCAACTCAAGAGTCAATGCCATCCATTTACGTGCTAACAGCAATTAAGGCTTAACTACAACAGAAGGACACACACAACACACACAAAGAACATTCCCAGAGCCCCCAACAAAGATGATTAAGGATACTGTGCCACAGGGCCACACAGGACAGCCGCTACATAAGGCCATCTGGCCAAGGCTGGGAGATATAACAAATCACAGAGAGGCAAATAAATGAGAGGGAAAAAAAAATGCCAAAAATTAAACAACAGGAGAAAACTCCAGGAAAAAAAAATCTAAACAAAATGGAAGAAAGCAACCTCTCAAAGATGGAGTTCAAAACAATGGTTATAAGGATGCTCAATAAACTTAGGGGAAGAATAGATGATCTCAAAGAGAACTTCGAAAGAGATAGTAAGCATAAAAAAGGATATAGAAACTATATAAAATGACATAAATGAAGAATACATAACTGAAATGAAGAATACACTTGAAGAAATCAATAGTAGATCAGATGAAGCAGCAAGTTGGAAGACAAGATAGCAGAAAACACACAGTTAGAACAAGAAAATAATAATAATAAAAAAAAAACTGAGGAAAGTTTAAGAGACCTTTGCGACAGTATCAAACGTACCAACATCTACATCATCAGGATACCAGAAAGAGAAGATATAAAGCAAAAGATTGAAAATATATTTGAAGAAATAATGACAGAAAACTTCCCTAACTTGGCAAAGGAATTAAACTTACAAGTTCAGGAAGCACAAAGAGTGTCAAACAAAAGGAATTCAAATAGACTGAACCAAGACACATCATAATTAAAATGGTAAAGTCAAAGACAAAAAGAATCTTAAAAGCAGCAAAAGAAAGGCAGCTAGTTACTTACAAGGGTAGCCCTATAAAAATGTCAGTTGATTTTTCAACAAAAACTTTACAGGCCATAAGAGACTGGCAAGAAATACTCAAAGAAATGAAAAACAAACAAACAAACAAATAAACAAACAAAAAACAAGAACCTACAACCAGGAATACTCTACCCAGCAAAGCTATCGATTAAAATAAAAGGTGAGATAAAAAGCTTCCCAGACAGGAAAAAGCTTAAGGAATTCATCAACAACAAGGCAGTATTAGCGTTATTATTTGCAGATAACATCATACTATATAGATAACCCTACGAATTCCACCAAAAACCTGTTAGAACTGATAAATTAATTCTGTAAAGTATCAGGATACAAAATTAATATTCAGAAATCAGTTCCATTTTTATATATCGATGATGAACTTTCAGAAAGAGAAATTAAGAAAACAATCCCATTGAGTGATGTCAGAAGCATGGTGGCCTAAGGGATCTCCCCTGATATCTCCCTTTGAAATTATAAGATAAACACCTACAATACAACAACACCCAGTCAGCACACAAGCACATCTGAGAGATCCGTGCATGAGAGCATTGGAAGGTGGGCTATTTGCGTGTGTGAGATAGGGTGGCAGAGAGAAATACAGAGCCAGGTGCTGTGAAAAGCACCCTGGAACTCCCAGCAGGCTGAAAGTACGTGGAAAACAATAGCATGAGAGTTTCTTGGCTGTTTGAAACCCTAGACCATCCTGTCTGTGAGATAAGCACATTCCATGCAGCAGAGCTCAGGGAACAGGGCAGAGAGCAGAGTAGAAATCGAGCACAGAGGGGGCAATAGCTGTGTCTTAGCAACCACCTTTGCCAGGCAGAAAGCTTAATCACAGAATCTGGCTGCACCCCTACCATCCTAGAGCGCACCCTCCGCTGCCCTGTACCCTCCCATCACAAGCAATGAACCACAGGAGATATCGCACAACCAGAACTAAAACATACACAGCAGCCAGTCCCAGAGATAGGAGGGGATATAGATAAAAAGCAACTGAAGCGTCATCCAGAATTACTGGAAGGAAAATAATCACACACAAAGCTGGCCAGACCCAATTCACCCCATCTCCATCCACTCAGGCTGATTCACAAGAAAGCAGCGGAGCATTGCACCTGACAGTTGGAGTAGTACCAGGGCTTCACAGCCTATTTAGATGCTTGATTTCCAATTGCCCTTCACATTCTCCCACGGGGGTAGAACACTGGTACCAAGGTAACCTGATCATAGAGAAGATACACACCTATCCAGAGAAGAAAGATAATTCTTAACCTTGGGCAGTGCAGGAGGCTTGGATGCCACATACAAGAAAACAAAAGAAAAACATCTTATCAACCTGCTAAAGGGAGATCACTCTGTAAAAAATTTTTTTAAAAAAGTAGTTTACATTCCCATTAATGCCTAGGAAAAGATATGGTCCATCAAACACCATGAACAACAAAAGCAACAAGGCAGCTCAGAAAGAAAATGAAAAATCTCCAGAAAATAACCTTAAAGATATAGAAATATATGGTTCAAATAACAGAGAATTCGAGATTGTACTTCTGAAAAAACTCAATGAGATAAGAGAACATTCTCATAAACAGTTCAAAGAACTTAGAAACAAAATCAATGAACAACAGAAATATATTACCAAGGAGTTTAAAAACTAATAAAGAACAAAATAGAACTTTTGGAGATAAGAACTCACTAAAAGAGAGGAGAATGAAATAGCAAGCCTAGGAAAAAGAGCTAACCAGACGTAGGAAAGAATTAGTGATATTGAAGACAGAACTCTGGAAATGATGCAGAAGGAGAAGACTTGAGAGTGAAAAAAATGATAGAAATCTACAAGAACTATCTGACACCATCAGAAAAAGCAACTTAAGAATAATGAATAGACCAGAAGAGGAAGAGAGATGGAGGAGAATAGAGAACATATTCAAACAAATAGTCGACAAAAATTTCCCAAACATTTATAAAGAACTGGATCTTTGAGTCTAAGAAGCAAATAGAACACCCAATTATCTCAACCTGAAAATGTTGTCTCTAAGACACATTATATTAAAATTGTCAAAAAATTAATGACAAGGAAAACATTCTCAAGGCAGCCAGAGAAAAGAACACAGTAACCTATATGGTAAAACCCATTTCAACACAAACCTTACAAGCAAGAAGGGGGTGGAACCAAATATTTAAATTGCTGAATGAAAGAAATTACCAGCCAAGAATAATATCCAACAAAGCTATCCTTTAGATATGAAGGAGAAATAAAGACCTTCTTAGACATACAAAAGTTGAGGGAATCTTCTACCACAAGGCCTGCATTACAGGAAATACTGAAAGAAGTCATTCTACTTGATATAGGAAGATTAAAAAAAGAAAAAAACTAACTAACTAAACTAACTAAAAAGATTACTGTGTATGTGTGTGTGTGTGTGTGTGTGTGTATATGTGTGTGTATACATACATATAATTTTTTGTGATTTGCTTCTGCCCAGCATTATGTTATATCTTTCTTATACATAAACTTAATGGTAACCACACACAAAAATTTCAGAACTGAGACACGTAACATAAAACGAAGGAACAGAGGGAAAATCCACAAAACCCCACCAAATTAAAGTAACAGACAGAAACACAAGGCTAAATAAAAAATAGAGACACTGAGCTACCAGAAAACAAAAGATAAAATGGCTATAGGAAAACCTCATATTTCAATAATCACCCTTAATGTAAATAGACTGAATTCACCAATAAAAAGTCACGGAGTAGCAGATTGGATCAAAAAACAAAACCCAACCATATGCTGCCTTTAAGAGACATATCTCAGCTGCAAGGACAAATATAGACTCAAAGAGAAAGGGTAGAAAACGATACACCAAGCAAATGGCATCCAGAGAAAGCAGATGGACCTGTACTTATATTTGATAAAATAGACTTCAAGATAAAAAAGGTAGAGAGACAATGATGGACACTTCTTCATAATGATAAAGGAAATCATAGATCGAGAAGACCTGACAATTATTAATATCTATGCTCCCAATCAGGGAGCTCCAAAATATGAGGCATCTACTAACAGAACTAAAAAGGGAGAAACTGACAAAAATATAATCATAGTAGAGGACCTAAATACTCCACTGTCAAAGATGGATAGATCATACAAACAGAAAATCTATAAAAGGAAATAACATCTTTCAGTGATGCTTTAGACCAATTGGACATAATTGACAATTACAGAGCCTCTCATCCCAAAACAGTAGCTTATATATTTTTCTCTAGTGCACATGGAATATTCTTGAGGAAAGATAATATGTTGGGATATGAAACTAGCCTCAACAAATTTAAGAAGGTTGAAATCATATCAAGCATATTTTCCGATTGTAATGCTTTGGTATTAGAGACCAACTGTAAAAAAAAGGGGGAGGACAACAAATATATGGAGATTAAACAACATGCTACTAAAGAATGACTGGGTAAGAGAATAAATAATAGGAGAGATCAAGAGCTACATAGAAATAAATGAGAATGAAAGTACAATATATCAAAACTTTTTAGACATGGCAAAAGTGGTAATTAGAGAAAAGTTTGAATGATTACAGGTCTATCTCAAGAAACAAGAATGAGCCAAAATAAACAACCTAACTTTACAACTTAAAAAAGCTAAAAAAAGAAGAAGAAATGAAGCCTAAAGTCCTCAGAAGAAAGGAAATCATCAAAATTAGAGCAGAATTCAATGAAATTGAGGACAAAAAGACAGTAAGATTTTATTAATGCAACAAACAGCTGGTACCTTGAGAAGATTAATACAATTTACAAACTCCTGGCTAGACTCACTAAGGAAAAAGGAGAAGCAATGTAAGAGTAAGAGTAGTGAAAGAGGTGTAGTTATCACAGAAACCACCAAATTGCAAAGGATCATACAAGAATACTATGAAAAATTACATGACACCAACTTTAATAACCCAGAAGAAGTAGACAAGTTCTTAGAAATATATAACCTTGTTAGATTAATCATGAAGAACTGGAAAACCTAAATAGACCAATAAACAGTAGGGAAATTGAAACAGTCATTAAAAACCTCTGAAAAAATAAAAGTCCAGGAACAGATGGCTAAACTAGTTAATTTTACTAAACATATAAGGAAGACTTAATACCTATTCTTCATAAACTTTTCTAAAAAATTGAAGAGGTAATATTTCTTAAATCTTTTCATGATGCCTACTTTACCCTGATATCAAAACCTAGTAAGGATAAAACAAACAAACAAACAAAATACAGACCAATATCTCTCATGAACACAGATGCAAAAATCTTAAATAAGATACTAGTGAATTAAATATAACAATACATTAAAAACATTATACACCATGATCAAGTGAGGTTCATCCCAGGGGCACGAGGATAGTTCAACATATGCAAATCAATTAATGTGATATACAAGATAAACAAAATAGGATAAAAATCATATGATCATATCAACAGATGCAGAAAAAGCCTTTGACAGGGTAGAGCATCCGCTTATGATTAAAACACTCAACAAAATGGGTATGGAAAAAAATTACGTAAACATAGTAAAGGCTATTTATGGCAAAATCTCAGCTAAGGTCATACTTAATGGAGAAAAAACTAAAAATCTTTTCTCTGAGTTCAGAAACAAGATAAAACTGTCCATTATTATCACTATTGTTCAACATAGTATTAGAAGTCCTAGCTAGTTCAATCAGGGAAGAGAAAGAAATAAAAGGCATCCAAATAGGGAATGAAGAAGTCAAGTTGTCACTTTTGCAGATGACATGATTCTCTATATAGACAACCTTAAAGACTCCACTAAAAAACTATTACTAATAATAAGCAAATAAAGTGCAGTATCAGGATACAAAATCACTGTACAAAAATCCATAGCGTTCCTATATGCTAACAACTAATTTTCAGAAAAAGAAATGAAAAAAAAAAAACAATCCTTTTTGCAGTTTCAACAAAAAGAATAAAATACCTAGAAATAAACCTAAAGAATCATGTGAAGGACGTATACACTATAAACGATAAGACGTTATTAAAAGAAATCGAATAAGACACAAAGAAATGGAAAGTTATTCTGTGTTCTTGGATTGGAATAATCAACATAGTTAATAAACTTATTACCTAAAGCATTATACAAATTTAATGCAATCTCTATCAAAATCAAAATGGCAGTCTTTAACAAAATAGAACAAAAAATCATCAGATTTATATGGAAGAACAAAAGACCCCAAATGGCCAAAACAATCCTGAAGATAAAGAACAAGGCCGGAGGTATCATTCTGCCTGACATCAATTTATATTACCAAGCATCAATAATGAAAACAGCATAATATTGGCAGAAATGCAAACACATAGACCAATGTAACAGAATTGAGAGTTCAGAAATAAACCCCTATATGTATGGGGGAAGAATTTTCAACAAAGAAGCCAACAATATACCATGGAGAAAGGAAAGCCTCTTTAATAGATGGTGATGGGAAAATTGGAATGTCACATGCAAAACAATGAAACTAGATTGCTGTCTATCGCCATACAGCAAAATTAACTCAAAATGAATCAAAGATCTAAAAAGAGACATAAACAATAAATTGGATAGAGAAAATATAGTTACTAAACTCATGAACTTTGGATTTAAAGAGGATTTTATGAATTTGACTTCAGGGCTAGGGAAATAAAAGCAAAAATAAATTAATGTTACTGTACCAAACTAAGAAGCCTCTGTATAGCACAAGAAATCATCAACAAAGCAAAGAGGCAACCATATGAATATGAGAATATATTTGCAAAAGACACCTCCGATAAGGGCCTAATTTCCAAATTATATAAAGAACCCATATAACTCAACAATACAAAAAACAAACAAACAATTAAAGAAAGGGAAGAGGATAAGAACAGACACTTCTCTCAAGAAGATATACAAATGCTCAATAGATGTGAAAAGGTATTCAACTTCACTAGCTATGTGAAGATGTCATCTCACACCCGTTAGAATGGCTATTATCAGCAGGGAAAATAATAACAAATGTTGGAGAAGTTGTGAGGAAAAAGGAACCCTCAGACACTGCTGGTGGGAATGTAAACTGATATAACCACTGTGGAAAACAGTATGGAAAACAATAAAATATCTAGGAATCAAATTAACCAAGGAGGCAAAAGACCTTTTTTTGGAAAATTGTAAATCATTGAAAAAATAAGTTGAAGAAGTTACAAATAAATGGAAAATTATATTGTGCTCATGGGTAGGAAGAATCGATATCATTAAAATGACCATACTATCCAAAGCAATCTCTAGATTCCATGCAATCTCCCATGAAAATACCAACAACATTTTTCAGAGAATTAGAACAAATAATCATAAAATGTATATAGAGCCATAAAAGAACCCAAATAAGCATGGCAATCTTGGGAAAGAAGAACAAAGTAGGAGGTATCACACTACCTGGTATCAAACTATACTACAAGGCTATAGTAATAATAATTTTTTTAAAAAGCTTGGTACTGGCATAAAAACAGATACATAGGTCAATTGAAAATAATAGAGAGCCCAGAATTAAATTCATGCCAATATGGTCATTTAATGTATGATAAAGGAGGCAAGAATATATAACAGAGTAAAGACAGTTTCTTCAACAAATGGTGTTTAGAACACTGGACAGACATATGCAAAAATAATGAAACAACCACCTTCTTATCCTTTATACAAGAATAAACTCAAAATGGGTTATAGACTTAAATGTAAGACCCACAACCATAAAACTTCCAGAAGAATACATAGGTATTAAACTCTCTGATATTACTATTAGTAATTTTTGTTCTAATATATCTCCTTGGGCAAGGGAAACAAAAGAAAAAAATGGGACTACAGTAAACTATTGTTCTTTGCACAGCTAAGAAAACCATCAACAAAATATAAAGACAACCCCTGAATAGAAGATATTTGTCTATGATATATCTGATAAGAAGTTAATATCTAAAATATATAAAGAACTCATACTCTCAACAACAAAATACCAAACAGTCCAATTAAAAAATGAGGAGAAGATCTGAATAGGTATTTCTCCATACCTATTAAGGTATTTTTGCTCAAAGAGGAAATACAGATGGATGGCCAACAGACATGAAAAAATGCTCAAGGTTACTAATTCGAGAAATGCAAATTAAAACCACAATGAGATATCACCTCACACTCTTCAGAATGGCTATCATCAATAAATCAAAAAAGAAGTGTTGGCAAGGATGTGGAGGAAAGGGAACCCTTGCACACTGTTGGTGGGATCGCGAAATGGTACAGCCACTATAGAAAACTGTCTGGAGTTTTCTCAAAAAATTAAAAATAAAACTATCTTTTCACCCAACAAGTGCACTTCTGGGTATTTATCCAAACAAAACCAAAACACTAATTCATAAAGATATATGTACCCCTATGTTCATGGCAGCACTATTTACAATAGCCAAGATATATGGAAGCAACCTAAATGAACATCAACAGATGATTGAATAAAGAAGTTATGGTTCATATATACAATGGAATATACTCAGCCATAGAAAAAAAATGAAATCTTACCATTTGCAACAATGTGGATGGACCTAGAGGATATTATGCTGAGTGAAATAGATCAGAGAAAGATAAATACAATATGGTATCCGTTATATGTGGAATCTAAGGAAAAAAAGAAACAAACTAAATGAAAACAGACTCGCAGATACAGAGGACAAACTAATGATTGCCAGAGGGAAGGGGCATTGGGGACTGGGAGAAAAAGGTGAAGAGATGAAGTACAAATTAGTGGTTACAAAATAGTCATGGGGATATAGAGTACAGCATAGAGAATATAGTCAATAATAGGTAATGGCCATGTGTAGTACCTGATGGGTGCTAGAATTATCAATAGAACCACCTGATAAACTGTATAAATGTCTAACCAATGTACTGTATACCTGAAACTAATAAAAAAAATTTTTTTAAATATAAATAAAGAATTAAGCCTGTGGAAAAAAAGAAATAAAAAAGATTGTAAAGCAATACAAGGAACAATTATATATCATTAAATTTTGTAACCTATGTAATATGAATAAATTCCTAGAAAGATACAACTTAGTGAAAATGATTCAAATAAAAATAGAAAAATCAGAACTATAACAAGAGATTAAATTTTAATCAAAACCTTCACACAAAGAAAGGCCCTGAAGGAAATGGCTGTACCCTTGAATTCTAAGAATTGTTTAAAGAAGAATTCACAGTAATTTTTCACAAATTATTCAAAAAAATAAAAGAGGAAGGCAAACTTCCCAATTCATTCTATAATATCAGTATTACCCTGAGACCAAAACTGGACAAAAACATCTCTAGAAAACTACAGACTAATATCACTTAGAAATAGACATAAATATCTTCAACAAAAGACTAGGAAACAGAATCCACCATATGAAATTATTGCACACTGTGACAATATGAAATTTATCTTGGGAATATAAAGCTAATTAAATATACAAAACAATCAATGAAATAAACGATATTAATAGAATAAGGGGCAACCCAAATGATCATCTGAATGGACACGGGAAAAGCATTAGAAAAAAAATCAAACATCTATCTATGATTAAACAAAATCACTCAAAGTAGGACTAGAAGAGAAATTCCTCAACTGGATGAAGGGTACTTGAAAAAATTCATAGCTCTCATCATACATAATAATTACATGCTAAAATCTTTTCTGATAAAATTAGGAGGAAGACAATGATGTTCACTCTTACCACTTCTATTCAGCATTGTTCTAAGGTTCTAGTAGGCAAATTAAGAAAGAAAATTAAATAAAAGAAATCCAAATTTGAAAGGAAGAAGTAAAACTTTCTATTTGCAGATGGCACCATCATATACATAGAAAACACTACAGAAACCATAAAAAAGAAAAACTATTAGAACCAAATAAATGAGTTCAGACAGGTTGCAAGATACAAATTCAACACAGAAAACCAATCATATTTATATACACTAGTGGTGGAAATTCAGAAAATTAAATTAAGAAAGCACTCCCATGTACAATAACATCAAATAGATAAAATATTTAGGAATAAATTTTACCAAGAAAGTGCATTGAAAATTACAAAACATTACCAAAAGAAACTAAATAAAGATTCAGCTATGCTGTGATCCTGGGTTGAAAGACTTAATATTAAGCTGACAATATTCCCCAAATTGATCTACAGATCCAATGTAATCTATACCAAAATTCCAATTACTATTTTTACAAAAAAAATTGACAAATTGATACTTAAATTCATGTGGAAATGCAAGAGATCCACTATAGCTAAAAACAATCTTAAAAAGGACAAGAAAAGTGGAGAACTCATGCTTCTCAATTTTAAAGTTTACTACTAAGCTGCAGCAGTAATCAAGACAGTGTGGCACTGGCATAAGGATAGCTATATAGATCAATGAAATGAAATTGAGATTTCAGAAATAAAGCTGTATATCTATGGTTAACTAATTTTCAAGAAGAGTACCAAGACCATTCAATGAGAAAAGAATCTTTTCAACAAATTGTTGGGATAAATGGGTATTCACATAGAAATCTATGACTTCGTTCTCTTCACAACATATACAAAATATGACTCAAAATGGATCATTGTTCTAAGTGTAAGAGCTAAACTATACAATTTTGGGGGGATAAAAACATGGGGATAAATCTTCTTACCAAATAAAAAATGATAAACTAGACCTCATCAAAATTAAAAACTTTTATTTGTCAGAATACACTATTATTCTGAAACTATTATTGAAAACACAACACATAAAATGGGAAAAAAATATGTAAATATATATCTGATAAAGGTCTGGCATCCAGAATGTATAAAGAACTCTTACAACTCAACAACAAAAGGAAAAATAATGAAATTATAAAATGGGCAAAGAATTTGATAGATATTTCTCCAAATAATTTATACAAATATCCAATATAAGCACAGGAAAAGATACTCAGCATCACTAGCCATCAGGGACACATAAATCAAAACCACAATGAGATATCACTTTATGCTCACTAGGATGGCTACAAGTTACAAAATAAATGAAAATACTAAGTTTTGAAAATACTAAGGATTTGAAGAAATGGAAACCCTCATACATTGCTGGTATGATTGTAAAATATTTCAGCCACTTTGGAACAACGTTCAGCAGATCCTCTAAAAGTTAAACATAGACATAACATGTGACTTAGCAATCCTCCTCCCAGATATATACACAAGAAAATTGGAAACATATGTTTAGACAAATTTTTTGAATGAATATTCATTCAAACATTATTCATAATAATGAAAAAGTAGAAACAATCTAAATGTCCAGCAAATGGTGACTGGATAAAAAATGTGATATATCCATACAATGGAATATCATTCTGCCATAAAAGAAAAAATAATATTGCTTGATATATGCTACAGCATGGATGAACCTTGAAAACATTATTTCAAATGAAAGAAATCAAACTCAAAACACCACATATTGTACAAACAGTTTTATTTAAAACATTTAGAAAAGGCAAAGCCATAGGGATATAAAGTAGATTAGTGATTTCCATGGTTTGAGGAGGGAAAGGACAGAGAGGAGAGTCATTTTAATGTGAAAGATGTTTCTTTTTCAGATAAGGAAAATGTTGTGTAATTAGATATAGATAATGGCTGCATAACCTTGTTAATATTCTAAAACTATCGAATCCTACAATTTACAGTCATATTTTATACTATTCGAATTATGTCTTTTAAAGAAGGCACAATTAAGCTATGTCTGTGTGGTTTAAATTATAGCATTGAGTCAGCGCACTAACATTTTTGGGTCAAGGCATTGCTGACAAATATGTTAATATCAGAAAGGGGCACCTGTAGTGTTGCAGAAGTAAAGCTTCTGTTTTTTACCACTCTACTTCAACTTTTAATTTAGTATTTTCTTTAACAGATTGGTAAAGTTGTCCTTTTAATTATTCTAATGCTAAAAGCAATAAAAGCATGCAGAATAATATCAGAATCTTCTTCAAGCATCAATAACATGGAAAATGTTAGTTGAAAAGTTTGGCACAAGAAAAGATAATTTTAAGTACAAATTAGTCAATTAATTAGTATCAATAATTTTTGTTTATATTGTCATTTGTTGTTTCTTTTCTTTTTTTTTTTAGGTTGAGTTATGAGAGAAAGTATGGTGGTTTGCTGTTGAAATGATGGGCCACAGTGGTGTGAAAACAACCTAGGGACTGGTCTCCCTATTCAGGGATCTCAGAATAGGAGTGGTTGAATAAAAAAGTCTGGAGACAAGTAAAGAATAACTCAAGGGCAGATCAGATGCAGAGCCTTCCTATCTTAAAGCTTGAATTGGCTAATCATAAAGAGCATTGATTTAGGCAGCCAAATTGATTTGGAAGTTGTCGATGGTTAGAAGGAAATGTCCAAAGTAGTTTGAGAAGAAGATCAGGCAGAGACCATAGATCTCTGGTTCCATGGCTTGGAAAGTATCAGGAAAAGGTGGTCTAGTACCCCTGAATACTCTGTTATGGAGAAGGTTCTCTGAATGATTGATGCTGATCCGACATATTTTTATTTTCAGAGTACCAAGACCATTATTTCGACTATACCTTTGATACTCTAGTACTTTGCAGAGAGCTTTATCCCTTTTTGAAATGCTTATTACTTATGGAATTAGATAATTGTTTTCGTTTTCTTCAAAATCTTTTGGTCTCTATAGGAATGCATCACTAAATTTGACTTAAGGCTCCACAAAGGGTATTTTTTTCTCCTATGTGCACAGTTTGCTATAGAAACTCTCTTCATCTTATAATTTACATATAGTAATCTAACTCTCCTAGGGAATGAAGACTAGCTAGTGTTGGAGAACGTTTTGAATTGTACAGCAAGGGGAGTGATTCAAAGAGAGAGAAAGCTACTAGTCACAATGTTAATCGCTATCATAAATAACAAGGCTGTAAACTGGAATGCAACATTGAAAATCATGTGCAGCTTACGCATAGCAAGTTTGTCCTACCTGACATCAAAATCTAGATGAATTATTTTTATTTTCAGTTTTCTTTCAGGTATTTGGTGTTGAGTGATCTAACCCATGGTGTGATATGCAAGACAAAGGTAGATGCAAACTATACTACATAATCATTTCTAAATTCTCTTTTATTTCTAAGTTGTTTTCTCTAAGTTCTCTCCTAATACATTTAAAAGAAAGCCTTCCATTAAGTCATATAAATTCTAATGCTCTTCAATCTAGATATTTTGTTTACATTATTTTACCAAATAAAACTGTTTAGTATAAGCACACTCATGCTAAATTGGACACCTAGCTAGTTAGAGTATGCTATTTTTCTCCCTTTAATATCTGACTTTCAGAACCATACATTTGCCTTTTTCCTCATAATACCAAGATGCACGATATCTAATATTGTTGAAATGATTTTCGCTATGAATAGAAAGAAAAATAGTTTCCATAGAAACATGTCTGTCTAGTTGGAAATACTAAGAACACTGCTTTCATCACTATTCAAGTTTTGTCTTGTTTTGTCAGTTTGCCTATTGATTTGCTCAGAGGATAGGGCAGATGCTGAATACCATTTTGTGGAAAGAATAGAGGCAAATAGTTAAATGTGTTATAATTTCACACTGAGTAAGCTATTTAGTGACATAGGCTTTCCAATACAGACAAATTATAAAACATGATATGGAACAAAGAATTAAGCTATATGTGAAGAGGGTGTCTTGTAAATTGTGCATGGACAGATAATCTAATAGATTTGTGGAATTGAATTATGAAGATCAATGGTTATTGCTTAATTGTACTATAAATACACATGCACAAAATGAAGTTTAGCACACAGTAATAAGGACCAGTTTCAGAAACTGGAAAAAAATGAAGCTATTACCATATGACTTAATGACAATAAAGTGAGGCTGGACCCCTGACTCAGAGGAATAAATTACCTAAGTTATTGTTTTTTCTTTCTGTGCTGTGCACCCTTGAACTGAGAACAAAATTCTGTGTGTGTGTGTGTCTATGTGTGTGTGTCTATGTGTGTGTTATAAAATGAGAGAGCGAGAGTAGGAGTGAGAGATTGATTGAGCATGTTCTAGGCAGTTTTCTGGACCCTAAGGTCTTCAGAAGAATGTACAGGATGGTGTAAGCACAAATGAAGAATGATTCATTCTGCCTAGTAAAAGCCAAATAAAACAGGTCTCATGGAAAAGATGACAATGAAATTGTCTGCGGAAAGTGAGTAAGAGTTCTAATTTAGGTAGATAAGGAGGAGTTTCACAGCAGAGAAAAATAGGACTAGCATTAGAAGGAAGGCATTAAAAAAACAAAACAAACAAACAAACAAACAAAAAAAACCTTGATTTGTTGGAAGGAGAATGTAATCTGCTGTATTTGGAATACACATTATTTTATAGCATAAAGAGAAAAAAATAATTTTCAGATTTGGGCATTGCAGACATTATTTGGATCATGATGCCAGCATGAATGTTTCATTACAGCAGCAAAGAAGAGCTGGGAGAACGAGTAGAGGTATGAGAGGAAAACTGAATGACTGGATAGATGGTGAAAATAAAGATTTCCAACTAGGAAGCCATGTGACTAACATTGACAGAAGCTAGAGAAATGGTAGACTAGGAAGGACAAACAGTGTGAAAAGAATATTTAACAACAGACAGAGCAAGAAGTTGAGCAGAACCTCCGGTTTTAACATACATTTTAATATCCTTGGGTAGTAAAACATATCAGCTGACAAGCAAGTTTCTTTACATGAGACCTAACAATAAAGCTTTCCCTATGAAAACTTGTGAAAACAGCCTCCTTCTTCCCTTTTTAGTACTTTATTCCTACATTGTGTCATCAGCCTCAACCCCTTCATGTATACATACCATTTGTGTCTCAGTGTATCAGATGTTCTCAGGTTATTCTTGGGTTGCCTCAAGATACCCGTAATAATATTCTGTTTGGGCTTATTGTGCCAAGGAAGGAGCACACACCCCATGCCAGTCTATTCTCCTTCAACTCTATCCTCTCTGTTCTGTATCCAAGATCTTATCAGTCTATCTCTTAATGCGTATCAAATATGTCTGTTTCTTTCTGTCCAAAACACCTTTGCCTTAATGTTTAGGTTTCCATCCTTCAATGGTTCCCTATTGTTGGCAGGATAAAATTAATACTGTGATGATAATGGTCTGAAATAAGTTAATAGCATTTCTAAAATTACTTTAACTACATTTTATGAATTTGTTTATACTTTAAAAGAATCTGCCTTGTTATATCAGTATATTATAAAATATATGAATAAAAATTATATTGCTCATATTAGAATGTTTATAGAAGAAGAAAGTTAAATGTGAAATTTTGTAAATTTAAAGATTAGGTATAACACAGTCATAAGAACTCGTCTCATTGATGTAATTTTTGCAAAAAAAATTTTTTTTTAAAAAGAACACCATTAAAATGCTGATTTGTACATATATGTGTGCTCTCTCGAAACTATTAGTAGTGAAACTCCTTTTTTATGATGTGCTGTGTAATTTCAATGGTAATTATCGAATGAATCTAAATGTCCTTAAATAGGTATTTTTGCATTTAGTTTTCCATCTTTTCTGCAGAAGTCCTAATCTTTGAATACAATTTTAGATTGTATAATCAGAGCAATGTCTGTAATCCCCTAGAGATTTTGTGAGATTTTCTTCCTGTTTTTAGACCCATTGGGGTCCGATTTTTAATTTTAAACTTTTAAAATGTCCTTATATATGACCTTGAATGAGATAGTCAAACCATATGTGTCTCAGTTTTTTATCTATAAAATGATAAGGACAATAATAATAATATTTTTGGTAAGATTGTTGTGAGAATTTAATATAATACATATGAGCTATTTAGCACAGCTCCTGTCACATGTTAAGTTTCATTGAATATTAGCTGTCATTATTATCATTATCATATACCTTCTAAGAGGTGGTCCTTATAATATATATTTTTTAATTTATTAACTACCTTTTATTTTTTAACTATACTGTCATCAATGGTTATATATAATAATAATAATATTTTTGATTCTCACTGTAACTGATATATGGCTTGACTTTGTAGAGAACAGGAATAAGTATGGAAAAAAGAACATGTATCAGCTAGAATAGGCTGCCTTATGGTGAAATAAAAAGCAATCCCCAAACCTAAGTGATTTAAAACAACAAAGGTTTATTTCTCACCCATTTTACAGTTTCATTACAGCTCTTCAGGGGGTCTCTGTTCATCAGAGTTACTAAAGATCCCAGGTTGAAAGACCAGCCACCATAACATTGTTAGTCACCATACCAAACAGAAGAAGAGAATACTGAAGAATCTTGCATTAGCTATTAAATACTTTGGTCTAAAAGTGACACATGCCTCTTCTGCTCAAAATCATTGGCCACAATTAATCACATGACACCACTCAAATTCAAGAAAGCCAGGAAGTGTAGTCCTACCATGTGTGCAGAAGGTAGAGGAGGCAGGCATATTTGGCAAACAACATTAATGACTATAACCATACTCAAATATATTCTAAAGCTGGGTAGATGATATTATCAGATAGAAGTCTTATTTCTGTTGAAGCCCAAGGGTATCATATCCTTGAGTTTACTATCAAAGATTGAAATGATAATAGTCTTTATTCACTCCATGCAGTTGAATAGGACACAACCCAATCTATTCTTTTATTTAGATTCCTTATGATGTGTTCATGGAAAGTGTTCCCAATAATGGAGGTCCTTGCCACTTGAATGTGAGTTAAAAAAAAAAATGAGTGCCTAGATCTCTAAACTGCATAAAATGCAAAGGCTGTACACTCAATCAAGGATTTCATCATTAATTAGCATGAAGAACCTGTGCTAATTCTCAAGTTCCTGCTTTGAATGACTGGGTAGGTGCTAGGCACCTTCTACTGAGGTAAAGGTGAGAGAAAAATAATTGATGACTATAAAAAAACAGAAGATGAATTCAATTTTGGACATGAGTTGAAGGGCCTACATGGTGTCTTTACTTAGGGAGATCAATCTGGATTGGTTGTGAAGTTTGTGGAATCAGCACTATAAAGGTTAAAATTCTTAATACCATTAGCACTAATATAATAATCAAGAGGAACATATACACGGAAAAGAGTATAGTGAAAAGGATAAAACTCTGTGGAACAAGTAACAACCCAGATGTGGATTATTTGGTAAATGAATAAACCAATCATGGTGCAGATATACAGTGGAAAACTACTTGGCAACATCAAGGATAAATCTCAAAGGCATTATGCTAAGTAGCATGTCAGAGACAAAAGACAACATACTGCATCATTCCATTTATATGATATTCTGAAAAAGACAAAACTAAACAAACAGCTATCAGATCGATGGTTATCAGGGTCTGGAGATAAAGATGAAACAGACTGATTGCAAAAAAAAAAAGAGAGAGAACTTTTTGAGGTGAAGGAAAAATTTTATAGCCTAATTTTAGTGATAGTTACATAGTAGTATGCATTTGTCAAAACAGCTACTTTTAAGCCAAAAACATACAATAGAAAAAGGAAGGCTTCGTCAATGGTTCTGGAAAAACTGGAAAGCCACCTGTAAAAGAATAAAAACTAGACTCTTGTCTATCACCATGTGCCAAAATTAACACAAAATGGATTAAGGACCTGAATATAAGACCTGAAACAAACAAACAAAAAATGCATAGAAAAAAACATAGGAACTAAACTCAAGGACCTTGGACTTAAAGAGGATTTTATGAATTTGATCTCAAAGGCGAGGGAAGTAAAAGCTAAGATAAATGAACGGGGCTACATCAAACTAAAAATCTTCTGCTCAGCAAAATAAACCGTCAACAAGGTAAAGAGACAAACATTCGAATGGGAAAATATATTTTCAACCAATGCTTCTAATAAGGGCCTAATATCTAACTGCCATTTGTGACAACCTGGATGGATCTCAAGATAATCATGGTAAGCGAAATAAGCCAGACAGAAAATATTAAAAATCACATGATATCACTTATATGTGGGATATAAACATAAAAGCAAGAAATGAACAGGACAAAATAACAGAGACTTACGGACATGAACAATAGACTAGTGGTTTACCAGATGGTGCGGGGAGAGGGTATGAGGGAGGTAGATGAGTAAAAGGGGTCAAAATATGTGGTGAAAGAAGGAAATAAAACTATGAGTGGTGAACACAAAGTGCAATATATATATATATTCCTTACTGTTGAATTGTACACCTGAAACTTACTGGATTTCGTTAACCATTGTCTCCACAATAAAAATAAATAAATTTTAAAAATAGAGTATAAATACAGTCTCTATGAAAGGAAATATTGCAATATCTCACTTGTCCTCACAGCACTTTGGGCAGAATTCAGTCATTGGGGAACATGGAACTGGAAGAGAAGCTAAGAAACATAGCCTAGGTGTTTGTCCAGGAAGAAGAAGAAAATAAAAGTTTCATCACAGGTGTAAGTCACAAAGAATAATCTTCCTTCAACATTTTATTCCAATATAATATTTTATTATTACAGATAGGATACTCTGAATACCTTCTTTAGGCATCATTTTCAAATATGGATATGTGGCTCAAATATTTTAAATAAAGCTGCTTTTGTCTCTACGGCTTTTCAGCAATCTTGTCCCTAACCAAACAAACAAATAAACAAACAAAAACCCACATGTTGATTCTCACTTATTCTTAGGTAAGGATGGCACTTTCTAGATTCACTTGTTAAGATTTACGATGTGCTGGTGAATACTCCTATGAGAAAAATATTTTAGGTTCCATTTTAGAGAGGAAAAAAATAGATCCAGTAATGTCACACAGTCAGTACATGGCAGAGTTCAGATTGAAAACCAGTTCTGTTTGACTCAAAGGTTTTGTACCAAAATAAATTTGTATTGAATATTACTCTAAATAAATGGGGGTCATTTATTAGACACTTTAATCTTCCTTTGGTTAACAGAAATTTATGATTGAGGCTGAATTCTGCCTCTTAATAGCTCTTTTATGACGATGCAGATGAGAGTCTTGGAAGTTAAACTTTGAAGATGGTGGACAGTGGAGCCACACAATGGCAGGAACCTGAGTCTCGGATTCACCAGTTTAAGGAGAAATACCCAACAATCAGAAATATCTGTTTTGAACACAAACTAAAAACTTCACTTTTATTTGAGCCATTAAGAAAAATAAGTTGAGTTGAATTTGAGTGGGTAAGAAGAAGTATGACCAATCTCGATGAGGCAAATGACGTTATAAAAGATAAAAAAAAAAAAGGAATAAATGAATTGTTTTAAGGAAGAAAGTAAGTCTGACTTTTTACCTTTCTAGAAAAAGGTATTCTGTGAAAAGATATTGAGTTACATTGTTTGTACTGAAGGCCTTTCTTTGTTATTCTTTAATGGAGTCTTGTGTATACTTTGGTTGTTGGTGTCATAAAATCTTCCAGTAAGTGAGGTTAAGATTCTAAAATAAAAAATAACCTTTAAAATTAACAAAGGCACAGTGCAAACTATTTAGTTAACAACTTTAAAATAATGGTGTGTATATAAAATAGAACTTTATCCCTCTACTCCATTGGTCAGAAAGTATCTCCCTAGTTAGAACTCTAATATATTTCAAAAGGAAATGACCAATCTATTTGCATAGGGAAGGATAATAATAGCGAATATTTATGGAAAGCTTACTATTTGCTGAGTTCTGTATTTAGCGCTGTATATGGATTATCTCATTTGCTGGTCACAATCATATTAAGTAGATACTACTATTAACTATATTGCATAATAGTGAAAATTGTTCGAGACTGTTTTTTCTTCAGTGATAGTAAACTTTTCCTAGTTGTAATTTGGGCTTACTTTAATATAATTTCTACCAATTTCAGACTTGGCACATTCACATGAAGCCAGGGCAATGGGTGGAGTGCAAATTATTCTTTTTTTCTTCCTTTACCTTTAAAAGACATAAAATTTGCAAGTAAGCACACTCTTCACCAAACAAATGCTCTGTTTTTCTCGGGGGGGGAGGGTACTTTGAGCTTTAAATTAATGAACGACATTATGTGTAAAGTGCCTAAATAACAAGGAGGAATATATGAGAACGTTTTCATTATTATGATTATCTTTTTGTTCCAAAAATAAAATCAGTAAGAATCAGCTATATATATATTTAAATGTTGAGTCACTGCCTTATTAATAAGTTATTTTTCCCCAAATTTTTGGGAGTGTGAACAATATAACCAAGTGGTTTCCAGAAAATTAATTTGATTCACAGAGATATTTTAATTTAAAACTGAATGATGCTTCCATGGGAGATTATATGTACAATTTTACAAATCAGTGAAGAGAATATAATAGGACAAAATATGATTTGTAGCACATTATTTTCTTATTGGAAGTCAATAAGCCCTCTGAATACATTATAAAACTGAATTATCACCAAGTTGTTAGTTTAATAATATAAAATAAAGAGAAACATATACTATATTCAAGAATGCTATCATTCCACAAATACATTCATTTGGGTGTTTCTATATAGTCAGATTCAAAGGAAACCACACAAATACTCATTCAGGTATATTGCTTATGTGATGTCGATTGCTGTTGATGTCTGACGATGCTTACTTTTCATCCAGATGTTTGCTATTAATAATGACAGATTACAAATATTCTTTTTAAATGGAGAAGAAACTGTATTTATCTGTATACTAGTCTGTGTCCATTCTGTACCATCAAATTCACAACTTTTTAATGACTTCATTGAAAATGGCACAGTTGAAGCAGTAGGAATCTTCTGTCCATAATTTCATTTAAATTTTTAAAAAATTTTTAAAACTCTTTTAAAATTCATGAAAGATTTCTAGTATATAAATGTTAATAATGAATATTTCAAGGTGGTCGTATTTAAAGCAGTGGTCCCCAACCTTTTTGGCACCAGGGACCGACCCGTGTTCCTATGAGAATATAATGCCTGATGATCTGAGATGGAACTGAGGCGATGATGCTAGCGCTGGGAAATGGGTGCAAATACAGATGAAGCTTTGCACACTTGCCTGCAGCTCACCTGTAGCCTGTTCCCTAACAGGTCATGGACTAATATTGATCCGCGGTCTGGGAGTTAAGGACCCTTGATTTAGAGTATTTGGGTTACTTTATATTTGTTGGTGTTTTTTTTTTTTTTTAAGTTTTATGATTTGAATATATTATTTCTACAAAATCAATAAAGTCTTTATTCTTTAAAAACAATTTTCATGAAATCATCAGTAAAGAAAGGATCCTTTGGCAGTTACTTCAAGGACTAATACAAATTAAAGATACACTATATTCTGGCAGAATGTTTTGTAATCTTCCATACTGGTGGTAAGTTATTAGGAAGCCTCCTATATTGATAAGAAACTCTCAAAAAAGGAACTATAAATAGACAACAAACGTGTAATAAGATTCAAATTCACTAGTATGGGGGCATGCAAATAAAGTTATAAGGAAATATCAATTTACATGCATTTGACTGGCAAAAAATGAAATTAAAATAGAATCCAGAGAGATTCTTTGTTAAGCAAAGTAATCAATTTTATAAAATAAAGAATAGATATAAATATGATAAGAGAGAACTTTTATTCCCAAACTGGCTAATGTTTTTATTCTTTGCAACTTTAAAATATTTGACTGATAAATGTTTTTAAATCTAATGAATAGCTGATTTCATTGTATTCCCAAACTTTCTAGACATAGCCTGAGATCTTTTTATCAGTCTCTAACTGGAGGGTAGGAGGGAGAAAATGAGTTTGAGGCCAGCTTAGCATCTGGTAGAACTTCTACATCCAAGTAGAACACTGCAGTAAAGTTTTAGAAAATACCTCACTGAGATATCTTGGATATTAGAGCAACACTTACAAAACAAGCAATCAGGAACAACTGTATAGGTACATGTAAAAGAATAAAGTTGGACCACTTCCTTATAACATACAAAAAGTTAGCTTAAAATGGATCATAAGATACATTTAACACTATAAAACTCTTAGAAGAAAATGTAGGTGTGCACTTTTGTGACCCTGGGTTAGAAAAAGACATTTTAGATAAAACACAAAAAGCACGATCAAATTTTAGTTATTAGTTTCAATAAAATAATTGGTCATCTGGAAAAGTAGCATAACCAACAAATTTTTTTTTCAATAGATAAATTGTATTTTCCCCAAATCAAAACATTTGTGCTTCAAAGTACACCACTGAAAAAGTGAAAAGACTACCCACAGAATGGGAGAGAATATTTGTATGTCATATAACTAAGAGTCTTGTATCCAGAATATATAAATAACTATTAAAATTCAACAATAAAAAGGCAGATAACCTAATTAAAAATTGGCAAAGGATATTAATAGATATTTATCTAAAGAAGACTTACAAATGATTAATAACCACATGTAAAGATACTTAATATCATTAGTCATTAAGAAGATGCCAATCAAAACCACAATGAGTTGCCACTTCACACACACTAGAATGGCTATAATAAAAAAGACAATCAAACAATAAAATACTTGGGAATCAAATTAACCAAGGAAGTAAAAGACCTGTTCTCAGAAAATGATAAGTCATTGAAAAAAGAAATTGAAGAAGATACAAATAAATGGAAGTATATATCCTGCTCATGGGTAGGAAGAATCACCATCATTAAAATGACCATGCTATCCAAAGCAATTTCTAGATTCCATGCAATCCTTATCAAAATACTAATGACATTTTTCGAAGAGCTATGACAAACAATCTTAATATTTATATGGAACCGTAAAAGACCCCAAATAGCCATGGCAATTGTGAGGAAGAAGAACAATGTTGGAGGTATCACACTACCTGATATCAAACTATGCTACAAGGCTAAAGTAATCAAAACAGCATGGTACTGGCATAAAAACAAATACATTGATCAATGGAACAGAATAGAGAGCCCAGAAATAAATCCAAACCTAGAGCTCATTTAATATATGACAAAAGAGGCAAGACTATTCAATGGGGTAAAGACAGTCTCTTCAATAAATGGTGTTGGGAAAATTGGACAGATACACGGAAAAAAAAGAAACTGGACCACCTTCTTATACTGTATACAAGAATAGGCTCAAAATAGATTATAGTCTTAAATGTAAGACTCTAAACCATAAAAGTTCTAGAAGAAAACATAGACAGAAATCTCTCTGATATTGCTACTGCTAATTTCTTATTGGATATATCTCCCTGGGAAGGGGAAAAAAAGAAAAAAATTAAAAAAAATACATTAAAGGACTACATTAAACTAAAATGTTTTTACACAGCAAAGGAAACCATCAACAGAATGAAAAGACAACAGACTAAATGGAAGAAGATATTTGATCTGTTAAGGGGTTAATATACAAAATATATAAAGAACTCATACAATTCAATAACAACAAAACAAATAATCAATTAAAAAAATGGGCAGAAGACCTGAACAGATATTTCTCCAAAGAGGAAATAAAGATGGCCAATAGACACATGAAAAGATGCTCAAGGTCACAAATCTTTAGAGAAATGCAAATTAAAATCACAATGAGATATCGCCTTATACCTGTCAGAATGGCTATCATCAATAAATCAAAGAACAAGTGTTGGAGAAGATCTAGAGAAAAGGGGACACTCACACACTAGTGGTGGGACTGCAAATTGGTACATCCACTATGAAAAACAGTCTGGAGGTTCAACAAAAAAGTAAAAATGGATGTACTTCTGGGTATTTATCCAAAGAAAACCAAAACAATGATTCTTAAAGATCTATGCATCCCTATGTTCATGGCAGCACTATTTACAATAGCCAGGATATGGAAGCAACCAAAACACTCATCAACAGATGACTGGATAAAGAAGTTATAGTTCATATATACAATGGAATATTATTCAGCTATAAAAAATGAAGTATTACCATTTGCAATGACATAAATGGACCTAGAGGTTATTATGCTGAGTGAAATAAATCAGATAAAGATAAATACTACATGATTTCACTTATATGCGGTATACAAGGAACAAAAAGAACAAACTAATCAAAAACATACTCATAAATATAGAGGACAATCTGTTGATGACCAGAGAGGAGTAGGGTTGGGGGGCTAGGAGAAAGGGGTGAAGGGATTGGGGAATGGAACATAGAGAATGCAGTCAGCAATAATGTAATGGGTAGGTGTAGAGCAAGAGGAGAGAAAGAGCAATCAGAGTAATCATTTCATAAACTATGTAAATGCCTAACCAAAGTACTGAATACTTGAATCTAATAATAAAAAAAAGAAAAAGCAAATAATCGGTGTTCAGTTTTGCCAATTTTATTGAACCAATAAAATTCCTACTAATAATAATGATATAAATTTACGCAAGTATAAATGTGATAGTTTAACAAAACCCATTTTTCTATACCAATAAATAGATTTCAAAATGTCAAAAAGTGCAGTTATGAATTGTTAACATGTTAATATACAATTCCTTTATTTAAAAAAAACAAAACAAAACTATTTTTTGGTTTCAAGAAAGAAAAAAAGATAAACAGGAATGAGTATAGGAAAAGATTAGGAAGAAACGGAACTCACACAATACTGGTAGGAATGTAAAATGGTGTAGCTGCTGTGGAAAACAGTATGGCGGTTCCTTAAAAAATTAGATATTGAATAACCATATGATTCAGCAGTTCCGCATCTAGGTTTACCCCCAGAATAACTGAAAGCAGAAACTCGAACAGATATTTGTTGAAAATCATGTAGTTGACCCAGAACACAGTTTCTGAAATGTAGTAGGATTTACCATAGTGTAGCTTTTATAAACATATATATTAATAGTAGATAAAGAGCTTAAAAAAAACTATTAAAAGCAGTAAAGTCATTTTTTTATTCGATCCGACCTATAACTTTTTAAAGATAGAATAATGCTTGTAAAAATGGTATATATGATCACAATTACAGACAAATAAATATCTACATATGAAAAATATTTATATAAAACCCACAAAATTACAGTAGTTGTGCAAAGTTGGTTTTATTGTCCATAATCATTTTCTCTATTTTTAAAAAGGTATTATTACAGACCGAATATTTGTTTCCTCTTAAAATTCACGTGTTGAAACCTAATGCAGATGTGATAACATTAGAAGGTGGGGCCTTTGGTCCTGAAGGTGGATCCCTCATGAATGGGATTAGTGCTCATATAAAAGAGACTTAAGGGAGTTCTCTTCCATGAGTGAAGACAGTGACAAGGCACCATGAACCAAGAAGCAGGCTTTCACACACTAGATCTGCTGTTGCCTTGATCTTTGAATTCCCAGTCTCCAGAACTGTGAGAAATAAATGTCTATTGTTTATAAGATACTCAGTCTAAGGTATTCTATTATAGAAGCCTGAACAGACTAAGACAGGTCTGCAATATTGCTTTGTTTCAATGAGAATAAAAATTTTCACTACTTTGTACTAAGGTGTTTAAGGAAACATTGAATGAAATACAATAATTTTATCTGTACTTTTACCCAGAGGTAAAGAACTGACTCATATGATCTTTCTGATGGCCTTTTTGCCATGGTATATTAGGAAACTTTATTTAAATTTTTGATATTTTGTTCCCTATGCAATTTTTCTATTGATTTTGATCTTTTACAATATTGTATTAAATATTATTTATCTTGATTTCTGAGCTTTTTGGCACTTTCTTATGTTTTATGCCTGCTAAATGATATTAATAATTTATCCTTAGTCCCTACAATGATATTAATAATCATGACATTAAGAAATTAAAGCAAATTAGTGTGTTACATTTGTTACTTATGAACTACGTGTCTTTTTTTTCTTTACAATAACTTAATAGAGATTTACATTTTTAAGAGCCTCCACGTTTATATGAAGAGGTCCAGAATTAAATAAGATTGGTTCACCTTTGTTTAATTAATTAATTAATTAATTTAAGGTCAGTTCACTTTTAGAGATGCTCTAAGAATTGGTATAGTGAGCAGACCTAAAGCATACCCCAGAAATTGCCTCTCGAGGATTGAAGTGGGAAATTGGAACCCATGATTTTATCCCATATTCCATG
Source organism: Pteropus alecto (assembly GCF_000325575.1). Lineage (NCBI taxonomy): Eukaryota > Metazoa > Chordata > Mammalia > Chiroptera > Pteropodidae > Pteropus > Pteropus alecto. The sequence continues at coordinate 1,804,110 of NW_006442487.1, forward strand.
CAGCCTGAGATGACTATAAAATGGAATCAAAAGTGGAATACCCATCAGCTAGTAAACAGTGAAGGTAAAATCTGAATTCAGGATTCCTGAACAAAAAACCCACACTCTTAAGCCTTATGTGATAGTGCTTCATTCAATTTTAGAAATTCTGTTAATTGCCCATTATTGTGTATTGTGTGTCTCTTGTGTATGTGTACATGAAATATTTATTTTCACCACAAAAGTCTGTGACAATTGTCAATCCATTAGCAATAAACTTTACATTCATTAGAAAAAAAAAGTGGAATATCAGTGACAGCATAATACCATTCAGTCATACTTCACTTATTTTAAACATAAAGTATACACTTTTTTTGCATTTGTTTCCCAAAGTCAAACTGGAAAAGAGCTCTGCATACAACATCTCTCAGATCCTCTCCCAGAGTTCAAGCTATGCTAAGAATATAAAAGACCTTATTTATAAGCTTTCTGTATTAAATAAGTAGATGCACCTAAAAACATAATGATAAAGTGCCTGGGATTTGAAGTCAGATCTGGGTTCAGATTCCCATTCAAATAATTGTATACGGATGTAGATGTAGATATATAAAAATAAATAGTCCTACACATAAAATTACACATATTCTTATGCTTCTTGCATATATTCACCAGAGTTCCTTTCAGAGGTTTACTATTTATCTGAATCTACTTAAAGTACCAAAGGAAATAATTCGGCAATAATACTTTAGATGCCAAAGTGTGATGTAGATTCCACACGAATATAGTTTATTCTGTATTCTGTTCTATTATAAATTTAGAAATTACATATATACGAATGTTATTTTAAAGAAATAGCCTATTTCCTATAAGCACTTTAATACCAGTGAGTTGTTTAATGAATTACATTTGAACATATTTAAACCTCCTTTAGGTAATATATCAATTTCTAAGTAGAATATTAAATTTCCATGCTTGTCTATGATGAGAATAGCAGTAAAGTAAATTACATCTCTAAACTTGAGAAACGGATGTTGTATTTTTCATTCCAAATGCCAAATTAGTGAACTAACTTAAGCTTACAGGTTTTATTCATTGGGACTATTAATTATTTTATCACTCAGTTCTCAATTTCTTAGAACTCTCTCTTGTAATGACTCCTTTCACGACTAGATTTTCCCTTCCTAACTACTGATAACTATGATCTATTTATTTATAAACTGAATTCAAAGTTGTAGACGGTTGTTAATCCAAAGCAAGGCCCTATTTATGGTAGATGCACTATATACATATAGGTGTTGTCATCTGTCCAAAGATAGCTTTCCCACCAGCTATTATTTTCTTCTAAGAACTTGAATTCTAACCATTAAATCACTTCTGGGAGATA